>NW_022630995.1:75573345-75920472 GCF_010015895.1 Lontra canadensis | reverse complement strand
GAAAGAAAGAAAGAAAGAAAGAAAGAAAGAAAGAAAGAAAGAAAGAAAAGAAATCAAGAAAGATGGATGGGGTACTCTATGCCAGTAACAATAAAAGGAACTGTAACAGATCATGAGAATAATAAGGTAAAAAACATGACCATTGACTTCATTGAAAATAACAATTAGTGAGGGAAAAAAGCTGGAAAATAGATATTTCAGAAATGTTTAATAACTTCTATAATCAATGGGAAACATAAGAAAGGAACTTAAGGAGTGAGAGAAAGTGCTTTATGGACAGTTTCTGAAGGAGGTAACACGCATGGTGAGACTTCTGTAATAAGAAGGAATTTATGTGACTTTTTTCATTCTGATTATTTCTGATACTCAAAAACTGTAAGATTTATTTAGGTGTTTAAGGAGGCAGGTTCCTCTTTTTCCTTATTATCACAGAATGTCTCAATTCTACAGTCTTCAAATGTACCAAACTGGGTAGTGATACGGTTAAGAATGATTGACACCTCAGTGGCTTAGTCAGTTAAGCATCCAGCTCTTGATTTCAGCTCAGGTCATGATCTTAGGGCCATGGGATTGAGCCCCACATCAGGCTTTGCCCCTCTCCCCAATCCCCAACTCTCTCTCCCTCTCAAAAAAAAAAAAAAAAAGAAAGAAAAAAGAAAAAGGATAAGAAATGTTAAGGGATGCATGTTATATATAATATATGTTACAGGTTTTTGCTCTGAATCTTCAAAATACTACTTATGAGACAAGTATACTGTTGGTTGCCCAAACGAGTTACATCAGAACAGATTTTATTTTCTTTCACTTTCACAATAATCTGAGTAATTTCAAGGCAAGTTTTGGTTTATAGAAACAAGGGTGGGGGAGATACAATCTATGACTCTTTAGGTTTGATTTTGTATTTTAAAAAATAAGGTTAAATATCATTTACAATTTTAAACATTTTATTAATCCAATGAATGAAAAGATCTGTGTTTTTTTAAAGTTTGGCCTTGGAGGGAGTTAAAAGAATTTGGGACTGATCAAAGTAAAAGGTGGCAATAGCACACCATGAGCTTTCTTCGGAGGCAGCTTTGAGAGGCGGCCTGTGAGGATCAATTCCTGACAGCCTGTGACCTTCCAGAGGCAACAACTTGAGCCACCACCATCCGGAAGGGGAAGAAGGCAGGGAGTTTACATGTCCTGATGATTTTGCTTAGTAGCACAGTGACGGCATTCTGAATCTGAGAGGGCAGCAGGGGCATGCGGGATTTCTTGGTCCCAGGGTTTGTCTTCTATATGACTAGTAGATGTCTAGTGTAGCTTGTGAATCTTGCAAAGCGGGAAGGTTTTAATGTATAAACACCTGCTTATTTCAGCTATATTTAAAGCAACTGGATGAGTAAACATTTGAGTTTGGGCTTTTGAGATGACAGTTTCAGTCTGCCTTGAAGAAGTAAACGATATGGGACCTATACACAGTGTCCGTCATTAACCCATTTATATAATAGCTAGATTGTTGGCGAATATTTAACATTGCTTTTTCAAATAAATGAGCAGCTTAGTTTACTAAACTAAGTGGAGAATCTACCTAGCAGGGAAACCTATCATTGATAATAACATATTCATTTTGTGAGTTAGCTCTTTAAAAGCACACCAAATACTGTACCTTTGTTTCAGTTTCACTGAGTTTCCAAGTTATTTTTTTCTATTTATTTTCTTTAATTTCACAGAGTTAAAAAGATCTGCCTACTATAAATGCAAAATTCATAAACATAAGAATAATTTAGCAAAATGATTTTGGAAAGATCATTTTACCATTATTCATCTATAGAGTAGGTAGATACTTGATCTCTAAGGACCCTTCCAAAGTTAGATACCATGATTAATATTTTAATACTGTCTTCACTGATTCAGAATCCTAATGTTACATTTACCTTATTAATATGCTTAATAAACCCTTTCATAGATAATAAAATATTAACTCTCAATTTAGTTCAAGCTGGTTTAATTAAAGGAAATAATGGAACATTTCTAAAAAAATGTCAGGTAAAAAGTGGGTGCACAGTGCACATTAAAGTATAGGCATTTCTATTTCGAACAAGATGCAAAGGTAATATCATTAGACTGTTTGCCACCCATTTTTTTTACATTATTTTGTTACAACAACCTTCTTCAGTAGATAGCATCTTCATTTTCAGGGATGAGGGAAAAAGCCTCTAAGTAATCAATGACTTACTCAAGGTGATTTAATTTTTAAATAACATAATCTGGATTCAAGTATATCTTTATTAAAACCTCATAACTTGATACATTATTATGGATTCTCAATTCTGGATATTCAGTTATTAAGATTTGCTGCTTCATCTTATATTATAAGTATTCCTAACATTAAATATTAAATGCTTTCCATCTGGGGAGCCTGGGTGGCTCAGTGGGTTAAGGCCTCTGCCTTTGGCTCAGGTCATGATCCCAGGGTACTGGGATCGAGCCCTACATCGAGCCCTGCATCGGGGGGGTCTCTGCTCAGCAGGGAGCTTGCTTCCTCCTTTCTCTCTGCCTGCCTCTGTGGTCTGTCTGTCAAATAAATAAATAAAATCTTTAAAAAATAAAAAATAAATAAATAAAAAATAAGTGCTTTCCATCTAAATATAACCCCTAATGCTTTCTAAATTTCATATAGGCCCACATGCATTTTATTATACCCATTTTTGAAATCATGCAATTATAAAAGAGATGTGATTCAGAAATTTATTCTATTAAAGCTTGAGACCAATTTAGCTATTTGAAATAATAAATAAAGACCACTTTCATATATACTTCCAGAATTGAAAAAGTAAATGAGAATTAACTTAATTTTAATTGGAAAAACAGGGAAGTGTGGGGCACCTGGGTGGCTAAGTCAGTTAAGGACTCCTGATTTTGGCTCAGGTCATGATCTCAGGATCATGCTATTGAGCCTCATGTAGGGCTCTGCACTGGCATAGAGCCTGCTTAAGATTCTGTCTCTCCCTCTCTGTCTGATCCTCCCCCACCTCTCAAAAAAACAAATAAAAAAACCAGGGAAGGAATGTTATCCTTGTCCATATTTTCTTATATCCTTAATTTACTAAACATAGGAAGAAGTGCATAATCACACACAGGAAAACATGTATGATCCTAGTCTCATGAATGTGATATCATATTATTGCTATTACAAAAACAACGTATACTTTAAATAAGTAAAAATTATGTGGCAGAAGCCAAAATAGACTAATGATACCTCTAATTTTGTATTATATTGCCTCATATTTTAAGAAAGTTGAAAAGTTTCTTCTACCTTCACAAGAAAATTGCAAGAATAAGAAAGCTTTATTGTACTATATATAATTGTTTCCTTTTTAAATGACTAAATAAAAGTCCACCAAAAATTAAAAATAGCAATTAAAATGTGATACTAGCAATGAATTTCCGGGATTAAAACCACCCATTCTCCTTTATTCAAAGCGTTACTCTAATAATTTGGGTGATAATATGATTAACCACCCAAACCAGGACACTTTTGAGAGGTAGAGTGGAGGTTTACTTATTTTGGTTGAATTAACAAGGGCCTTCCTACAAAAGTAGGGAAATATATTCACCCTAATTATTTTAAGATCCAATTTTTGCACAGAGGTGTTATGCACACAAAAAAGTACACTTTATTCCTTTGTGATACTGTTTACTACATGAGTTTTTAGGAGAAGGTAGAAGTGAAGATTGCAGTCATTTACTGTATATAAAATTTGGTATTTGCAGAAGTCACTGTAGATACAGATTCTTAAAAATCTCTTATTTCAATAAAAACTATATGACCCCTTGGGTAATATTTTTTTCTTAAATATGAGTCAGAAAGGTGCTTTTTTATTCTTTTGTTTATACAGAAGCTGTTCATCAGAAGCTTATGTTCTAAATCCCACAAAACAGACAGAAACAGGCTCTCAATTTCCCAGTACTGATTTTTTTTAAATATATTTCTTATTTTGATTTTTCTATTATATTCATTAATCACACTTATCCAATTTTTTTCACTAGAATTTATCTACCTTGTGGCAGGAAGACCTGTGTTTTACTCATTCTTTTCTTCTCCACAGCATTTTCTATGTCCTGAATATGATATGTATGCAACAAATATTTTCTCATTCGAAAACAGATTGATTCTAGCATTATTACTCAGGTTCTATTAAGGTTATAAGTTATAATCAATATACATTGTTTATAAAAAAAATCCAGTTTAGTTTATTATATTTCTTAATTTGCTTTGAAAAATCTCCATTTTTTGTACTTATAATTTGTCTTCATCTGGCCATTTAAAAATTCATATTGAGGAAAAGAGAAATGTAAGGCATGGTTCATAGTTGGCGATAGATCCTCAAATGAAAGTTATATCTTAAATATAATCTATATTTATAAATTAAATATAATTTTAGTTATAAAAAGTGCATATTGTATCACAAGGGTCAGCAAACTTTTCCTGTAAAGGACCAGACAGTAACTATTTGTGAGTTTGCAAGCCAACTGTTCTTTGCGGTAGCTACTCAATTCTGTGGTTGTACCATGGAAGCAAGCAAAGAAAACATAAATGACTCTAGCTATATTCCAGTAAATCTTTATTTATGGACACTGAAATTTAGGGTTCATATAATTTTTACATATCTTGAAATAATGTTCTTAATTTTTTTACACATGTGAAAGCAGTAGCTTTTAGGACATATGGTAATAGGCAGCCAGCAGAATTTGACCTATGAGCCATAGATATAATCCTGGTTATATTAGCAAATGTCATTCATTTATTGGTCACACCCACATTCAGTACTAAAGACGCCTATAATTATTCTGGCTGATACTCAATTAGAAAGTACAAATATCTTATTTTTATTTCATCTTCAACATTTCATGAAAGCCGAGATTGAATAAAACTGAATTACATGAAATAAGCTTAAAACACTAAAAAATACACTAAATTACACTCAATATACGTATAAATAAATTGAATCATAAACATCTGACATTAGCATAAAAACATATGTTCACATATATCAATACAGTCTTGGTGGACAAAAATTGGAATGCATACTATCTTTAACTGAATTCTATTCAAAATGTAAATTCATCTTCCAACCCATAAAATAAACTTTACAAAAGGATTTTTTATTCTATTCTAGCTCAATTGGGAATGAAACTAAAAAAAAAAAAAAATTAGTTATCAAAGATTACAATGATTAGTTATCATTTAATAGGATGCACTGATATTATTTTCCACTTCTCAAATATATTATTGATTTTGACCTTTAAAAGAAAAAGGCGCAGTAATTATATTTTTTGCACAGAAGGAATTGTGAATTTTAATGTAGATTCTTTTCTTAAGTTGCCTAAAATTTTCTCTTTCTCCTATTTATGTTTGACACTGGCAAAGTCTCTAGTCAAATTTAATAAAAATTGCAGCATAGTAATTAAAGCTGAACAGAAAATTGAATACTTAGGTCAAGTATCATGTGCATTTGTCTGGGATTTGACCACTTTAAGAATAAGAATGAAAGACTGCATAGTCCAAGATTAATCCTGATAAATATATTTAATAATTCTCTTCAAGAATATATAAGCTGAGATATCAGAAAATTTTGCCCTTTTGTCTCGTGAGATCTTGATTATGAATGGCTTGTGATTTTAATCATGATTCCCATGTATGAACTTTGATGTTCATTGACTCTTTTTTGTTTTTTTCCTGAGGTTAATTTTCTCCGCTGCTTCATTTGTTCTGCACTCCACATTTAACTGATTTAATTCTTATTTATCTCT
Source organism: Lontra canadensis (assembly GCF_010015895.1). Lineage (NCBI taxonomy): Eukaryota > Metazoa > Chordata > Mammalia > Carnivora > Mustelidae > Lontra > Lontra canadensis. The sequence goes on along the minus strand of NW_022630995.1, from coordinate 75,914,676 downwards.
GACCTTTTTTTCTCTTCCTTCTTCTTGATTTGGAGATGGTGTTTTCACTCTTTCCATAAAAACAAATCATTTTGACACGGTAAGTTTGGGACAAATATAAAGGCAGCAAAAACATTTTTGCATGTCTGTTTAAGTATGTTTTAATTGCCTAATAATCTATTCAACAGAAATCCTTGGCCCACTTCAAAGCCATTCTGAAATTTACACACTTTCCTATTTAAAAAGAATGAACCAAAGTTGAGAAATATATACTCATGCCAGACAAACAGTTCAACAGACTGAGGTATACTTAAATCAAGGTATTTTATGCAACTTTAAATAAATACACAGAAACACCTACCAATGACTCCTAAAATTTCTAGTATTTTCCGTATGGAAATACGAAGTGAGAAAAGCAAGATGCAAAAAATGTATGTATCATAAAAATTCCATTTAGTAAAACACAAATTATAATCTTTCTATATTATGTAAAAATGTGATTTTCTGGGGCACCTGGGTGGCTCAGTGAGTTAAAGCCTCTGCCTTCGGCTCAGGTCATGATTCCAGGGTCCTGGGAACAAGTCCCCCATTGGGCTGTCTGGTCAGCAGAGAACCTGCCGCCTCCTCTTTCTCTGCCTGCTTCTCTGCCTACTTGTGATCTCTGTCTGTCAAATAAATAAATAAAATCTTTAAAAAAAAATATTTAAAAATGTGATTTTCCCACATAAATATTTGGTAGCTTGTGGAGAATAATTGTGGTTGAGGCCCAAAATGGAGACTTTGGATATCAAGTAAAAACAATAATTACAAACACAGGGAAGGAAAAATCAGAGATAAGGATTAAAATTTGTAGAGAAAAAAATAAGAGAAATGATGGATAAATCCAGGAATACACAAATAAATAACAGGAGGAGAAAAAGAAAGGAATGGAAATGCGACAATAATTATTCCAACAAAAGGAAAATAATAACCTTAGGATAAATAAGGATCTGAATATGCAAATGATACACTTATTGGGTAGAATTGACAACAAAACAGCACAAACTTTGAGAAATTCAAAAATTAAAGGGAAATTTTAAAGCCTCTCACTCAGAAAAGAAACAAGTACTTCATAAGTCAATGTGGTTTCTTTTCACCAACACTGGAACCCAAAGACAGCAAATAATATTTACCGCTACCAAAAGAAACAGGCTTCCCCACAGAATCCTACGTGAAACAATGATGTTATTCATTTAACAAAGTGAAAGAAGTTTACCTGTATTAAGAAAGGAAATATATCACTCACTTTATCTGAGAAAAATATTTGAGGAAGGATCTAGCAAACAATAAAAGAACCAAAAGAAGACCTCCAAAAATGGAAAGTGTGGAGAAGAGAAATCTAGTGACCAAAGTGAAGTTATTTACTCAGTTTATAATAATCCTTTTGCTCTAGGAGAGCTCTTGTAGCAAACAGGGATGATTCTGAGTAATTCTACTTGAATTTACCTGGACACCAGCAACTGACAAACGCATGTCTCTGTGACAAATGGTTTAATCTCTGTAAAATTTTTGTAGTGATCCTTTCCATGGGAATATGGAATTAGAATTAAGAAAAGGAAACAAATTATTGTCAGGACCAGTGAAAGGGTGTAAACTGGAAGCTTTGCATTGGCCATATGTTTGCTGACACACTAAAAACCCCAGAAGTAAAGGGGAAAAAGGAGGGGGGAAAAGAATAGACACAAATGAAAAATGGCATTCCAAGTTCCTATTTGTTCAACTTCTACTTGGATTCTATTGAACATTTAAATTCACTTCTTAAAGAGCTACGTTTTGCTTAAGCAACATTGAAATGGATTTTTATCAATTGCAACCTAGAGAACCTAGATTAAAACCAGTGTCCAGCCCATATTCAGTGATACATATGCTAACCCAAATGGAGATTTAAGTACTCAGAATATGTGTATGATCATAGAAATGCCTGTGCCCTCAGTAGAGATGTGTAATATAGAGTGGGGTATTGCAATAAGAAGCAAAAATATAACAATGCAGGATATAATGGACATATTTTGGAAAACTAAAGAAGAAAGGGAACTCATTCAGTTAAAGAGATTACAAAAGACTCTTAAGCTGAGATGACACTTGAACTGCTTGTTTGAGCATAAGTGGCATTTAACCAAGTACAGAATGTGGGGGAATGTGGGAGAAAGCCATACTAGACAGCAGAAACTTGTGTAAAGGCCCAGAGGAATATAAGAGAAGGTCATTCTCAAGCATCTATAAATAATCAAAAAGTGTTGAGAGAAGAGGGAGGCATAATGGAAAAAGGAATATAAATAAGACAGGCAACAAATTATACTCAACCTTTACCTGAGTGTGATGGGAAGCCACAGAAAGATTTAAAGCTGGGTGAAATGATAAATTTTAAATTTTAGAGGAACACTCTGGAAGCACTTTGGAAGATACGAGTGACCAGGGAAGCAAGTGAAGAGATACGTGGAAGCTATTTGAAACTTCTGTTAGAAATAGGTTAAATAGCTGAGCAAAGCAAAGGGAAATGGTGACAGGCAGGAAAGGTGGGACTCAGGGGATAACCAGGAATGGTCTTCTACAAACAGGACTTTTGGAAACAACTTTTGTCCTTATGTTAGGTAGAAGCTAGACAGGAGCAATGAATGCCCCAAGGCAGAGTTCCAAACCCTTGAAGGGGAATGAGAGAGACATGCCCTGGAAGCTCAACATCTTGACCTTGTGGCTTCGGAGATCTTGGGGCTGACAGATCGAGAACAGGTGGAGAACCACAGGTGCAGAGCATGTGCTGTCTTCTTCCACCTCTGCCCCAAGGCAACTCCTAGACTCATCGTAATACAATTGCATCAGGAGAATAGCTGCAGTGGATTCAGAAAGGGTCCAGGACTCTTCTAATACAAACTGGCTGGGTCAAATGCTTCCCCCCAAACCTGTGGGTGAAGTTTTCCCAATGGTTGGAAGCACCCTTCATTAGAGACCATTCCACTATTCAGAGTTCCTCCCAGCCCAGAGAGACCTAATAATATCCAATTTTAAAACAATCTAGGGGCGGGTTATACCTCACGGTACCCGCTGGGTCTCTCACCTTGAGAGTATACTTTCAGGGGTGCTTGGGTGACTCGGTAAGTTAAGTGTCTATCTTTGGATGGAGTCAAGATCCCAGGGTCCTGGGATCAAGCCCCACCTCTGGCTCTCTGGTCATCAAGGAGCCTGATTTCCCTTCTGCCTCTGCCTGCTTGTGCTCTCTCTCTCTCTCTCTCTGTGAAATAAATACATAAATAAATCTTAAAAAAAAAAAGTGTACTTTCACTTTAATAAACTCTTTTGTGCTTGTTACTTTCCTTTCTGGAGCACAGATTCCCTTCTTAACTTCTGCGGACAATCTAAGGACCAAGACCTCCATTCACACAACACAGACTCACTCTCTCACCTCTAACACTTCTCACAGAAGTAAAAATATGAAACTCATTCATACTGTTTGTATAAGGACAAATTAAGATGTGTGAGAGCACCTTGCAAAATATAAAAAAGAAAAAAAAAAACTTTGGTATTAGTCTAATTGTAGATTTATTGTTAGAAACTGAACAGTCCTTTTAGTCATTACTATTCTAGGTCTTTTCTTTTATATAGAGAATAGACCACTATTCTCAGGGTGCCCAGTGGTTTTCACAAGTTGCTCTAGCTTTGAAGCACTGGGCTTCAGAGCCAGCTTATTCTGGGCGTAAACATACAACACAGCAGAGCGGGGGCTGCCCTGTTCTAGGAGTCCACAGAGCCAGGTCCAGAAGCCAGCTATCTGGTAGCCATACTTGTCTTAACTCTCCACAGAGCCAGGTCCAGAAGTCCACAGAGCCAGGTCCAGAAGCCAGCTATCTGGTAGCCATACTTGTCTTAACTCTCCTTCCCTGAACATTTCTCATTTCTACCTTCCCTTCCACTTCTGATTTCCTTCTTTCTTTCCTTTCTTTCTTTCTTTCTTTCTTTCTTTCTTTCTTTCTTTCTTTCTTTCTTTCTCTCTCTCTCTCTCTTTGAACATTTTCTCTTTTTAATTCCTTAACTCCTGTCTTTTTCTTTTTTCTCAGAGAGCACTTTTTCAAAATGTTGATACAGGCTAGGAAACGAGATTACGACTGAGCTCAAATGATTTCATGTATTATTTATGAGCACTTGCAATGGTCTGGGCACTGTGGTAATGAGGCAAACAGTCTCTGTTCCCACTAAGCTGAAAAAGTCAATTAAAGAAGTGTTGGTGGAAAGAGAGACAGATTGGGAGAGGGGTTTGAATTTCTATGGAATCATGGATTGTATAGCTAGGAATGTCAGTCTTCAGAGAAATAATGTTTAGGAAGAGAACTAGCATATGAGGAAGGAGTATTTTATTTATTTATTTATTAAAGATTTTATTCATTTATTTTACAGAGAAAGACACAACGAGAGAGGGAACACAGGCAAGTGGAGTGGTAGAGGGAGAAGCAGGCTTCCTGCTGAGCAGGGAGCCAGATGGGTCTCAATCCCAGGGCTCCTAGATCATGACCTGAGCTGAAGGCAGAGACTTAATGATTGAGACACCCAGGCATCCCAGGAAGGAGTATTTTAGGTACCATGGGGATTCAAGGGAATAAGAAATTTTCCAGAAAAAAGGCAGAACATCTTGAATGTCCTGATGCAGAAAATAACATGATAATTTCTGGGAATAAAGAAATTCAGTTCAGAAAAACAGATGGTGAAGAGAAAAATAGAGAGTCATTACTGTCAAGAATGTCAAATTAGTATTGTGTTTAGTACATAAAGAGCACTGCCTTAAGAATCACATAACGATACTTAGATACACCTTAAAGCAAAAGTCCGTTTAAGAAGGAACATTTAAATCAGAATATTTCTAACTATTACCACATCTGGGAATATAAAGAATATAAAAATGACTTACAGAGGAAGGAGAAAAACGGTATTTTATAAAACTAAGTAAATATTATTTCTATAAAAGAATGCCATTCTCTGATTAGATTTTAAAAAGACAATGTGCTGTCTGAAAAACTGATTAAATGATTGAAATTGTTTGCATGAAGAAAGGAACAAGCTTGAAAAATAGACATAATTGTAGCATAATGTATTGTCATAAAATACTCCAAGATAATGTTATTATCTCCTTATATATACAGGGTTCCCCACCCCCCCAGTAATAAAGGCAGAAAGAGAACAATTGATATCCAGATGCTTCATCAAGAACTGCAAAGCCAGAGCACCTCATCTCCGCATGGCATGACCTCCATTATCACCAGGCCTGTCACTCACACCCACCTGGGAAGTTCCTGGTAGCATTCAAAGAAGTTGACGATTATAGGGCCAAGTGGAAGAGTCACGTTACATGTAAGTAAATTGCCTATCAGCCTACAACAGTAGAAACTTCTCAGGAAATGATGCAAAGGTCAAAAGAAAAGTAATAAAAACCCACTGACCAACAATGACATAAGACGAAGATAGTATCTATTTTAAGGTATAAGTCTGATGTTTTTCAAGGACTCAAAAATGTATTTGAAAATCCACAATCTCCCTTGTTCAGAAATAAAGGCAACTAAAATCCATTCCAGTGTGGGAGAAAAGCCTAATCTGTTAACCAACTGAAATTAAAAATTGTGTGCACCCACCTATTTAATTATTAGTTAATTCATTTTTCTTTCCTTTTTTCACTCATTCATTCATTTACATCAGTGCTCCTAATAAACCAGCTTTTTGTTCTGTTAACCACTAGTTAATATCTGTTCAGTAAGATGGAAATAACACTATGCTACTAATGGCTGAAAGAAAATGTAAAACAACTTTGAGATGTATGAATTTATTTTAGAATTAGGATATTACTATTTTATATTTAAACCATTCAATCAGATTTCGAAGTGTTTTCAATCTTTTATTCATTCATTAGTTCCTTCATTTGATATAAACTTAATTAACAATTGTTCTCTTAACATGAATAAAATAGTGAAATGTATATACACACAATATGTCTGGTTTATAGTTTTGACTTATTACTATAATTATATTTCTATGATCTTTAGGTTGTACTATTGTCTTTTCTTCCTTCCATCTCTCTCTCTGTTACCTCTCCTTTTCTTTTGAAAGTTCTACACCTAATTATTCTAATGCATTGAGGTGGGTGCAGTTGCCTGTGTACCACCAATAACACCAGCTAGGTGTCCTGCAGTTCAGCTCAATTCTGACACCACCCACTACCCAGACATAGCATCATATTCAACAGATTAAAAGGATGTGGTCCAACAAGACTGCCCTCTGCTTCAGATGCTAGTCATCAGTCCAGGTTGTCACTTGTGCTTCCGAACAAATGTCTCTAAACCAGACGTTCCGAAAACCCCTTCCTTGGGTTTGATTAATATCCTAGCACATTACCAGTCTACTCTCTAGATTACTGGTTTATTATGAAGGATATTAAATGATAGGAATCAACCACCAGATGAAGAGATACATACGGTGAGGTACTGAACAAAGGAGTGTCTGTCTCTGTGGAGTTGGGGCCAGGCATGGAGGCATGTGGCATCATTCTGATTCACAAAACTCTAAGCTCTCCAAAGCCCATCCTTTTATGTTTTAACAGTCTTCCTGACCTAGGCATGAATGATTAAAACATTGACCATTGGTGGTCAATTCAGCCTCCAGGCCCTCTTCCCTCCCTGGAGGTCAGGGTGTGGGCCTGAAAGTTCCAATCCTCTCATCATCCTGTTGGTTCTCTTGGCAACCAGCCCCAATTCTTAGGTACCTTCTGAAAGTCACCTCAGTAACAACAGAACTGGTGTGGCTGAAAGGGTTTTGTTATGAATATTTAGAAACCTTTATCACTGACTTAAGAAATTCAAAAGGTTTTAGGGACTCTGTGCCAGAAATGGAGAAGAAAACCAAAATGTATCTCTTATTTTGAATCACAATATCACACCTCCTTTCCTTTCTTCTATTTTCTTTTTTAAACAATAATGTCTAAAACAATATGATAATTTATATTTTTCAAGTAGGGCCACAGTATTTTATCTTTGAAAATGTAATCTTAATATTCCTGACATTCTCTGAGGGGTCCCATGTTCTCTTCCTGTATCTAAGTAGGCTACTGATCATGGAGGAAATGACTTGGAAAGCTAAGTAAACAAAAGAAAAAATATCTTTGTCTTACTTTGGGAGACGCTCTCCTTTGGAACACTGAGTGTAAGTACCCTGAGACAACCATGCTGTGAAATACCACAGTCACTCCTGAGGGGAGACTAGACGGAAAAACCCTGATGCTGTATGGAATAAGAAAAATACCCAGATAGCCCTCACCATCTCCCAGATCCCAGAGTTCTATCAGTAGCAGCCATCTGGCTACAACCTTCCAAGAGATCCTGAGCCAGATCTGCTCAGACAAGTCCTTTTTGACATCCTGAGCACAGAAATCATGAGTTAATGAAATTGCTATTGCTTTAAGTTACTAAATTTGCGGTGATTCACTATGTAGCCATAGAGAAGCAGAGGAAATACCAAGTTTATTTTAATGTCCATAGATGCTAAGGTGGACATGCTAAGAAGTGGACCCTTCTTTCAGTGTATTCACAGTCTCATTGAAGAAAATAATTTACGCATCAAAAAGGCAATGCAATGCAAACAGTACAACAGATTTAAACATATTATATTTGGGAAGCCAAACGGACTGTTGGGAGAGGCAATGGACCCTGAGCATCCCTCAGCATTCTTGTTGAGTATTCCAGGAATACGTTTTCCAGGTATTCACAGCACCAACAATGTGGTAAGTATCCTGCTTACTCTGCCATCTTCTCTGTCTCTGTACCAGTAATGTCATGCTTTCTTCCAGTACCCATGAAACAGTGACAGTCTGGTTCCTATGTCTGTAAGTAGATTAAGGAACAATTCAGCAGCAATCACATTTGGACTTTTATAGCTTCTCAGGTCTACATGAGACAACACACTCCATTTTCATGGTTGTATTGTTACAATCTCATTGGCCACCTGTATGTGGCCAGGCTCAACCACATGGCCTTTGCTCTATAAAAGTTAGTCTGTGAGGCTGGGAGGGGTCGCCCTCTCTGTAAGAGGTAGCCCCGAATGGTTGGTTTGATTTTAGATGCTTGGCGCGAAATAGAGCTTTGCTTGACTTTCGCTTTGCATCCGTCTCTCTCCTTTGATCACAGACCTATCATTGGGGGACCTTGCAGTATAGGTTGCTTATTTTTGACTAACAAGAACAAGCTGCTTCCATATATAATCATTGGAATATGTTTAATGATAGTATAAGATCATGATTAAAATTAATAACAGTCTAGGACAATACTTAGATCCCCAGATAAAAATTTGATTTTATCTTGTTCGATCAAGAGTTTCAAATAGGTAAAAAATCAATTTTCCCTTACTGTTACTATTTTATATTTTTATTTTAAATTTTTCCTTTATTGTTTATATTTTAAAGTGGTTTATCTGTAGCTAGACTCCATCTGTTGGTGTTAGAATTCACAATGGGCCTTCTCTTTGCTCCTTATTTTCTTAATTTCTACCTTTCATTTCATTCCGTCATTTGTTTCAATGGCCTGGCAACTTCTCAATTAGTAATTGACAATTACCATCTGGTTTTTAAAAAAGCGATTGTCTCTTGTATGTCATAATACGATTCATCAACTGAAATGTAGACTGGGGCAAAATAGTTAAAGATAATTTTATCATGTAAATTAATTACGTCTCAAAACAATATGAAGATAGTTTCATTTTTACAGCATCTATTTTTCTAAAACAGCTTAAGTTTTTCCCAATTAAGGTATTAGATATAAATGCAATCATTGCTATCAATGATGAATTTTAAGATTATTAATCTATGTAACTTTAGTCTTTTTTCTTTGAAGTATACTTGGATTTTCAAATATTTTGTTATGAAATATGGCATTTGTTTCTTAAACAAGAATTTTTACATATAGTCACATCAAGATGTTAAAGTATTCTAAAACAGTAGAAGAACTGAGTAATTTTATAGTACCATGCTGCATTTTACAAATCAACATAAGTGACAATAAAAAACAAACAAAAAAACACACAACAACAACAACAAAAGCAACCTAAGTGACACTGATTCATTTTTCAATATCAAACAATAAGGTAAGGAGCTATCTTTAAAACACATTGTTTCCTTTTCTAGTGTGTCCATCAGAGATCACTTTATTTATTATGCCTGAAAAGGAAAATTCTTTAATGCAGGGTTACTGGTGAGAAATTTTCTTATTTTTGTCTGAAATATTTTTATTATAACTTCCCTTTTGAAGGATGCTTTTATTGGTTATAAGATTTTATATTGGCAGTTATTTTCTTCCAGAATTTCAAATGTCACTGCATTATTTTCATTCTTCTATCATTTCTATCATAAAGTCAGCTCTCAGTCTAATTTTTGCTTTTTTGAAAGTCATGTATCCTTTTTATTTCATTTGTGCTGCTCTGGAAGTTTCTTTTTATTTTTGCTTTCCAATTGATTTAGTATGATGTGCTAAAGTATGTTTTCTTTGTATTTATTCTTTTCGTAATCTGTAATCTGTTTGAAAATCTGTTCATGAATTTAAGGCTTGATGCATTTCATCATTTCTTACCATTTTTTTTTTCAAATTATGTCTCTTTTCTCTCCTGAAACCTCACTTATATTTATTTTGAACTTTTTGTCATTTCTGATGTGTTTAGTATAGTTTTCTTGTCCTTTATTCCAATTCTTTTTCCTCACTCTTATTCTGCATATTTTCTATAACTCCACCTTCTACTTCATTAACCCTGTTCTACCAGTTTATTCTATTGTTAAACCTATATATAAGTCCTTAAATTTTTAAAGATTTATTTATTTATTTGTAAGAGAGAGATGGGGAAAGAGAGTGGAGGGAGAGGCAGAGGGAGAGAATCTTCAAGTAGACTCCCCACTAAGCATGGAGCTTGACTGGAGGTTCAGTCCCATGACCCATGAGATCATGACCTGAGCCGAAACCAGGAGTTAAATGTTCAACTGACTAAGCAATCCAGGTGTCCCTAAGTTCTTAATTTTAATAATTGAAATATTTCAACAATTTCTAGAATTCTAGATGACAGTTCTTTATAAAACTCAATTTTCTCATGAAATTCTTAATTTTGTCATCAGTTTTCTTGAAACTGCAAAGTAATCAATATGTACTTTCTATTAATTAATTTGTAATCTGTGTCTGATAACTAATATCTGGATCACCTGTGAGTCTATTTGTGTTTTCTGATTTTTATCATTTCATTTTTATTTTCAGTTCATATCTTTCACTATGTTTTACAATTTTTCTTGGATGCTAGACATTTTAATGATAAATTATAGAGACCCTGAATGGTGTTACCCCTATATATATATGTCTATGTGTGTATATATATGTGTGTGTGTGTGTGTGTGTGTGTGTGTGTGTACATATATACACACACACAGAGGGGCAGAACATATTGATGCAAAAAGAGATGAGATGGTTCAAAGCTAACTTTAAAGATTCACAAACTTTAGGCTATTTATAGTTATGAATTTTTTCCTGGGACACACTTTCTCATGGGTCTCATTAAAATATTTGGTTTATTTCCAGGACCCATACTCCAGAGTAGGCACTGTACTCCTTTTCATATATTTACTCTTCTAGCTCATTTGCATTTCTTTTTAAAGACATCTTATTTAATATATGTTGTTGATTTATTGACTTCAAACTTCATGGTCAACAGCACTTTAACTCATGTCTAATCAAAGCCTATCCAACACTCATATTTTCTCCATCAGGCATATCATAGCTATCTTTGCACTTGGAAACACTAGACAGCCCCTCAGCATTATGCTTGGCGACCATTTTAAATAGCAAAATCACTAACAAGTGCAGAAAAATAAGAATAATGTGACACTAAATAGGCTACAAAAAAGACACTTGATTATAGTATGAGAGTTGAAACAGTAAGGCAGGGCATTGTTTTGGTTGTCCTCAGCTAGAAACATGCCTGTCAGGCCCCTCAAATGTTTTGCTGCACTGTACCTGCTCACAAGAGTCCATTAATATGCCATAAATATTGATTTGAGAATTACAAATAAATTTTAGTGAGTAGGCAAATTCATAAATATAGAGTTGAGAAAAAATGAAAATGAACTTTACATAAGTTCCTATTATATATTTAAATACAAAAAAGCCCCACAATGCAAAGAGAGAGAAAATTCTTACTAATATCATTTGACTTGTGGAAAAGTTCTGACCAACACTACTGTAAATCTTGAATTTAACTTAAAATTTCAATATTATAAAATGCCTAAGAAAGAAGATGTGGAGGAAATCTCATATGTAAATATACTTAATATTTGATAGTTCTATAAAATAAAACAACAATAACAAAATTTGCCAGAGGAGGTGTCCACTGTGGCCAGCCAAAAACTAGCAGAAATACACCTACAACTGAAAAAAGTTGGGGTTATTGACTTGTTGCAACGAAGGAGAACACACATCAATGGGAGTGTCTCACTAAGAAGGTGTTCAAGTGGAACTTTATGATCTGGCCTTACGTTAGGTGATTTTGGGGGAGGTTTTAATGAAGTGATGTTTTGCTCTGCATTGGATGTAGGCAGGAAGAGGTAATTCTATGGTACCTACTTTAAGAAATCTTATCTAAAACACAGGAGGAATATAGTAAGGCTAAAACTGTAGTTAAGTGTGGGAGGCAGCAGACCCCATCCAGGAGAAAGAAATGTTTGGTTAGATTGTAGTTTAGACCATGTTCTTTTCCTTAACTAAGTTCAATCATAATTATGAAGTGGTCTTACTTTTGTCTTGAACCATCATATTCACAGAGTGGCCTTGCCTTATGCTGGTATTTTGCAAAATGCATATATTCAATCCATGAATACCATGACCAGGCTGTGGGACTTAAATATCTCCTAGCAACATAAATGTTTGATTGATAGTCCTAGGGCTGTTGCTGATGGTGAGGGGCTGTTTTCCTTTTTCTCAAGGACACAAAGTATTAAAAGCATTCCAAATAACCCATTTAGCATCATCTCTAATATATGTTATTGAAGATCATGCAGGCCATCTGATCATGTGTTCTTCCTTTGTGCCTATAGGAGATAGGAGTATGAAGATTAAAAGACATGATCTGTATTAATCTCAAAGTATTAAAGTATATTGCTAGAAATAGAAACAAGAGTTTTAAAAGACATTGCACAATCATAAGATATCCACAGAGAGCATCTGTTTACATTTTTTTTTCCTGGAAAAATGGAAAAAAAAAAAAAAACTTTAAAAGAAAAATCCCAGAGTTTTGTATTTTGAGCCTGGATATTCCCTCTAGTTTTGTGTGATTGCTTACTTACTTGTACTTCTGTATATTTTTCCTTAAAAAATCAACAATCGTCTCCTCTTAAAAAGGTAGTGTGAATTCTACCTTATGTGGATATTTATATCCAGAATCATTGGATTTGCATATTATTATTAACTCATAGCCTGGTTTAAGAGGGTACTATACATAGATATTATGGTTTGTTTTTAAAGTTGAATAATCTAAAAGACCATTATTATATAAAGCAAAACAAAATGAAAAAGTGATACTGATATGTTGGTATATCAGAAGCCAAAATATTTTTATTAATATTCAAATATAGATGCCTATTTTAAATCAGTCAATATAAAATACTAACTTTATTGCTAAATTGTACTAGTCGTATCCAAAATGTGTCTTCAAAGTATACATTAATAAAATAAATAAATCTTGGGCACTGCTCCCTCAAAGAATCAGAAAATCATAGGGTTTACAATGAATAGCTAAATGAATAGTCATTTATCTGATACTCCAAAAAGCTATTTAATTATAATGTTAATTTAAATTCACATGCACACACACTACTGCTTCCAAGTTGCGCATTGGGCGAACCATATGTTTTCTGGGGCTGCACTGTCCAGTACCTCAGGAAACAGTAGATTACATTCAAGCCACAATGATTTCAGGGCATTTCAGTAGATACCTGAATACTGAGCTCTAAAGATTGAAAATACTTGATATCTGTAAGCCTTATATTCTGCTGCAAGTAAGTTGATAAAATCATGATTTTAATTTCTATACAAACATGCAAAGAGACAAAGACAGAGAATGAGAAAGAATGAATACTGAATCCCAAATTTCTAGTTCTGTATCAGCAACCTACCTGCAAACAACACATTTCCTCATAGATAAGTTGGGTTATTTAGAGCAAATACTAAACTGTTCCTTCCATAACTAAGTTGATAGATTGTGGGGTTGAGTCCAGGTGTGGCCTCTAGGCCTCATGTGAGAATTCAACTTGATCTTCCACATCTATCCCTATCCATGACCATGGGGCCTTACTGACCAGGTACCAATTCCAGGCTCTGCAAAGCCTGAAGTCCAGGTCTTAGCCTCAGCTGCTAGAGTTGACATTCTCACTAATCACAGTCCTTTTGAATATGCCTTGATTCATTACTACCAGATTAAGGATCTGTATCTCTGACTCTGAGAATTGCTGTCCTCATGTTGTATATGCCATACCAATTCAACAGGTCTGGAAGAACACTTCATTATCAGATACATTTAGGTGTTTTACTGAATTACCATTCCCAACAATGATACATCTATTTAGTTGAGTAAGAAAATTCCAATTTACAATACTTTTTTTTTCTTAACACTTTTAGAATTTGTGTTGGTTGCACTAGGTCAATAAATGATAAATTAAAGATCTCAGTGTAACTTTTGGTGGTACTTCTCATCGAGGTTGTCAAACTGAATATAAAAAAAATACTATGTTCTTAAGAATGTAAAGGAGATGTTATTCTTAATTTTAATGTAAATGCTACACTGAAGAGAGATACTACTTTGCCTATTTGGGCCATTATACATATTTCATTGATAAATAATTTTAACCATATAAAGGTTATTGGAAATTTAAATATAGGACTTAAATTGTAATTAAGAGTTTTTCATGTATCAAAATAAAAGAGAGATATATAATTTTCTTTTCTTATAATCATCTGATTTTCATGATAACTACCTAGGTGACATGAAAATGAGTTTAAATCTCATTCTTAGCAAAGGAAGCCTGTGTTTAGTGGATTTATTTTTTAAGATTTTATTTATTTATTTGCCAGATAGAGACACAGCGAAAGAGGAACACAAACAGGAGTGGGAGAAGAAGAAGTAGGCTTCCCACTGAGCAGGGAGCCCACCATGGGCTTTTGATCCCAGAGTCCTGGGATCATGACCTCAGCTGAAGACAGATGCTTGATGACTGAACCATCCAGGTACTCTTAGTGGCTGTTTTTTCTTTTTTTCTTTTTCTTTTTTTTTTTTTTTAAGATTTTATTTATTTGACAGACAGAGATCACAAGTAGACAGAGAGGCAGGCAGAGAGAGAGAGGAAGGGAAGCAGGCTCCTTGCTGAGCAGAGAGCCTGATGCGGGACTCGATCCCAGGACCCTGGGATCATGACCTGAGCCAAAGGCAGAGAACCCACTGAGCCACCCAGGTGCCCCAGTAGCTGTTTTTTCTAATAAAATCTATTTTATTTTATTTTATATTTCATTTTATTCATTTTTTAATTTAATTTAATTTAATTTTTATTTTCTAAAGATTTTATTTATTTATTTGACAGACAGAGAGATCACAAGCAGGCAGAGAGGAAGGCAGAGAGAGAGAGGAGGAAGCAGGCTCCCTGCTGAGCAAAGAGCCCAATGCTGTGCTGGATCCCAGGACCCTGAGATCATGACCTCAGCTGAAGGGAGAGGCTTAACCCACTGAGCTATCCAGGAGCCCCTAATAAAATCTATTTTAAATAAATTATTCTGATTTTCAAAATATCAAGACAAATTGATCCTAACGTAAAGAACAGTTTCAAACATTGATCCATTATTTAAGAACTTGGTAATAAAATGCATTATTTAAAGCTAGCATAGGGACACCTGGATGTCTCAGCCAGTTAAGTGTCTGCCTTCCACTCAGGTTGTGATCCTGGGGTGCTGGGATTGACTCCCACGTTGAATTTCTTCCTCAGCAGGGAGCCTGCTTCTCCTTCTCCCTCTGTTGCTGCTGCTGCTCTCTCACTGTTGAATAAAATAAATAAATAAATAAAATCTTTAGAAAAATAAAGCTAGTATAATATACATGATACATAATTCTAGATATGCTCTAATCTAAGAAGGCTTTTTCACATGAACAAACTAAAGTGGTTTTTAAAAGTATTCCCCTAATAAATAATAAATAAATAGCAATTGTATTATTCTTTGGGAAAAGAAACTAAAAAGAAATTTTTCTTTCTGTTCTGTCAATTCCCTGCTGAACACTGGATTGAGAAGGAGTTGAATACATTTGCTGAGGACCCAGTATGACAGGGTGGAGTTAAATCCGAGAACAGAACCTTGAATCTCAGGTGTGGGGAACAGGAAATTAATAGAAAAATGGAGCTGTGGCTTTAACAGTTGTTTCTGCAAAGAATGTCATTCAGAAAAAAATGGGAACTAAAGAATTCATATAGCTACTAAACAATAAGACATTTGCAGAAATGGAAGTACACCTCTAGAGACTCATTAAATGAGGCTAATCATTGACAAGATATCATGAATTAGTAAAGTATAAATACATTTTCTTGAAATGGTAAAAACACCGGTATTAGAAAAGAAACTTTATTCTGTTGGCTTTTGTTACTTTTTTCTCACCAATTTTCAGCTTGCTCACCAACTTAAAAGGAGTAAGTGAGCAAGGTTTCTAGTATTTTCTAATTTTATTCTACCATCAGTTTCTTAAATGAGTTGTGTCCTCAGGTCTCTGGCCTCAGATACTCTATTGCTACTTTGCTTAAGTGATCTCCACTTTGGGTTTTATTTATCCCTTTCAGTCAAATCGTCCACTAAGTTTTCTAATTAAAAAAAAAAAAAAGATGCTCTTAAACATAAAAGTACAGAAAAGAACAATATTCATTTTTCTACCTGATTTAATTTTTACTGATATTGTAGGATAGTTGCTACTGGTTTTTTTTTTTCTATTTTTAAGCAAATTACTCAATTGCTTTTGTAAAAATGGTATATTCTTATTATAAACATTTCAAACATCACCAAAAAAAGCATGAAGATGACCATGTAATATAAGACTAAATACTGTGACCCAAGTTAGGAACATGAAATGAGTATCCTTACAGAAAATTCTATTGAGTTAGAATTTATCACTAGTTCTTTAAATACAGCTTCTCCTTTACCAAGTTCCACATATAAGTTCATCTTTCATTTGACTAAATGTTGTGGTCAAGTGGGTAATCTGTTTCACTCTGAAGAAAAACTCCAGAGCGCTATACTCTTTGAATTTGTACATATTGGAGAGGTCTGTCTGTTGATTCTAACCCTAAACGGGCTGTATGCTGACAATAAATTTCTCAAGGCACTCTCATCCTCAGATTTTGTAGACATTGCTACATTATCTTTTAACATTCACTCTGTTTGCTTGCTTTAAAAAAAAATAAAATAGAAACAGACAAACCTGAGACCAGTTTGATCCTTTTCAACTAATTTGCCTATTTTTTTTGCCTGTATTAAAGAATAATTTTTCTTTCCTTTATCTTTGAAAAATAATTGTTGTATGGGAATTTATCTCTCCACTTTCTTAAATTCCTTAGAACATAGGACCCTTTTTTGATATTTTGTTCCTTTATTTTAAGAAAGTACATTTTATTACCCATATTATATCATTGCCTTCTGGAAATATATTATATCTTTCAGTGTTTTGTCTTTAAGTGTTTTTGCAACTACTGCAATCGTCTCAAGCTTTCCACTGTAACAGCAATTCGATTTTTAGGGCTATATTTTCTCTTTCTCATTTTTTTCTAACTATAAAATCCAAATTGATGTGTTGATTCTCAGTTTTTTAAGTCTGAAATCCCCTTTTTTATTTCATTGTGTTGTTTAATCATTTAGTGTTTGAGCTCTTATTTTATTATATTCTTATTATGTTGATTTACGTACCAAGAAGCAATTGTGAGAAATGTTCTTTTTTTCCCTGAACTGGCTTCTTAGACTTCAGGTTACTATGTTTCTTATTATTTCATCTGTTTTAACATATTTTTCACTTATTGGCATATGATATTTCTTTCATTAGCTGCTATTATTTTTGTGAGCTTAATTATTTTGGGCCAAATCCATCCAATAGTGAAACTTGTTTTGAGGACTGCGTGATACTTCTTGTCATTGTTCCCACTATATCTGAGGTCACTTTGTTTTCCTCTCCAAGCTAGAGTTTGAAGGCTGAGTAGGGCCTGGAGTAGATGAGGAGAGAATGTGGAAATCTCAGATGAGTAGATAAAGCTGAAATCTATTTAAGAATAAACGAGTTATGCTCTTTCTTCTGAGAGTTTTAAAAAATATCTGTACAGAAGTTCATTCCCCATAAGTGTCAGGGACAGAGAAGGGAGAACAATTTTTATGTGATCCCAATTATTTACTCAGTTTAAGAATAGCCTTAGAGGGGCGCCTGAGTGGCTCGGTTGTTAAACACCCTCCTTCGGCTCAGGTCATGATCCCAGAGTCCTGGAATCGAGCCCCACGTCGGGGAGAGAGTCATCTCCTTCATTTATCTTCCCCATCTTACCTATTTATTCCCATCCCTGTTTCCACTAATTCTCAAACAAAAGAAAATAAATGCTGGGCTATTCAGTTTTCTTCTCCCCAGACTTGAGAGTATTAATAAGGATTCTCAAGGTATTGAGAACTCAACTTTCATGGTACCAGGGGGTGGAACACTATGCCTGTCCCCTATTTAAAAGCCTTCTATTACTTTGACATTCAGTTTAAAAGTAGAAGACATTAAGCTTTATCCTTTACTTGATTACTACTTGAAGTGTTCCCTTTGTTTTGATTCTTACTACACTTAACTTACTTTCATTGGGTTATAGGAAAGTCAAATTCTAAGACAGTTTCAAACAGCCTTACTGAACAGCCTGAATTCCCAAACTTTTCATTCCAAACCACTGTTTATTCCAAATTTTCAGTTCTGTTCTATAGCTAATGTAAGTATCTCACTGAAGCTCTTTTTGACTCCTTCTTGCTTCTCTGCAACATCCAGTCATCCTTCAAGGTATGTCAGTTCTATGCCTGAAACTACCTTGATGATGCTTTACTTTATTTATCCCTGAAATACGTGTTCTTAGTTCAATCCTACATTCCTTCTATAATGGACTATTAGGCAAACTACTTAATTAGAATTTCAGCCACTAAACTCCCTAACTTCCAGAAATAACAAAGAAACAAGCCTTTAATGCTACCAATAATGCAAAATACATTTTATCTCTCTAGTCCTCAAATATTTTGTGGACTTCACGTGATTACGAATATGCCCCAAATGACACAGCTAGCTAATGAGGGACAGAACCAGAATCTACATATTTGACAGAATCCACCCATTCCCAGTCCATTACTTTAGATATTTTTCTATTTCTTCATATAACTTCTAAGCTAGCGTATGAAGTGTATGCTTTCCATTTTCAGATAATTAAGGTGGTAACAAATTCATTATAAAACTATAAATCTAAATGGAATTTTTTAAAAAATCAGCCTTCCATATTAGATGATATCTCAATAAGAAAGAATAATAATCTTGCTATATGTGCTTCTTGACTTTCATCATTACTGAAAGTTACTGACAATGTTTTGTATTAGAACATAAGTAATGACATAACTATGTTTGCTCATTTGAGATTTATTAATGTTGAGAAGCCCTGATCAGTTGGGAATAAAAATAAAATAAAGGGAGAGGAAATTATCCCTTTTCCTACAACTAAATATTCTTATTCAAAATTAATGGGACATCCAAGTGTCACAGTACAAAGAACACTTCTGGTTTGTTTCTTCTACTCACTCTAGTAACTATGTATTGATTCTACAAACCAGTAAAATAGGGTCTTTTTAATAATATCTTTTTTTAAAAAAAAGGTTTTATTTCCTTCAGGGTGCAAGCATGAGCACACAAGTTGGGGTAGGGGGAAAGGGAGAGGGAGAAGCATGCTCCCTGCTAAGCAGGGAGTCCCATGCAAGACTCCATCCCTGGACTCCATGATTAAGACCTGAGCCGAAGGCAGATGCTTAGCCAACTGAGCCACCCGGGTGCCCTTTAATAATAGTTTTTAAAAGTATGGTTGAAACATTTTAGAATTTTTTTTTAACCTAACATCATTTTTATTTGATATAAATGCCTTTTCAACTGGCAAGGAATCTAGAATTCCATACTTTAGAGTTGTATGTGTTTTCCAGTGACCAACAAGGTTTGATTTTTATCATGCATCCTAATTTCAAATTTTCCTTCTTTGAAATGATAAAGCCATACTTCAGCCAGAGTTTGGTCTCTCATATATACATGTAACAATGTATTTCTTGACATACTAGGTATATTAAATAATTCCTTTTCTTAAAAATGCATAGCCCTTTGAAGAACTCTAAGTCTCTTTGAAGGCAAGTGTATGATAAACTTCTAAATCAGCTTTGTGATAATAATAAACTAACTTCGCTACTGTTACTGAATTTTCAAATTAAATATCTATAATTTGAATACAAGCTGACCATTATTAGATAGCTAGGGAAGGAAAATAAAAAAATAAGTTTTACTGAGCATGCAATATGTGGCAAACAATATGTCAACCATTTTATATTTACAATCTTATACAATCCTAGAATATAACAATCCTATAGATTCATATTTAATCAGCTTCATAGATGTGGCTGTTGAAGCTCCCAGAAAATATTAGAAAGAAATGCAGTTACTACATAGTAGAGTGAGTATTGCAACTCCGCTCTTAAGAGCTACAAAATATGATATATTATTATCTTCATTATTCACTCCCACATTAATGTGGTGTAGACAAACCTTCATCCATCCACTGGACACCCATAGATGTGCAAGAACTTGCTGCACTCTGGAGTTTAACAAAAGTGCCCAAGGAAAGCAGGACACAACACAAAGATACAAAAATGTTCTTCTCACATTATGCTGTATCCATTCAAAAAAAAGTTTGCTAAGGGCCAAATTCATAGTTAGCTTTGAAAGCGTGAGTAATCATTCCTTACATTAAAACAGTGTCAGTCCCCTGACTTTGAAGTGATATTTATTGAATCTCAGATATACATAAATTAAATAAGTTGGTTGCTTCATGATAGTAACAGGATTTCCAAGCAGCTACTTTATGGTGGGCAGAAGAAATCAAATAAATGTAAACTGATTCATAACATGAAGCAATGAAGCATTGCTGCTGATTGCTAGAAATGGACAACAATCAATCAATCTGACATGCAGCAATTAAAAACAAGGTAGCTGTAATCGAGCAAATGTGTCTAACAGCTTATAAGTAAAGGGGTGGAGGCAGAGGTACAAATAGTTACAATCTAAAAACACTGGATCTTTTCATTTATCAAAGGTCAGACTTCATAACTACACTCTGTAATGAGCCTTACATGTCTTTTCTTATTATTCAAGTATCTTCTAAGTAATAATTAATTAATTAAAATATATATATATCTTCTAAGTAAAAAAAATATATATATGGATTATGTATAGTCATACATAATTAGAGTGTAAAGCTGTGCTTTACAAGTCATGCTGTGTGGGCTTAATCTTCATTCTTTTAAAACAATACTAGAAACAAAGGGTTCTGTGGTGCGAAAAAGTTCAAACAATTTTGCATAGCATTTGTGCAGTGAGTTGACTGGATGATGTTAGTGGATGCTATGTGCCACTGATTATAAGAAATAAAATAAGTCCTTAGGAAAAAAAAAAAAGATTGAGCTGGGATATGACCCAAATTTTCTGAATCTATCTAGTTCATTCTGCCTCTATTGATTCTGTCATAAACATTCAAAAAACTTTTATTTGACAAAACAAACAAGCATCTATTTGAAATTAGGGTGCATGGATTTTATTCTTTAAGAAAAGAATTAAAATAAAGTCATCAATTTCATTCATGGTAAGAAATGAGCCAAGGGAAAACCCCAATGTACCATCAGGATAAAGTAACCCTTAGAGTTATATAATTTTCCTGAAAATGGGAGATAATGAATCCACTCAAATCATGGATGATCCAAGACAAGTAATCCCAAAAGAATCAGTACCCCTGAATCATGACAGGAGGATACAAACTGCTCCCTGTGGCTTTTTTGAACTGTGGCTTGTTGAAAACAGAGATAGTAGGCAAAATTCATTCCCTGTAAGAAAGCTACCAAAAATCAAAGGCTAAAGTGGGAGGAAAAGTTTAAAACAAGAGAAAGTCCTATGCTTTTCCTCATCTATTTTGATGGGCAATAATTTTCTAAGATGAGAAAAAGATTACACACACACCCACTCACATACACACATGCATGTATATATGTATATTTTTTTCCCATTTGGTTGGCACTCCTAAAATAAGGAAAAAATATTTGAAATATTTGAATATATTTGAAAATATATTTGAAAAAATAAAAGGCAATGATGTTCAGTCTATATACCCAACATATAGCTAAAGTTTAATAATCTGGTGAATTTGGAGGTGGTTAATCTGCATGATTCAAGCAATTATTGCTGTGTTATTGTTAAATTTTTATGTTTTCTAGTCAATGTTTTGACCCCCAATGAACGTAATTAGGCCTTATTCATTCATCTTATCTTTCTCTTCTTAAATTCACTGCATGAATACTTGATTTACACCTTTATTTTTTATGTTTCCATATTTTTATAAATATCAGCTAAGAGGATGATAGAAAAGTTGAGAACCTTTCTTTTAAATCATATAAAGGTCATGTCAAAAGGTCACCAGAGATTAAAAAAAAATGCAGGCACATTATGAAATATTGAACACTATACCTCTAACCTGCTCTGATAGACACTCAGAAAATATTACATAAATGCAAATGGCATTCCAGAACAAAAGGCTGCCATTTCTTTCTTTGAAAAAATAGCTGTCTAGTTTATCTATCTTTCCTCACCCTCATTATTGCTTCATAAAAGTAGAAGAACATAATGTACATTGGCAGGCACATTTATGTTTATGTAAAAGAAAAAAGTGAATGTATAAAAATGAATATACTGATGTAAATGAGTAAAAATGCCTATTTGCAACATGAAGATCTTAGATATATCAAGAGAACTAAATAGTCCCAAGTTTTCCAAAGATTTGTAGTTCTTATCCAATAGCAAAAACAGATCATTTATTTTTTAAAACACCACTAATTTTTAAAAATAGCAACCACAAAACTCAGATTTATTGGTCTTTCAAACGATCTTTTAGGTAATCACTTATAGGAGTGAAAATAAGAGAAATAAGGACTGCCATCCAGCATGAAGTAATGAAAGGGGAAGGGGCACATTTTCTCCAGGGAAGAAATGCTCTAAACATCATAATCCATGTGAACAGTGTGAGAATTACTTATAAAAATATTAATTCCTTGGTTTGGTGTTTAATTTTATGTATCAGCTTGACTGGGCCATAGTGTGCCCAGATTTTTATTCAAACATCAATCTGTAGGAATGTTTTAGATAAGATTAACCTTTGAATTGGTAAACTAATGAAGCAGATTGCTCTCCTTACTGTGGGTGGGCCCAATCCAATCAGTTGAAGGTCTGGATAAAATAAATGACTGACTCTCCTGTGAGTAATAAGAAACTCCTCCTACCTGACTGCCTGGAACATTGTTTATTGTTGTTGTTGTTGTTTTCCTGACTTTATTCCCAAACTGTAAGATCAGTTCTCAGATCCTAAGCCTGACAGCATTTGGACTACACTATCAGTTCTCTAGCTTGCCAACTACAGATGTTGGGACTTAGTTTCTGTAATTGCATGAGCCAGTTCCTTATAAAACATTTTTTAAAAGATTTTATTTATTTATTTGACAGAGAGGGATCACAAGTAGGCAGAGAGAGAGAGAGGGGAAAGCAGGCTCCCTGCTGAGCAGAGAGCCTGATGCAGGGCTCGATCCCAGGACCTTGAGATCATGACCTGAGCCGAAGGCAGAGGCTTAACCCACTAAACCACCCAGGTGCCCCAAAACATTTTTAAATATATATTTACATCCTACCAGTTCTTTTTTCCTGGAGAACCTTGAGTTGGCAATCATCAAAATTGGCAAGTCCATCCACTGACTCTAGGATTTATTTCTTATTTAATGGCCCAACCAAACATTCATTGGTCAAGTGTTATATGTAAGACAATCTTCAATGCACTGTTTGAAGTTAAAAAAATTACGTGTTCTCTGTTGTTAAGAATTTACAAGAGAATTGGAGACACAGGACATGTACACAATTAGCAATAATGCATGCCAAGCAATCATTGGTATACTTAAGAGATACATAAACTACCAGGATACTTAGGAAAAGACGCAATGTAGTCTATTTAATATGGAGACGTAAACATACTACTTACTGCATCAGCAAGACTTCCTTCCACAGGAAGTTTTGATGCAGATGTAGAAAATTTACCAATGAAGAACAATAATATAAAAGAAGTGGTAAGTCAGTGTAGAGCTTTTTGCAATAGCTCTTCTCTTTCAATTTATTTGTGGCAGTTTCAACTTTTTCCTGACACTGTAGAGCCTTAGATTAGTGTAGCAGGGGTTTCTCTAGTCTAGATAATGGCTATTACATATATAAGACAATTGTTATTGGCACAGCACTGTGCTCCTTACATCAAGTAAGAGTCCAGCTAACTATAAAAGACCACAGACTTCCTGGTTCCTCAAATACCTCCCACATACCCACATAAATGAATGAGATCTGTGACATCTATTTTTCTCAAAAAACAGACTATGAAACTTCAGAATTTGTATGACAAATTATATTATACTAAAGTATATATGACAATACTCTTATGTGAACTGAAATAACTAAAAATTCTCTCATTCAGAGCTACAGGAGTAATAAATGAATATCTTATTCCTTTAAACCAATCACACGGACTGACTTGGAAAATACTTATACTTGATTCTTTCAGATTTAAGAAATGACAACCTTTATTTTACGGACCTCAACATACTGATTCTAAAGTTTACATGAAGAAGCCTAAGACCCAAAATAGTTAAAACAGTATTGAAGAACAAAGAAACTGACACTAGCCTTTCTGGTAAATGATTCTGGAACAACTGGACATCCACATGTATAAAAATGACTCAACACAGATATTGCACCCTTCACAAAGTTAACTCAAGATGGATCATGAACATAAATTTAAATGCAAAACTAACACTCCTAGGTTATAACATAGGAGAAAATCTAGATGGCCTTGGGTATGACCATGATACACCACCAAAGACATGATCCATGACAGAAATAATTGATAAATTGGATTTTATTAAAATTAAAAACTTCTGCTCTGTGAAAGACAATGTCAATAATACAAGAAGACAAGACACAAACTAAGAGAAAATATTTTCAAAGACACATCTGATAAAGGACTATTATCCAGTATATACAAAAAACTATTAAAACTCAACAATAAAGGGAAGCAAGGGCAAAAATGAACTATTGTGATTTTATCAAGATGAAAAGCTTTTGCACAGCAAAGGAAACAGTTCACAAAACCAAAAGACAACTGACAGAATGGGAGAAGATATTTGCAAACGACATATCAGATAAAGGGCTAGTGTCCAGAATCTATAAAGAACTTAGCAAACTCAACACCCAAAGAACAAATAATCCAATCAAGAAATGGGCAGAAGACATGAACAGACATTTCTGCAAAGAAGACATCCAGATGGCCAACAGACACATGAAAAAGTGTTCCATATCACTCGGCAACAGGGAAATACAAATCAAAACCACAATGAGATACCACCTCACACCATTCAGAATGGCTAAAATTAACAAGTCAGGAAATGACAGATGCTGGCGAGGATGAGGAGAAAGGGGAACCCTCCTACACTGTTGGTGGGAATGCAAGCTGGTGCAACCACTCTGGAAAACAGCATGGAGGTTCCTCAAAATGTTGAAAATAGAACTACCCTATGACCCAGCAATTGCACTGCTGGGTATTTACCCTAAAGATACAAACGTAGTGATCCGAAGGGGCACGTGCACCCGAATGTTTATAGCAGCAATGTCCACAATAGCCAAACTATGGAAAGAACCTAGATGTCCATCAACAGACGAATGGATAAAGAAGATGTGGTATATATATATACAATGGAATACTATGCAGCCATCAAAAGAAATGAAATCTTGCCATTTGCGACAACGTGGATGGAACTAGAGGGTATCATGCTTAGCGAAATAAGTCAAGCGGAGAAAGACAACTATCATATGATCTCCCTGATATGAGGGAGAGGAGATGCAACATGGGGGGTTATTGGGTAGGAGAAGAGTAAATGAAACAAGTTGGGATTGGGAGGGAGACAAACCATAAGTGACTCTTAATCTCACAAAACAAACTGAGGGTTGCTGGGGGGAGGGGGGTTGGGAGGGGGGGTGGGGTTATGGACATTGGGTAGGGTATGTGCTATGGTGAGTGCTGTGAAGTGTGTAAACCTGGAGATTCACAGACCTGTACCCCTGGGGAAAAAAAAATATATGTTTATAAAAAATAAAATTAAAAAAAAAAAACCTCAACAATAATACAATGAACAACACTACTAAAAAGAACAAAGATCTTAATGAATACCTCATCAAAGAGAGACACAGATGGTAAATAAGCATATTTAAGATGCTCTACGTTATATTTCATCAGGGAAATGCAAATTAAAACAACAATGAAATACAACTGCACACCTATAAGGATGTCCAATTCTGGAACACTGATAACATGAAATGTTGGTGAAGATGTGGATCAATATCATAAATCATGTACTGCGTTGGGAATGCAAAATGGTACAGCCACTTTGGAGGACAGTTTGGCTGTTTCTTACAAAACTAAACATACTCTTACCATATGATCCAGCAATTGCTTTTCTTGGTATTCGCCCAAAGGAGTTGAAATCTTATGTCTACACAAAAACCTGCACATGGATATTTACAGCAGCTTCATTCATAATTGCCAAAACTTGGAAGCAATCAAAGTGTCCTTTGGTGGGAAGATGGATAAACTGTGGTAGATCCAGAAGATGGAATATATTCAGCAGTAAAAAGAAATTAGCTATCTGGCCATGAAAAAACATAGAGGAAACTTAAATCTTTATTACTAAGAAAGAAGCCCATCTGAAAAAGCTACATACTGTATGATTCCAACTATATGACATTCTGGAAAAAGCAACACTATCAAGACAATAAAAAGATCAGTGGCAATAAAAAGATGAAGGTGGGGGATGAACAGGCAGAACACAGAGGATTCTTACAACAGTGAAAATAGTCTCTGATTTTATAATGGTACATATATGTCATTAAACTATTTTCCAAATCTAAAAATTGTTCAAAACCAAGAATGACTCCTAAAGTAAACTATGGAATTTGGGTGATTATATGTCAATGTAGTTTCATCCTTGGTAAAAATGTACCATTCTAGTGAGTAATGTTGATAATGGGGAAGCTCTGCATGCATGGGGGCAAGGGGTATACAGGAAATCTCTGTAACTTCCTCTAGTTTTGTTGTAAAACTAAAGTTTCTCTAAAAAATAAAGGTTGAAAACAAGAAATTACTTTTTAAAAAATTTATTTATTTATATGACAGAGAGAGATACAGCAAGAAGGGGAAAACAAGCAGGGGGAGAGGGAGAAACAAGTTTCCTGCTGAGCAGGGAGCCCAATGTGGAGCTCTATCCTAGGACCTTGGGATCATGACCTGAGCTGAAAGCAATAGTTTAATGACTGAGCCACCCAGGTGCTCCAAGAAATGACTTTTAAACTTCCTAAATAAAGACAGTTAGAACTGATTGCTACAATCTTTGAAGATAGTTGTTTATTAAAGAAAAACAAATCTGAATGGGAAATAGAATTTAAAAATGTTATGATATTCTTTACAAATTCTTAATTTTATATAAACTTAATAAACCTGGGGACCATGTACAATATTTCTAAAACATTTCCACTTGTTATCTATCTCCATATGTAATACTATTATGAATATTCTTCCTGAAATACAACAAAGTACCAAGTAAGCATTGAATCTACAACAGAAAAAGAGGCAATATGTACTTCCTTAAAATTGTTTTTTTAATGTGTCCTGATTTTGCTTTTATCTGCCATTATGGATTAGAAAACTAAGGGATTCTGTTACTGGGTAAAAAATGTGTTTACTTCAAGATTTATAGAATTATGGGTTGTTACCTAAAGCATGAGCACTAATGTGGAACTATTTTCCTAAAACCCATGATGTACCAGGAGAAATGCAGAACATTTATCATGTTTTATGATGCTCCTTAGATAAGATTACATATAAGTACATGCCCAAATCCTTATTTGACTGATGTGGAGAATTTGCTAAGTATTTTGCTTTTGGGCTTATAGAATAAATCTTTTCCTGCTAGGTGTTAGGCACTGCTCTCAGCATGGAGTTTACTTTCCAGAAGGCAAGGTAGAAACTAAACACATAAATATATTATCACACTGCTGGGTGTGGTAGTGGGAGGAAGGAGCAGCAGGGTAAAGAGATAGTGAATGACAGTAGGGTATCTTTCATATAGTTATCAGTAAAGATCAGCTTGAGATGGTGACATTGAGAGGTACTGAGAGAGTGAGTGGAAATAGTGTTTCAAGCAAATGCCTTGAGGTGAAAACAGTTTGGTGCTCTGAAGCTCATAGGTTTTCCCAGAGTTTCCTTTAAAGAAGAGATAAAAGACATTCAAGTTATTAAACAGCTAGTTGGAGCTTAGCTAGTGCACAGAAAGGAGTACATTATCAGCACTTGCTTGACTATTTTCTTCATATGAATGTTAAGAGACCCCTTATCTAGAGAATTAACTTTTTGGATGGCCAGATGGCCAGATTACAGATTCTTATCTGTCAAAAGAAAGGACATGATCAAAGAAATTCCCAGGTCCAATTGGTTCTTACAGCAGCACAGCATGTGTGTGTGTGTGTGTGTGTGTGTGTGTGTGTGTGTGTGTGTAAGCTTGTTTTGCCTCAAATCTCACTTGCAAAATTACCAAACCCTGCCTTCTTGTATTCCAATCCCTTGATTTCTAATGGAGTATATTCTTCTATACTAACTAACTTGGTATTTTTGTCTTCCATCTGTGCTGACACACTCTCTGCCCATCTCCCCAAGTAATAAATGTGTTGTGTCATCAGTCCCAAGTCTGTACAGAAACAGACCCATCCCTCCAGCTTACCAAAGTCATCTCTGCTCTCACTACCCTTCAGGTTCTGATGCTCAGCACTAACAATGAAGACTAAAAAGCAGACAGGGAAATAATCTTTTGAAATCCTATTTGTATTACAAATAAATAGTGATTCCTTGTAGTTTCATGTTTTCAGAGGTTCTGCCCTGTTTTACTTTCATTTTCCAATGATGGCAACTGCATCTCCTTACAACGTGACCACCTGTCCACAACCATAAATCTCCACTTAATACTGTCCTCTTTCCCATCATTAATCTTTGTTTCAACAAGCCTCAAAACTATTGATTAATTTTACTTATTCCATTTCCATGGGAAGGTTCTTTTGAGACATTGACAAGCCACCCTAGCTGCATCCCAGAGACTATCCAGATAAAGGGCCAGAAGAAAAGTAGAGTGAACTCTACTGGACCCATCTTCTCTGAAATTTTATCCCCACCCCAACACTTCTACTGCTCTTTCTTGACATTCTTTCCTTATCACTAACTACATTTTTCTCTCTCTCCTTCTTTCCTCTTCCCTTGTTTTCTCTTCCTCTTTCCTCTCATTCTCTTTCTCTTTCTCTGTCTCTCTTTCTCACTCTCTTTCATCTGCCTTCCACACTAGTTTGTAAGCTCCTGGAGATAAAGGATATTTTCCCTCTGTTATATATATCCTGAGTCTAGAATAGTGCCTGATTCATATAAATGAATAAATATATAGAATGAATGAATTAAAAACCATCTAGAAATCCTACCAGGTGACTACATAGCCATGCTATGTAGGGTTGTCCATCTGCTGAATGCAAAGCTAGTCTCTGTTCATGTTGTGGTTCAATGGCAATAATATTCTCTAGACAAAAGATTTACCTGAGAATAGCTTTGTTGCTCTCTGATATTTGTAGTACACTGCAGTTTTGGTTGTTTGAAACTCAGTGAATGAAAAACTATAAATACCTGAAGACACCTTTCTTTACCTGAAATGGTGAAAGTTCAGTTGCCTATGGCAATAAATAAATAAATAAATAGTTGGAATTCATTCACTTAGAAGGGCTGTATTTGCTTAAAGACAATCTTTTATATGCTTCATGCATGCAGATTCTTCTCATCTAGGAACATCTTTCTGATGGAGTAGTTGTGGAGGAAAAACTTACAGACACTTCTGACAGGATGCATTCATCATCATTGTTCACGTATGTATGGGTGAGCACCTGTGTTCACTGAAACAAGGCGTGGCCTATAATGATACCAGATGTTCTGCAGGCAAATACTCAATACCCTCCGTTTTTCCAGAACATGAAGTCGCTCTTACCTTCCAAAGTGAGGGGATTTCTTGGTATGGCTACAAGATGCCCTTCAGCTCCAGTGGTGGAACTATGGTATGTGGAGGATACACTTATCTCAACTTGAAATTTGAACAAAAATTTTTATTTTTTATTTGAATAGATTTAGTAATTTAAGGCAAAACTTAGAGTTTATCTTTAGTTATTACCTCTGTCCCACCTCTTCTTCAGCAAGTCCTATATACCTATCTATACCATATATATTATATATACTATATATTTACATATTTGGTGATATTAGCCACATCTTCTCTCATACACACAATCCCATCTCTCGTAACAGTCACAATGACTATTCATATATGAATTAGGGAAGACAGACCTTATGAAACCTCCTGCATCACTCTCCTAATTCAGCGTAATCCAGTCCAATGGCCATTAGTCAGTTTCTTGAACATCTTATGTAATATTTCAGCCCAATGGAAATATCTCTTCCTGAGCTTTTCTTATGCTTCAGTTAGAAGCTCCAGGTCTCCTCCCCATATCTGTAGAACCCAGGACTAAATTACAATAAAGGGCCCTTCCCTACAGTTAACCAAACTATAGAGTTAAAGGGCACAACTCTCTAGATGACAAGCTCTTCCCAAGACTACTGACCCCAACTGTGAGGAGTAAGGGTCCAACTATGAAGTCTACACAAGATCACCCTAATTTTTGACACCAACTTCAACTTTGTCAAAACCACCCTCAGTTTCAAAAATTTTCTAGAAATCATTTTGTAGTTGAGTCTTAGAAAACTCAACTCACTGAAAATTATACTGAGTCTTTTAATACTCATATTTACATGTATTCCAGGGAAAAGATACATTAAAATTAGCTATGGAAAGACACACATAGGGAAGAGTTGGAGAGGGTTGAAAATGAAAGTTTCCATTGTCCCCAGGATGCATTATTTTCCTACCATTGAAATGTGACAATACACATGGAATATTGTCAATCTGGGAATCTCCTGTAAACCAAGATGTCCAAGTTTTTACTCAGATCTCATTACATATGCATGATTGATTTATTACCTATGTAATTGAACTCAGTCTCTAGCAATCTCCTGGAGGTTGGGCTTGTATCACTTGGCCCAAAGCCTTCACCAAATCATACGGTTGGTCTTTCTGGTGTGGTCAACTCCCACTCTTGCACTATTGGGTGTGACTATCTCTACCCTGGTAAGATTTAAGAATGATCGTGATTACTAGAAATAAAGAGGTTTTCACCTGGGCAAGTGTTAACTGAGCAGATATCCTTAAGGGTATGCTTATATACCAATCCCAGTGACAAGAAGCCACTTTTACTGTATAAGATTATTTGAGAGTAGGAGATACACAGTACTTAAATCTGGGGATATATATATATATATATATACACACACACACACACACACACACACACACACATATATGTATATATATGTGTGTGTGTATATATATATTTAGTTCCCAGGTTCTGAGATATCAATAAACATAGTAGAAGTGGGAGGAAATGGCAATACTAAAGTTTCCAGCATTTTCCTGTTTTGAGGAGTACAAATCTAATTTAGTGTTGGATATAGGCAATTTATTTGAAATAAAACTATCATAACAGAGCTTTTAGTTATACAAAGTTTAACTCCCATTTTGCTGACTCCCTAAGTTTAGAGACACAGCAGTTTGAAGGAGCTGGAAAAAATACTGTGTTGAGGAAAAGTGAGTCATATAGGTAAACAATTGTATTTAAAAAGCATATGCTAGATTAGAGGTAAACGGCACTGGTAGAAGAGATGGTATAGTGTGTGTTCCCAATGTGGTCTCTTAAGTTGGATTTTCCTGCTTGGGTAGAGGAGAAAATGATAGCTGTTGACAGAAACTCTAGTTTTGGCTCCATAGGCATGATCACTTTAGTCCTACACATATAACAAATTACGATTTACTTTTTCTAGAGTGTGTAGATTTTCTGAATATTTTTTATTATAATAAAATTTTATAAGTGTTTACTATAACACCAATGGCATTACTGACGGATACTACTATGCATATAAATTTCTACTCATATGTCTATTTCCTTAAGACACCTTTATAGATGTTTACTCACTAGATACAAGAAATATATGTCATCCTAACAGTTTCTTGTGCTTGTGGATACAATAAAAATTGGTACTGCCATTTTAAGGGCAATATGATGAATATGTCCAAAATGTAGGAGCAGTTTCTCTCATGAGGCCACAACATTATTCTCAGCTAGTCATGAACATAACATTTTGATAACATCCTATTTCAACCTATATAAATGCCAAAATATAATACTCAAAGTTATTAATTTTTTATCTTTTTAATTTTTATTTTTTATTACACTCATTTCATTTTTATAACTGGCATGCCTTGGTTACTAAAAGGTTGTTTTCCTTTTATTCATATAATGACTATTTATATATTTTTTCTATTGATTTATAATTCACACATTAATTTTAGGTATGTAACAATGATTTGATATTTGTACATCTTATAAAATGATCACCACAATAATTTTAATTTATATCCAGTCCCATACATATTTTTAACTTTTTCTTATGATGAGGACTTTTAATATTTACTCTCTTAACAACTTTGAAATATGCAATGTGGTATTATTAACTGTAGTCATCATGTTGTACATTACATCCCTATGACTTATTTATGTTACAACTGGAAGTTTGTGCCTTTTGACACTTTTCAACCATTTCACCCATCCCACCCTCCATCCCCAACCTCTGGCAACCATCAGTC
Source organism: Lontra canadensis (assembly GCF_010015895.1). NCBI lineage: Eukaryota > Metazoa > Chordata > Mammalia > Carnivora > Mustelidae > Lontra > Lontra canadensis. The sequence goes on along the minus strand of NW_022630995.1, from coordinate 75,882,376 downwards.
TGTCCTGGTTACATATGACCTTAATTTTCTTGGGCTTGGTTTGGTTTAGATTCCACACGTAAGATCATACAGTATTTGTCTTTGTCCGCTTATTTCATTTAACATAACTCTCTGAAGTTCCATCTATGTTGTTGAAAATGGCAAGATATCATTCTTTTTTACAACTAAATAGTGTTCCGTTATATATTTATCTTCATCCATTTTCTACCAGCGAACACTAAGGTTGTTTCTAATCTTGTCTATTTTGAGTAATGCTATAATAAACACGGGTGGGTATGTATGTTTCTCATTGAAATCCTGTTTTCATTTTCTCTGTGTACATTCCCAGCAGTGAAATAACTGGATCATATGGCAGATCTATTTTAAATTTTTTCAGGAACACCCATATTGTTTTCTATAGTGGTTAGATAGACTAATTTACATTTGCACCAACAGTGTATAAAGGTTCTTTTGCCACATCTTCGCCAGCACTACTTGTCTCTCATTTTTTCAATTATAACCTTTCTAATAGGTGTAATTTGGTATCTCATAGTTTTGATTTTTCATTTCCCTAATGATTAGTTAAGTTGAGGATTTTTTTAATGTATTTGTTGGCCATTTGCTTGTCTTCTTGGGAGAAATATGTATTTGGATATTCTGCCCATTTTTTTATCTGAATTTTCTTCTTTTTTTGGTTATTGTGTTGTATGAAATATTTACATATTTTGGATATTAACTGCTTATCAGATACATGATTTGCAAATATGTTTTCCCATTCAGTCGATTGCCTTTTCATTTTGTTGATAACTTCCTTTGCTGTGTAGAAACTTTCTAGTTTGAAGTAGTCCCACTTGCTTATTTTTGCTTTTGTTGCCTTTGTTTTTAGAGTCAGATACAAAAAACCATCTCCAAGACTGATGTCAAAAACTATACAGCCTATGTGTTCTTCTAGGAGTAATGTGGTTTTAAGTCTTTTATTTAAGTCTTTAATCCATTTTGGCTTAATTTTTACAGATAGTGTAAGACAGTAGAACAATTTCAGTCTTTTGCATGTGGCTATCCAGTTTTTCCAACATCATTAATGGAAGAAACTGTACTTCCGTCATTGTATATACTTGGATTCCTTGTCGTAAACTAATTGCCCATATATGCATAGGCTTATTTTTGGGTTCATTCTTCTGTTCCATTGAATTGTATGTCTATGTATTTTTTTCTTTTATAAAATGCTTATTTCTCTGGCCACATTTTATATGGTAATATAGTGTTTTGCTCATTATTTTATAGATTAACTCATTAATTATTTATTTAATGTTAGAATGACATGTCTGAAGTACGTTCTTCCATTTGTTATTTGTCCTTGATTTTTGATATTCATGTTTTTCAACACCATAATTTAAGATTTGTAGCCAGTCACATTTATCAATCACCATCTACACCTTATATTCTGTTGATGCTTAGAAAAGTTTTCTTTATGTTAGAACTTTTAAGTATTCACTTATATTTACTTCTGGTTTTGTAGCTCTTATGTTCTGTATTTAATTTCCTTTTAAAGGTGATTTAAAGGTGTTTTTTTTAATAATGAAATTTTAAATACATATGATATAAATAAACCTTAGACCCCTCATGACTCAATCTCTTTTCCAGGATACCACAATTAAAACCAGAAACTTTAATGAGAAATATAGAGCTTTATTCTAAATCTCCTTAAGGAGATTTTTCTCACATAGTCTCATTAAACATCCTATTTATTCAGTTCTCCAATTCTCTAAATGTTTTCCCTCCAGGCGAATGCTGAAATTTCTCTGATAGTTTCCCATCATTCTCTGCTCTTCATCCTCAACGTGCACCTTTGTGCTTCTTTTCAGAACATCATTCACCTGTCTAAAGATAGTTTCTGGACACTCAATCTTCCTTCTCTATTTGTTAAGAAAAGCATGTAGGACCTAGTAAAAAATATAAATCATCACTTGCTCTCACAAATTTCCTTCTAAAAAATGTCATAGATAATAAACATCTTTTTGTTGCATGTAATTGCTAGTACTGTTTTCTGAGATTACTATTTTTTCCCATTGACCTATCTATTCTGTACTTGTAGCATGTCACAATTATTAGAGCTTTACGATTAATTGTGCCAGTTCTCTCATTATTCCACTGCTTAAATCGTTTTATAATTGTCACTTGTTTGTTGTTCCAAATAGGTTTTGAGATATTTGTTTGAGTTTAATAAATACCGATTTGGAGTTTCAGGAAAATCATACTAAATTATTGCACAAAGTTAAAATAAATGTGTATCTTGGGGTACCTGTGTGGCTCAGTCAGTTAAGCATCTGTCTTCAGCTCAGGTCTTGATCTCAGGGTCCTGGGATCAAGCTCACATCTGCCTTCCTGCTCAGCGGGGAGTCTGCTTTTCCCTTTCCCTCTGCTGCTCCCCCTACTTATACTCTCTCACTCTGCCAAATAAATAAAAATAAAAAAATTTAATAAAAGAAGATAAATGCACACCTTTTTAGTAAGTTTCTTCCAAAGCATGGCCATGCTATAGCTTTCTATTGAGTTGGCTTTTATTTATAGTCATAATAAAATGGAAATAAAATTAATAGGAAAGATAAAAATTTGCTAAGATAAAAAGTTAATAACATTGAACATTTTTTACTTACGTTTATATAATTTGAAGCACAATGTGATGTGATAGTTACCTTCACAGCCTGATAAGAGAAATGTTTTTCTTTATTTAGTCCATGCACATTGCTACTGTTCTGTTTAGAGTAGTCACTTATTATATTTAAATCACCTTTTCTAAGTAAAATAGCAATTAACCTCTCTCAAAATAATTCTCACCAAAATTTTGTAGCAATAGTTTGAATTATTTTTCTACAGGAAATACTGGATAGAAATAGCAGTAGAGAAAAGATTTTGAGGAAAAAACGTGATTATTTTATACATGAAATATTAAATAGAACTATTTGAATGCATTTTACTTGAATGTCATGTAATTTGGAGGAGGAGGAAAGTTGAATTAAATCAAATGTAAATCAAAAGATAGTTGATAAATGTTAATTATCCCTTTGCCAGTGATCAGTGTAAATGATATATTCATTGTTGAATTTTTGAATTCAACATTTTTGAATCCCTTGGTTTTTTTCTAAATCAAGTCATCTTCAGTGGCATTTTTTTTCTCCTCAGAGGATATAAATATCCTCTGAGGGGAAAAAAAAAAAAAAAAATATATATATATATCCTCTGAGAAAACAAAATAAGAAAAGATAAGGAAAAATATATATATATATATCCTCTGAGAAAACAAAATAAGAAAAGATAAGGAAAAAAAAATATATATATCCTCTGAGAAGACAAAATAAGAAAAGATAAATAAAAAATACAGAATTTACATATATGTGTGTGTGTATATATATATATCTATCTATATCTATATCTATATCATCTATATCTATATCTATATCTATACACACACACACATATATGTAAATTCTGTATTTTTTATTTATCTTTTCTTATTTTGTCTATGATATTGAGTAAAACTTGTTGAATAGTGTTAAATAATAGTGTTGGTAGGTACAGCCTTATTTTATTCATTCAAAAAAGTAATTACTAAGTTTATCTTGTGTTTGGCTCAGGAGATACTGTAGTGATCAAGCTCTCAGGGAATTTGTTTTATTAGGAGAGATAGACAGTACATTGATAATATAATACATAAATAGTTGTATAAATAAACAATGTAATTATAGGTTTTTAAAAGTCCTCTAATAATTAGGTTATCAGATAAAATTTCAGGACACCCAGTAATATCCAAATCTGAGATAAACAATGAATAGATTTTTGTTTTTCAGATTTTTTTTTTGTATAAATGTGACTCAGATGTTGTATGGTACATATGTATCCTAAAAATGATATATGCATTTTTTATCTGAAATTCAAATTAACAGGTTATCAGATATTTTTATTTGCTAAATCTGGGAACTCCATCTAAAGGATATAATGAAAATAAGAAGCTACCTCGTAGGAGTAGAAGAAATGAGATTTGAGGGATGGCTACAAGCCAGGCTGAAAAGAACTAGAAAAGACCATGCCAAGCATTATGCATGTATGTGCAGGCTCATAGGAAAGAAAGGGCTCCATCGCCTTTAAAGAATATAAAGAATGCCAGTATGGCTGGAAAAAATGAACATGAGGGAGAAGTTGAAAAGAAATTCAGAAGCCAGATTGTGCAGAGCTTTTTGTCAGCAAGAGTAAGACTATTTCTGAAGCTATTTAGATTCCTCTGTAGGTCTTTTCCCCATTCTGTTTCTATCTCTGTTACCTCTATATGGTAGAAACTGTTATCTATGCCTTTTCCCCCCCATAATAACAGAATTTTCAGGTAAGCACATGTTCAGTTAGAATAAAACAAATAATTTTTCCAGTATTCTTTGCAAACAGGAGTGATGATATATACATAAGGGTTTGTTTCTGTTCTACTCCATCCATCTATATGTCTTTCTTTATGCCATACTTTATACTGTTTTAATTACAGTAGTGTTACAGCAAGTTTTTAAAAACAGGAACTATAAGAAGTCCTTTTCTTTTTATATAGGATTGGTTTGGGTATTTGTGATTCCTTGCAATTCCATATGAATATTAGGATGGATTTTTCTTTTTTGACAGAAATCCTTTGGAGTATTGATAGGGGTTACATGGAAACTGTATATTTCTTTGGGAAGTGTTGATTATTGTTATTGAACTTAACAATATAAAATCTTCCAATCCATGAACATAGGGCATCTTTCCTTTATTGGTGTTTTTAATTTCCTTGAGCAGTATTTTGTATTTTTCAATGTGCTTTTATTTTTGCATCTTTGGTTGTTTATTTCTAAATATTTTATTCCTTTTGATGCTGTAAAATAAATGAAATTTTTTCCTTAATTTATTTTCCAATTGTTCATTGTTAGTGCACAGAAATAACTGATTTTGGTGTCTTGAAAATATCCTGTCACTTTGATGAATTTGATTTTTAGTTCTAATGGTTTTGGGTTTTCTATATACAAGATCATGTTATCTGTGAATAGAGATACTTCTACTTCTTTATTTTAAACTTGGATGTCTTTTATTTCTCTTTCTTGCCTATTTGCTCTGGGTAGGTTATTTAGTACTGCAAATAGAAGTGGCAAAATCAGGCATTGCTGTCTTAATCAGGATCTTAAATGAAAAACTTTCAGTTTTTCACCATTAAGTGTGATGTTAGTTGTGGATATTTCATTTTTGGCCTATATTATGTCAAGGTAGTTCCTTCTGTTGTTGTATGTTTTTATCACAAAAGGGTATGGAGTTTTGTAAATTGTTTATTCAACTTTGATTGACATGATCATGTGAGTTTCCCCTCCTTTCTTTTTTTATGTTAATGCAGTATAGTCTATTGATTTTATTGTGTTGAACCAGCTTTGAGTTATAGGAATGAATCCACTTGGTCATGGTATATAATCATTTAATTTGCTGTTGAATTTGGTTTGCTAATATTTTGTTGAGTATTTTTGCATCTCTATTCATCAGACATAATTGGTTTTAATTTTACCTTTTTTGTAGTATCTTTGTCTGCCTTTGGTATTAGGATAATACTGGCCTCATAGAATGAATTAGTAAGTGTCCCCCACCTATTTTTCCCCAGTTTTTAAAAGTAGTTTGAGGATTGGTGTTAATTATTCTTTAAATATTTAGTAGAATTCATCAGTGAAGCTATCTAGTCCCAGACTTTTTTTTGTTGGGAAGTTTTTGATTATTGATCCAATTTCCTTTATAGGTCTATTCAGATTTTCTATTTCTTCATGATGTAATTTTTGTAGTTTGTTTTATTCTAGAAATTTGATCACTTCATCTAGGTTATCCAACTTGCTGGCATAGAACTATTTAGAGTACATTTTCTTAATTGTTCTTATTGATGAGGGAGCAGGAGTCTGGCTGAGGACAAAGCAGAAGCTGGCACCTTGCGCCCCCTCTCTACCCGCTCCCCTCGGTAATATGTGTGACGTTCCTCAGGCACCTCTGGCTGCCCTAAAAGAAAAACAAATAGTTAACTTGCAGAGATCACAGTCCTGCAAGACAGGAGTCTCCCTTGGTTTACCAATGTCCTAGAGATTTACAGCAAAGAAGCTATATAACAATAGCACAATTTCCAGAGGCAAATAACTCAGTTCCTCAAGCCCTAAATAAAGTTAAATTTCTTCTAAACCCAAATCTCACTAACAAGGACACTTGATAGGAGAAATGTGAAACTTTATCTCTAGGTCTCCAAGATAGTGTTGAGAATCATTCCCAAGCATATGGCCCACTGATATACATCTAAAGGGTCTCACAAGAAGATTTTTGCTACTAGTAATGAATAACCTTTCTCCCAACAATAGCTAGCCCCTCAAGGTCCTGGAGACCTTGCTTCCAAAATTCCTTAGAGACTAACATCACCCACTTTGTCTTCACCTACCCAACTCCTGTGTATATAATCAGCCACTCCTCAGGATAACCGGGCAGCATCTCCGTCTGCCCACGGATCCTGTCCCTGTGCTCTAATAAACCACCTTTTTGCAACAAAGACGTCTTAAGAATTCTTTCTTAGCCGTCAGCTCTGAACCTCACCCCATTGAACCTCACCTAGGTTCAAGAACTTCATCATTATTTCTGTAAAGTCAGTAATAATATTCCCACTTTTAATTCTATTTTGGTTATTTTTGTCTTCTCCCTTTTTTTTTTTTTTCATAGTGAAAAGTTTTGTCAATTTTGTTGATCTTTTCAAGAAATGAGCTCTTGGTTTCATTGATTTTCTCTACTGTTCTTCTGTTCTCTATTTACCTCTGTACTAATCTTCATTATTTCCTTCTTTTGGTAGACTTGGTTTAATTATTGTTTATTTGTTTGTTTGTTAGTTTTTTGTATGTTGTGTATTTCCTTAAGGTATGAAATTCGATTGTTGATTTTTCTTCTTTCTTAATGAAAATATTTATAGGTATAATTTTCCATGTTAGCATTGTTTTTACTGCATCCCATGATTTTGTATGTCAAGTTTTCATTTTCTTTTGTCTCAAGGTATTTTCGAGTTTCCCTCATGCTTCCTCTTTGACCTATTAGTTGTTTAAGAGTATGTTATTTCTACATATTTGTGAATTTTCCAATTTTTCTTCTGCTATTAATTTCTAGTTCCATTCAACCGTGATCAGAAAATATATTTTACATGATTTTTTTAAACTTAAGATTTTTTTGTGGCCTAAGATGGTTTATCTTGGAGAATATTCCATGTGCTCATTACCTTCTTTCTTAAACTTTTTTTTCTTTCTAAATCTCACCAGCTAGACCTTAAGACACTTTACTGCCCCCAGGCTTGTACTCACTAACTTTTGTCTTATATTTTCCCCTAAGCTCTTCTTTCCTGCTTTCCTCTTAACTCAGACAAAGGAAATTTTTTTTTTTTTTTAGTTAACATATAATGTATTATTTGTTTCAGGGGTACAGGTCTGTGAATCATCAGTCTTACACAATTCACAGCAATCACCTTAGCACAAACCCCCCAACCCATGTCCATCATCCAGGCATCCTATCCCCCCCTCCACAACCACTCCAACAACCCTCAGTTTGTTTTCTAAGATTGAGTATTTTATGGTTTGTCTCCCTCCCCATCCCATCATTTCATTTTTCTCTCCCTTCCCTCACAACCCCCGCCCTGCCTCTCAAATTCCTCATATCAGGTAGATCATATGATAATCAGACAAATGAAATCTAAAACCACCTCCTCCCCTCCAGGTAATGGCAACTACTCTGAAATATCTCCCACCAAGCCAGACCACCCAGACCATTGGAGATATACCCGACTGATGTCTGCACAGATGGATCATGGGATGACCTGTGGAGTGACCTATAATTACCTTTACCTCATTATAATACTAAAATCTCCATCCAAGGAGGAGCCTAAGCCTAATCTACATAATATATAATGTATGGGGGCGCCTGAGTGGCTCAGTGGGTTAAGGCCTCTGCCTTCTGCTCAGGTCATGATCCCAGGGTGCTGGGATTGAGCCCCACATCCCGCTCTCTGCTCAGCAGGGAGCCTGCTTCCTCCTCTCTCTCTGCCTGCCTCTCTGCCTACTTGTGATCTCTGAATGTCAAATAAATAAATAAAATCTTTAAGTATATATATATATATATATACATATATATATATATATATATAAAATGTATGTACAGGTTTGTTTCCTTAAAGCACATGGTGCAACATTTTGCCTACCTCTACTTGGATGACAAGGTTTCCCATCTAGATATTCTACCTTAAACAAAAGGAATCTATTCACCCTCTCTCATGGAGTCATGGCTTTGGAAGTGATTCCCTGTGATCTTTTTTGCTGCAAATAAAAGTTTTCTTTATGTGACAACACACCTAGTACAGTTTCAGACTTGAGAAGGAGTGAACTCCTATTGGCTTGGTTACACCCTCCCTTCCCCTTTATTTTATTATTTCCATAAAATGTAACCAAGACTATAATCTGCCTATTTATTGTATTTCTTGATGAAAAGGGAGAAGATAACATGTGTACTGATTATTTTACATGTATCTTTTCCTGGGCCGTATATATATATTTTTTAATATCTCTTAAAAATACTACGAATTAAAAAAAAAATACTACGAATTCTTGCTTTTAGTGGTACATTTTCTTGCTAGAGTTCCACTTGTTTTTAAAAACTAATTGAAAGATAGTAGTGACTGGGTCCACTTGAAAAATAAACACTTTTTGAGTCAGAATGTGTTAGGATCACCACCATCTAAATATTTTAAAACAAAATAAATCAAATCAAATCAACTATAAGAAATAAAAGTAAGCAGTGCAACTCAGTCTTGAATCAGTTAGAGTTCATAAGTAAATTATAAAGATGCAGTAATCTGCTAAATATAAAGGAAACTTCAAATACTTTCAATATTAAATCATGATAAATAACTAAAATTTCCTTTTCAAAAGTACTCAAATTGCTTTTCTGGAATTTTACAGACAAGGCTAAAATTTCATCTCAATAGGGGTTTATATTTTCTATCACTAGACAAATAGGAAGGCTTGGGTTTTTAATGTCTCCAGTTTTATTATTTATACATTTCACCTGCATATTTTAGTCATGACAACTGAAATGTTCAAAAAGAAATATGCAAAATAGATCTTCTGATGACAATTCATTTTATTTCAAAAGATCATATGCCTTAATCCCTAAGGTAACCTCTCAGTCAAAGGCTGAAATTGTACAGGATTTGGATTCTGTGTTCTATCAGAATTCAACACTTACTTATTTTTAAAACACGTTATGTTACCTTTTTATTTGTGGTATTCAAAATCACTATGAAATTCCCCTGCAAGTATTTATAAAACTATTTGATCATCAGAATTCAATTCACTGTAGCTTAGCAACCACTTGTAAAAGAAAGCTATGAGAATTGGGTTCAATTGAATAATCGTTAACAGGCAAAACAGTAACTTCCTTATTATCCTATACTTTCTTACTTTCTAGCTTATAAACTACAATCTTTACTTGAATTTTCCATAGGTAGAACATCATCACCATCTATCCAATTGTTTATACAAATTATGCTTAAAAGACACAAACTTAATTTTAATATGTATCTATTGATTTCATAAGTCATCATATTTATAATTAAATTGTCATCCAATTGATGCAGGGACAAAGAAAAAATGAAACAACTTAATGAGCTTTCTCTAAGCTATTGCCCACCAGCTTAAAAAGCAGTTCAGTCTTGTTTACATAAAAGAAATACTACTTTAGACCCACTATAAACTATGGATTTACAGTTATAATTATTTTTCTCATTGACTTCTCTATTATATTAAGGACCCTGCTGTGATTCAGAATCTGCTTTTAGATGCACTTACATCAGACAGTTTTTAAAGTATATTTGCATATCTCAATTCAATTACATTAAAATTATTTCACAATCTAAGCTGCATCTTTTAGTTCTTTTTTCTCCTTCTAATCTGAACCATTCTGCCCTGATTTGTGTAAAAATTCATGCTGACTTTTTCATTTTTTCCTTATGATTTGAGAACCAACTTTGATCTATCTAATCAAAACTTCTGTGAGGAACAAAACATAAAATGACTGCCAGGAGGCAGTCTGAAGTTATTGAAATGATTTGAACATCAACGCTCTAACTTTCTGTAGCACCCTCAAGTGTTTGCAAAACCAAGTAAACAAATTGCATGATCTTTCTGAAGTAAAATTAGTATTCAGTTATATTATACTCTGGTGCCTTGATAAACCAATCTGATATACAGCCCTACTCAGATGTTTACAAAACAATTCTGATGATAGGGTATCTATGGATAAATATTGTTTGGGTGGAACAAAGGACTTTAAAGAAAGAAAACAGGATAAAATAGATTGCACCTACTCCTATTTAGAAAAACAGAAAAAAGAATAAAAATTGGAGAAATGTAGGCTGACATAAACAATAAATAAAAGGAAATAGCCAAGTCCCAGAAAATGTTGATAGGAATGAAAATAGAGACATTTTAAAAAATGTAAATCTAGAGCTATTGGTTAAATTTCCTGTCCAAAGATAGCTTATTTCCTTCTAAGAAGCTCTGCAGTATTGCTGAGTGAGTAAGCCAAATGTAAATGAGGCTGTTGAAGCATAAATGGAGACCTGAGAGGTGAGAAAATGTTATGCTAATAATCAAAGAGGTCTCTGAAGGTCGTGGGGAAAAAAGTACATAAGGGCCAAGATAGAGTTATCCACTTGGTCTCTGGGACTTGCTGGAAATTATTCTAGCATATAAGAAAAAGAGGTTCCTAGTACTTTTAAAAATGCCTATTTATATAAAGTAAATAGCACATTTTCCTAGGATAGAAATTTCACAAACGGTGTAATTCTTTAGGACTATAATAACTATTCATTTTATCCATTATATCAAAAGGCATATTCCTGCTATTAGACATTTGTAAACATTTAATTTTGGGAATTTAAACTCAAGAGTGAAGAAAGTACTGAAAAGGTAGTTCTAAAATAACAATCATTTTACTATGTGTTGAATATGGCAGCGATTATGTTGTTTTTATACATTCAATCATTGACTAGTCTATATCTAAAACTTTCTTTTTTTTTTTTTAAGATTTTATTTATTTATTTGACAGAGAGATCACAAGGAGACAGAGAGGCAAGCAGAGAGAGAGGGAGGAAGCAGGCTCCCCGCTGAGCAGAGAGCCTGATGTGGGGCTCCATCCCAGGACCCCGAGACCATGGCCGGAGCTGAAGGCAAAGGCTTTAACCCACTGAGCCACCCAGGCGCCCCAAAACCTTTCTAAGACATAATATGGTTGTGGCACACTTCAAACTGGGAAATGCTTTATTACTTGGACAATAAAATTAATGAAATATACACATAGTGATACACACATACTTTATTCTGTAGGTCAGTCAAAAATCTGAAAGGTTTTATGTTGGGTATATTGTGGCTTTGTGTAGAATGTTACTTGATAACAACCATAATAACCACTTTGATGCAGGCAGGCTAGGTCCAAGGACCCAGAAAGGGTCCTACAGAACCAGCCCTTGGCTTCTTGCAGGATAGAAATCAAACACGAGCCTGCAGGTGAAAGAGTTTTACTGAAGATATGTAGAGAGATACAGAGAGATACAGAATGAGCATCTAGGAGCACCTAGGAAGCTTGGAAAGGAAAGGGAGGAGTCTCATTTTTGCTTGGGATCTGGGGTTTTTATTGGCAATTGTGGTCTGGTGCATGGGTCCTTTCAGGCATCCAGGAACTGGTTAGAACAAGGAGAGGGTTCAGGTGTCCCTCACAGGTCATTTATTCCCTGAAGCCAGGGGTCTTGTTGTCAAGATATATAGAGCCAGCGGTCTGGAATAGGCACATGGTGGCTCTGCCTGATCATTCTTTAGATATCATTGCTGGAAGACTCCAAAGATAGAATTATCTCTTGATCCCTTATAAGGAGGACATACGTTAAGGTTTGTGTAGGGCAAGGATGTGGGTCCTAGCAAGAATAAAGCAGGGAAAGAAGCAAAGGGGAAAAAACAAACAAAAACCCCAACCAGTTTTTTCTTTCAGGGTTCCCTCTGGGCTCCCTATCCCAACTTCAAAGGTTATATTCGTAAAATACAAGTTGTTAAATAAAAAATAGTTGATGCTTCTTTCGAGCTTCCTTAAAGTGGATCAACTATATAGATATAATAATCAGGGTAAATATGTTTTAATTCATGTTAAAACATTCTCATTTCTAATGGCCATAAAATTATTCTTGCAAAATGATAAAAATAATAATGAAGGATAGTCAGAAGAAAGGCAGTCAGGGACAAGGGCCTTCCCCACCCTAAGAGGAAATCACCCTTTAAAGGATTTTACACCACCTTGGAAGGAGCTTTCCACCCTTTCCCACTAAAGAATTCCTTGATAGGTAGATAAATACATGGACAAAACCTTATTGGATGACAGGTAACTGGATGGTTAATCAGATTAAAACCAACATTATCATAAAAAACCCTAGACTTAGAAATTCCAGTGGCAACCCTCTGGGGTCCCCTCCTTCTTCCAGAGCTTTGTAGTATGGATCAATAAACTTTGCTTTGCTGCCTGCCACTCTTCCTCTGATCTATCTCTTCATTCTTGGAAGCGGTGTGACCAAAGATAGAGGGTACTAAACGAAAAGAAACCCTGAAAATACATTAAAATGATTGAAAGATATAATTGTAATTAAAATGAAGTACAATGATTAAAAAGCCAAACTGAATAAATTTCTTCCATATAAAAATTTATTATGGAAAAAGAAATGGCAGGCAGGAACACAATAAGCAAATAGTGAAGTATCCTATATTTTCACCTTGACAAAGAACACAACAAAAACATAGTTATGAAATAATGTACTTTTGTTCCATAAATCTGTGTTTCTCACATAACCAATTGCGATGTTTATTTCATTCACATTTGACCTAAAAAATCCAGCTTCTGTGAGTTAGAAAGCAACATCGTAATTCCATATTCTTATTTTTTTTTAAATGTCACCCTATTTTTTTTGCAGCTTTATAACATGCTTCACTTTATACTTTCCCCAACATTTTTTTGAGTGTCCATTTTACTCACTTCACCCATGACAAAAATGAAAACACATTTAAGTTTTTGCAGCTTTGGCAATCAAAAATTGGTATTTCATTTCAGTGTATAGCTCTTTGATCGCTATTAAATTGAACATATTTTCATATGATTATCATTCATGTGTTTTTTCTCCCTGAAAATTATTCGTTCTTGTTCTTTCCTCACTTTTTGTGAAATAGAACTTTATTATTTTTTTAAATTTTTATTTTAATTCCTGTTAGTTAACATACAGTATTATATTAGTTTCAGGTGTACAATATAGTAATTTGACAGTTTCATACAACACCCAGTGTTTATTACAAATGTGATCCTTAATCCTCATCACCTATTTCACCCATTCCTTCTCTCACCTTCTCTCTGGTAACCATCAGTTTGTTCTCTATAAGTAAGAGTCTATTTCTTGGTTTGTCTCTCTCTCTCTAGCTCTTTTTTCCCCCTGTGCTCTTAAATTCCACATATGAGTGAAATCATATGGTATTTGTCTTTCTTTAACTGAGTTATTTCACTTAGCATTATACTTTCTAGCTATATCCATTTCATTGCAACTGGCAAGATATCATTATTTCTTATGGCTATATATATATTCACACACACACACACACACACACACACAAATGCACACACATACCACCTCTTCTTTATCCATTCATCAATGGATGGACACTTGGGCTCACTTGGGCTGCTTCTGTGTCTTGGCTATTGTAAATAATGCTGATATAAACATAAGGGTACATGTATCCATTTGGATTAAAATTTTATATTGTTTGGGTAAACCTTTGGGTCATAGGAATAGTTCTATCTTTAAATTTTTAAGGAACCTCAATACTGTTTTCCAGAGTGGCTCCATCATCTTGCATTCCCACAAACAGTGCACTAGGTTCCTTTTGCTCCACATCTTCACCAACACCTATTGTTTCTTGTGTTGTTGATTTTAGCCATTCTGACAGACGTGAGGTGATACCTCATTGTGGTTTTGATTTGTATTTCCCTGATAATGAGCATCTTTTTATGTGTCTGTTGCCCATTTCCATGTCTTTTTTGGAGCAATGTCTGTTTATGTTTTCCTCCCATTTTTAACTGGATTATATATTTTTGGGGTGTTGAGTTTTATAAGTTCTTTACATATTTTGGATACCAACCCTTCATAAGATGTATTAGATATGTCATTTAAAAATATCTTCTCCCATTCTGTAGGCTGCTTTTTAGTTTTGTTGGTTGTTTCTTTTACTGTGTGAAGCTTTTTGTTTTGATGGGTTCTAATAGTTTATTTTTGCTTTTGTTTCCCTTGCCTTGGGGTTCCTAGCTAGGAAAAAAAAAAAAAAAATCTAAAGCTAACATCTGAGAAGTTACTACCACCACTCACTACTAAGATTTTTATGACTTCAGGTGTCACATTAAGGTCTTTAATCCATTTCAAATTTATTTTTATGTATGGTATAAGAAAGTGGTTTAGTTTCATTCTTTTGTGTGTTGTTATCCAGTTTTCCCAACACCATTTGTTGGATAGATTGTCTTTTTTCCCATTGGATATTCTTTCATACTTTGTCCAAAATTCATCAACCATACAGTTGTGGGTTTATTTCTGGGTTTTCTATCCCATTATATTGATCTATGTGTCTGTTTTTAATGCCAGTACTCTACTGTTTTGATTATTACAGCTTTGTAATGTAACTTGATGTCTGGAATTGTTATGCCTCCAGCTTTTCTCTTCTTTTTGAAGATTGTTTTGGCTATTTAGAGACGTATGTGGTTCCACGTGGATTTCAGGACATTTTGTTCTAGTTCTATGAAAAATGCTGTTGGTATCTTGATAGGGATTGTAATGAATGTGTAGATTGCTTTGGGTAGTATAGACATTTTAACAATATTTGTTCTTCCAATCCATGAGCATGGAATGTCTTTCCATCTTGTTGTGTTGTCTCTAATTTCTTTCATTTATGTTTTATAGTTTTCAGAGGTCTTTCACCTCTTTGGTTAGGTTTATTCCTAGGTATCTTATTATTTTTGGTGCAATGTAAATATAATTGTTTTCTTAATTTCTCTTTCTGTTGCTTCATTATTGGTGTACATATTTTTAATCATGTGCTGACCCAGTGTAAACCTTTTCAGTTCCATTTTTTTTAAAAAAGTGAAATAATAAGTAGTAAATATTCTTTCATGAGAATGACTCCTAGTTTGAATTTAAAGTAAAGGCAATGTTCATGAGCAAATGTTGGGGGTGTTTATTTAAATTTCTTTTAACTTATTCCAGAATATACTTTAAATCCTACACAATGTACTGAGGACTTAACTATTTTGTTAGTATTTTTGAGAAATGAAATATGAGAAATTTATCTAGAACTAAGATCAAGTAAGTAATCAAGATAGCATTTATCTCATTGTGAAGTTTGCTTATTACATAGAAAATTATGTTTGTACAGATTTATATGAGAAACACATTCATTATAACTTTCACGAATTAAAAGAGAGGCAAGGAAATTCAGTTTGATCTAGAAATACCATTCTTTGAGGATCTTATAAAATTATATAGATATCCAGCATTGTGCATATCATGGGACATAAAAATTACCTGTTCCTTTTGTCAGTCAGTGGTCAGAGATTATATCATATAAGTGTATGTGTATTATTGCTGGGTTTTGTTTTTGTTTATTTGTTTCCTAGAAGCAGATATTGAGATAAAAAATTGAGTGGATATAATTATTTTGAAGCACAAATGTCATGGTTGAAATGTGAGAAAACGACAGGAAAAGAAGATAACCAGAAGGGAACATTTTGATTAGCTATTGTGGTCAACAAATGGAATTCAATCCTCAGAGAAAACTCTGGAAAGTCATATAAAATCACACCTCAAAATTATCTTACTTGAGAGACAAGGGAGCTGTATATTTATCCTTCTACTCCCAGAGTGCTGTGACGTCCCTGAACATTTCCAGCACTAAAAGTTCACAGGCTATAGCCTTTTGTGCTCCCAGAAAAAGTCCTAAGGCACAAGGATACAGAGATTGGCACTGGAAAGTAGCCATAATATACTGAACTACTTGTGTATTGGTCAGACGTAGCAAAAAAAGCTACTGTCTTCACCTTACATTATTCAGTCCCTATGTTAAATGCCCAAATCTCTTAATTTTACTGTTCCTTAAAGTTGGTTGAAATTTAAAACAGCAATTATAACCAACACATTACAAGAAGATGTAACCAATTGCTGCAGTTGATCCTGAAGCTGACCACAGCTGATATTCTTTACATTCTTCTTCTACTGCTCATGTTAGATTTAGCCTCAAATTGAGTCAGCACTTAACTAGCCAAGAGTACTAGCACATGTGATAATCATACTATGATTCATGCCTGAGGTTTCCATTACTTTTGTTATCATATCTTCATCAGATTTTGTTTTCTGCGATTGCCATAAGATTTTGGCTCAGTGAAAGCATTAAGAGGTCCCCTAAGGAATCTCATTAGCTCCAGATATACTTTTCCCTATACATATTACATAGCAGCAACCCCACCTCCTTATGATAATTGTGGTCCATTATCTCTGCTAATATAGTTAACTTTCTTTTTGATTGTTGTTTTATTGGCATAAGGTGCTCAAAATAACTAAGTTAAGTCAATAATTTTAAGTTTAGTGAAATCCTTCACATGTTCTTGGGTAAATACGTTCCTCCTTTCCAAACTAGGACTTCTCATCCATAAGGCCCAAAGTTGCTAAATGAGGCAACAACAACAACAACAACAACAACAAAACTCAATTGTGTCACTGGGAGCAATGGTGAGAGGGCATTTGGACAAAAGTATTCTATACACTGGGAATATTATAGGCATTAAGCTTAAAGGAATCCATGCATATTGTGTTCATTGTTATACCAGCATTGCCATATTGTGGAGTGCTTTCCCAAGGCACTGTTCATGACCCCATTATAATAAATCAGTAAAGTTATTCTTGAGTAAATTTGCTGACCAAGATACCACAGACAGAGAAAGAAAACACAAACACGTAGCCACACCCATGGCAAAACAAAAATTGCACCAGACAATGTTAAACAACTAAGGGAGACCTTATTTGAAATTATTACAATAGGGAAGGGGACTGAACTCAAGTTCACTAAAACAAAAGGAGAGATTTTAGGGACTGAGATGAGCTAGTGGAAAAATATTAGAGGGCCTTGGGGTTAGGGTTATCAGTGGTATGTATCCAACACATTGAATTATTCCTGAGTTTGCAAATGTTTTTTTCTGGCAGCAGGCTATCTACATTTGCTAATTGTTGCTAATTGAATTTAGAAGCCTACCCTCCTTCAGAGACTAGGTAGAGTGTTATCTTCTTTGAAGTTTACATTTCAAAGAGATTGTTCTTAAGTCCTTGAGACAGACATTTCCTGAGTTTAAAAAAAAAACTGGTAAGAATTTGGGAGAAAATTTATACACATTCCAAAGGGATAAAATAAAAATTTATAATTAAAAGTAAATTCTATTAAAAAAAAAAAAAGGTTAGCGGCCTATAGTCTGGAAGAAACCTGTCTAAAGTTTAACTAAACTGTGGGAAGCATTATGGTAGGTCTTCATAACCTAGGACATAAACCAATCCAAAAATGGATGAATTATTTACTATTCAAGGGTAGAAAGGATCCAATGTGATCAATCTACTACAATCTATCACACTGGCTAGCTGAACTCCTCCAAGGACTGTGCCATACTTAAGGCTCACCTTAGTGTTTACAGTGAATTGGTTAAGCATTCCGCATTCAGCGGCAAAATTACAGGCTCAGTGAGAGGGACCCTGTGTTGCCAGGCCCAGGCATATTTACCAAGCCAGTTATTATGGCTTTTCTTTTCATTAGAATGAAATGTAAGTAATAGGGTGTCTATGGATAAGATATTTTTGTTGTTTTCTGTCTTTCACTTGGTTTTGGTTTTATTATTTGGTATTTTGGCAAAGCAACAATTACTAAACATGTGATACCTTTGTTCACTTATGTAGGCCTATCTGTAGGACTTTTACCTGAGTCGTTTGGTCAATTATGCTTGTACTGATAATATTTGATAGATAATTTTGATCAGTTAACTCAATGAAGCTTATTTCAAGGATGCAAAATGTTTCAAAGCTGTGTTACAGTCCCTTTAATGGCTATGTTTTTTCTGATCACTTTGACTCCTGGTTCATAGCTCTTCTGAGTTTCAACTCACTTTTGCATTCCTAGAATCCTAGGGTTTGTGTTAGAGTTAGTAATAGGGTTTAATTAGTTAATTAAGTCCTATAACAACAGGAATACATCCACATGTATGAGGATTTTATATTCAAGAATGTTTTTTGATGTTTTATGTTGATGGTTTTGATGTTTTGTAACATTCTTCTTAATAGTCAAAATTCCAAATAACCTTAGTGTTCATGAGAGTTGAAGGGATATATAAATTTTGATATATTACTATACGAGACATTATATTGCCATGAAAACACATGAACTGAAAAGAAACAACTCAGAAATGAGGATGGATCACACAAACAGCATGTCAAGTAACTGAACTCAGACAGATCCAAATGAATGGATACTACATGATTACATTTAGATAAAGTACAAAGCAGCCAAGACTACAGTATTGTGTTGGAATTCAGGATAGTGTTTATTTTGGGGAAAGAGAGGGGATTGTGATTAGAAGAAATATTAATGGACTTTTAGAATACTGGTGAAGACCTATTCTTGATGTGTTTGTGATTACACAAGAATCTGTGTGAAAATCATAAAGTTGTATGTTGTGGCCCATATAGTTTAATGTATATTACAACTCACATAAAAAATTAAAAAAAAATTCAAGATGTCACAGTTGCACATGAAAATCATTATATCCTAAAACATGGTTAGCATTTTTTTAGTACTTAGTAAACATTGTTTCACTTGAAATTTTTCCCTGAAGTGAATTTGTATTAATTAAATATGCTTTCTGATAACCTAGTTGAATTTTCTTCTTTTTCTTCTTCTTCTTCTTCCTCTTCTCCTTCTTCTTCTTCTTCTTTTTTAATTGGTCACTGAGGCCTTTTGGTTTTTTGTACACAAAACTACTGAGTATCTTGCCTGTAGACACCTCTGAGATTACACTGTGAATACACATGGCTCCAGACACTTGATGAGAAGCAAGGTGAGAAAAAGAGTGTTTTGAGCCAATTGCATGATTATAGAGCTTGAGTTTCCAAGAGTGTTCCAGATGGACATGTTTGGCCCCTGCTTCTAAGGAATCAGGGAGAGAACATCACATGGATGAAAGAGAGGAGTTAACTATTAAGGGAATTCCAAGTATCAATTGGGACTCTGAGCTATCTGTGGGAACCTCAGGAGCAAAGGTTTAATCATTCCAATAGTGCCAGAAAGACTCAGGAGCTCACATGCTCGCATAGGGTTTCTGGAGTTCCTGCCAGTAAACTTAACCTTGCTGCCCAGTTGCTCTTTATTTCTGAGGTGCTGGCTATACTTGGTGAAGTGCTCAGATCAGAAAGGTGTACCACTTTTGATTTGCCTGGAGCAGAACCCCAACACCAGGCCAGCAACAAATGTGTCTTTGGTCTCTCTAGAGGGATGAGACATCATCAAGTCCCATGCATTGGACTGGACCAATTTGCATGCCTGAAAACACTTGGTCTCAGAGCCAATTTGGTTCATTTTAAGCAGGAGGAAGTTACAAGATTTCTCACCTAGGAAATCTTGGAAATATGTTTTGAGTTGATAACTGTTGAGACCATTATCTACCACCTAAATTCCTGTCCTGGCTGTGAACTTTTTTTGAGCTTCCAAGTCACCTTGATTAAAGAGATGTTCTATAGACACCACTGGTTAGTCTTGGTGAAGAATTTGTACAGGTCAGTCAGTTTGTCAGATGTGATGTACCTACTTGAGTGATCAGACAACCTGAAGCCCAGATCACACTTTCCCTGACTGGAAAAACTCCAAGGCAGCCATGTCCATGCCAATGACAACTTTATGGGTATAAGTGGTTATCTTGATCTCATTCTTCAAAGCTTCTTTTTTATTATTTAGGATGTTAGTAGTCAACACACTTTCATCCTCCATGTTGGTGGCATCTTTCCCATATTTCTTCTTGATGATATTCTTCAGGTTGTGGTGAAGCTCCACTCCAATGCACATGACTTTGTTGAGGTTTGCTGTACCAAATGGGAGGATTGTGTACTCCTGTATAGCCATGTCATTGTCAGCACTGTAGCAATGTAGAGGTATAGGGGCATCCCATTCTCAATGGCTCCAGCCTTGCAGACAGCCAGAAAAACTCCCAGGAGGGAGTAAGCATCACATTAAGACTTGTTTTCCATTAGATCATTAGTTTATCTTTCTTCTTGTATTCAGGTTCCTGCTAATAAGAGTAGACACAATAGTTTTTTTTTTTTTTAAAGATTATTTATTTATTTGACAGACAGAGATTACAAATAGGCAGAGAAGCAGGCAGAGGAAGAGGAGGAAGCAGGCTCCCTGCTAAGCAGAGAGCCCGATGTGGGGCTTGATCCCAGGACCCTGGGTCATGACCTGAGCCAAGGGCAGAGGCTTTAAACCACTGAGCCACCCAGGTGCCCCAGACACAATAGTTTTATTGATGTGCTCACAGCCTTTGAGACACAGGTCACCATACAGTGTGATTTATCATTGTTTATGAGCTTCAGGACCTCTTAAACAACAGCTAAGTCACTTTTGAGGTTCAGAGATCAACTTAAACAGTGGGATCCTCATGAGAGTGAAAGGTCTCTGGCATATACCTTGAGAATAGACATGGTTCATTTCTGACTGCTGGATCTCATGATAGAGGGAAAGAAACAGAGTGTGCTGCAGACACAAAGGGTGACTATTACGCTGCCAGGTTTGTGTGTACCAAATTTCCCCTGAGCTCTTCTCTGTGCTGTCTGCCCCGATGTCTTGTCCTGTTCCCAGACACCTGATCATCTTATTTTAAAATGGAAATTTACACTATAAAGCTCTTTATATCTTGATAACAATTGTTAACTCTGTCAACACATGTACAATTGTTGGAACACTGCACTTTAATAGTACATTTTGATGCAATTTCTTCTAACAGACCTAGATACACCCAAAATCTAATGTATGGCTCTGTTCTATTCACCTGTTTGATCATATTCTTTTCTTCTTCTTCTTCTTCTTTTGTTTCATTAAAGTCATTTTTTTAATTTTCATATTTATAGTTACATTCTATCTTTTCAATGTATTTAATTTTATTTTGTATATCTAAGTTTTTTTTTTTCTTTACAATTTTAAGATGTCATTTCCTCTAACAAACTGACCAAAATACACTGAGGAGATAGTATATTGCTCTGTTCTCCTCACCTGTTTATATTGCCTCCTTTTTTTGTTGTTGTTGTTGTGGTGGTGGGGTTTTTTTTCTTCCTCTTTTGTTTTTTTCTTGTCTTGTAATTTTCATTTTTTATAGTTACATTTTTCTATCTTTTCATTGTATTTAATCTTATTTTTGTACATATATGTTATTCTTTCTTTACAATTTTGGGATCTAGTTTTCTAAAACACACACAGAATCCAGTGAATTGTTCTCTTCTGCTCACCTGCCTGCTTATATTCTCTCTCTCTCCTTTTTTTCCCCCCCTGGTTTTGGGTCTCTTCTGATTTGCTTAGTGTATATTTCTCTGTAGTCATTGTTGCTATTTTAGTATTTTGTTCTCTCATTCATCTTTTCTTCTCTGGACAGAATGACAAGATGGAAAAACTCACCTCAAAAAAGAGAACAAGAAGCAGTACTGATTGACAGGCATCTAATCAATATGGACATAAGTAAGATGTCAGAACCAGAGTTCAGAATAATGATTTTAAAGATACTAGCTGGGCTTGAAAAAAAGCATAGAAGACACTAGAGAATCCCTTTCTGGAGAAATAAAATATCTAAAATCTAACCATTGATATAAAAAAAGGCTATTATGAGATGCAATAAAAAAAAATGGAAGCTCTAACTGCTAGGATAAATGAGGTAGAATAAAGAATTAGTGATAGAGAAGACCAAACAATGGAGAATAAAGGAGCTGAGAAAAGAGAGATAAACAACTACTGGATCACAAGGACATACCATATATGTCCTGGAGAGTTTATTAAAGAGAGCAGACTGCAATTTTTCTGCTCTAGGCCAGAGGTTTGGATGTGGACATTTTTGGTCTGAGCTTTGGAAGAGGCCCAGAAAGCCTCCAGGAACAAAAGCCACAGAGAGGACCACTAATCCACTGAGCCTATTCCCCTGACAGGGGGCAGGACAACTCTACCCAGGCAGGGTTACCTGAGAAACAGTGTAGCAGGTCCCACCCCTAGAAGATGGGCTGGAAGAACAGACAATCCTATGGATCCCATAACACTGTAAAATCCTAATGCCGGGGGAAATAGTATTTTGAGCTCCAGGTATGGCCTCATAACTTATTTATGTTTCTGATAAAATTCTCCTTTTCTTTTTTTTATGTTTTTGCTCTGTTTTTTTTTTCTTTTTACCTTTTCCTCATTTCAACTATATGTTTTATTATATCAAAATATCTATATTACATATTATAATATTATATTATATATTATATATTATGTATTATATCAATTATATATTATGTCAATATATCTATATTTCATAGTCACTTTTTAATTTGCTCTTTCCCACATCTATTTTTTATAAATACATGCTTTATTTTATTTCCTTTTCGCTCTATTCAATTTTACCTTTATAAAAACATATACACACACACACACACATATGTGTGTGTGTGTGTGTTTTAAAACTTTATGTATTTTAAATATATAAAGTTTTAATCTCTTTGTAATTTTGGGAGGTAATGTCACCTAACTAACAGTCTAAAACAGACTAAAATACACCCAGGAATAAACACCCTGCTTTATCCACAGTGAGAGTAGAGTTCCCTTTCGCCTCCCCCAACTTTTTAAAAATTTTTAAAAAAATTTTATTCTTCTGTCTCATTTTGGCTTTGTTTTTTTTGGTGATAGCTTCTGATCACTCTGGATTTTGCTAGGGTGTATCTTGCTTGGTCATGGTTGATGTTTTGAACTGTGATCATTCACTCACCCATCCCTCAACAGAATGACTAGAAGGAGGAACTCTCAACAAAGAAAAGAAACAGAGATAATGTCCTTTGCCACAGAACTAATGGATATGGATGTAAGCGAGATGTCAGAGAGAGAATTCAGGATAGCAATAATAAAGTAAATAGCTAGGCTTGAAAAAGATTTGTTCAGTTTTCATTAATCTTAAAAGTTATTTCAAAGAACCAACTTTTGGTTTTGTTAGTATTACTCCTTTTCTATTTTATTAGTTTCAGGTTTCAGTTGATTATTTCTATTTTATATTTTAGAGTTTTTTCATATATATGAAATAATATATATGAAAGAAAATATGTATTATAGTATATAATAATTTATATTACATATACAAATTCTAAGCACTAGTTTAGGAAAATCTCACAGGTTATATTATTTCTGTTCCTCATTTTTATTAGTTCAAATTATTCACAAATTTCTTGTGTGATTTTCTCTTGCTCACTGTCCAATTTAAAAATGTATTGTTTAATTTAGTATTAATTGGCTATTTTATTATTATCCCTTTTTATTGATTTCTAGGTTAATTTTGTCACCACTAGAGAACATCATCTGAATAATTATAATCTCTTGAAATTTGTTTAAGCCTTGTAAATTGTGGTTAATATTCTGTGTACACATGAAATTAATGAAATCTGTTATTGTTGAATGTAGTGTTTTAGACATCAGGTTTGTCAATTAGGTCAAAATAATATTGCCTTTTAGATCTTTTATATCTTTATTGATTATTTATCTTCAGCTTTTTTCAAATATTGATTCTTGCCAATAATAATTAGATAGCACATTTATATTAACTTCTTAAGTGTTGTCCCTAATATGCCACTAACTTGATCTAGGAGTTTATTTCCTAAAAATCTTCAATAAATTAAGAAAAAAAAAATGAGACACATAATTGCTCAAATGTGGGTTACATAAAGATGGTTTTATACTTTTGATATTCATTCATTCATTTATTTTTTCTCATTTACCTTTTCATTTATTTAACTAGACTAATGTGCCTTTTCTGTGATTGGCCCTAAATGACATGTAAAGGGTTGGGAAAGGGATAAAAATTATATTATGAATTGGAAATTATTATTCTTAGTTCTTATGGATTTAGTTTTAAATCATTTATGCAGTAGGTTCCACTGTTAACAGTTAATTCTTATGAAATAAAGGGAAAAAGTGTAGTTTTAATGTTGATTATATATTTATATTCTAGATGTTCTAAGACAAATTTGCAATTGATGTATAAGAAAAAAAATGATATGGGGGCACCTAGGTGGCTCAGTTGTCAAGCATTTGCTTTCAACTCAGGTTATGATCCCAGAGTCTTGGGATGGAGCCCCGCATCTGCTTCCCTGCTCAGTGGGAAGCCTGCTTCTCCCTCTCCCACTCTCCCTGCTTGTGTTCCTTCTCTCGTTGTCTCTCTCTCTCTGTCAAAAAAGTATATAAAGTATTTTAAAAAAGAAAAATTTATATGAAAATGAAAGTATGGAAATGTGTTCTGCAAAAAAAGAAACACATTGATTTTTATTTAGCATCTTTCATTTAGAAATATATGCATTTATCCAATGAACAAAGGATTGGATAAAATGATTATCCAATGAACAAAGTTCATTGTTTTCTTAGGTAGTTCTGCCATATAATAATTTTTGTAGTAAACCCTCAATAAAGTATGGCATGCATTCAGAAAAGTGAACAAATTTTAAGTGTGTAAATTGATAAATTGTCATAATATCTATCTACTAGCACACCAGAAGCCTCTTTTATTCCCAATTCCTGACACTGTCCCCTACCAGACCTAAGATTTATATGGATTTCTCAGACAACAGATTGTTTTTTTTTCTGTTTTAGAAACATACCCATCATTTCTTATTTTTGAATGTAAGTACATCTTTCTGTTCAGTATATGCCTACATACTGATATAGGACCGATTAACTTTAATAGATAATTCCAAAGAGTTTGCAAAGGGAGTATACCAATTTATACTCCATCAGTCTCCTTCTTATTCTATCATCTATTGATAGAGGTAGACATTTCTATTTCACCTTCGTTCTGCCAGTATTTTAAAAATATTGTGAAACTGCACTATTATTTTGCATAAGGCATTTTATTTTGAAAACTTTTGAGCAGACTGACCTTTTGTTATTACTGTAAAATGTCTGTCTTTATTTTATGTTTTATTTTTTCAAAAGATTTTATTTACTTATTTAACAGAGAGAGATCACAAGTAGGCAGAGAGGCAGGCAGAGAAAGAGAAAGGGAAGCAGGCTCCCTGCTGAGCAGAGAGCCCGATGTGGGGCTCGATCCCAGGACCCTGGGATCATGACCTGAGCCGAAGGCAGAGGCTTTAACCCACTGAGCCACCCAGGCACCCCTAAATATTGATTTTTGCCTTAATAATGGCATAGCACATTTCTATTAACTTCTTAAGTGTTGTCTTTCATGTGCCACTAACTTGATCTAGCAGTTTATGTCCTAAAAATCCTCAGTAAATTAGGAACAAAGAAAATGAGGTCCATAATTGCTCAAATATGGATTACATAAAGATGATTTTATACTTTTGATGCTCATTCATTCATTCACCTTTTCATTTATCTAACCAGATTAATATGCCTTTTTTGTATTTGGTACTAAAAAATGACTTGTACAGGGTTGAGGAAGAGATATAGTCTGCTGAAGGAGGGAAATTCTATATAAAAGATTAGAAAACTCTTGGGCCAGGGCACCTGGTTGGCTCAGTCAGTTAAGCTTCTGCCTTGGGCTCAGGTATTGAGCACCCCACTGATCTCTCCTTTGGGATTCCTGCTTGGTGGGGATTCTGTTTCTCCCTTTCCCTCTGCCCCTCCCTGACCCCACTTATGCTCTCTCGCTTTCTCTCAAATAAATAACATTAAAAAAAAAAAAAAAATCCTTGGGCCAGTAAGGAAGATTACAGATTTTTAAAGTGTTCTTTGTGTAGCTTGGTCTTCCTAAAAATAAGTTTCTAAACATTAACAAGTTTATGCCAAATACTACATTTTTCA
The DNA here is from genome assembly GCF_010015895.1 of Lontra canadensis. NCBI lineage: Eukaryota > Metazoa > Chordata > Mammalia > Carnivora > Mustelidae > Lontra > Lontra canadensis. The sequence continues at coordinate 75,856,145 of NW_022630995.1, read as the reverse complement.
TAGTTTCTTCATGTAATTCTTGTTATAATTAGATGAGATCATTAGTATGAGCAATAGAATTGGTAATATTAGGGATTAAGTAGTTAATTATAAAAATTAACTTGTATTAATATACAGGTTATGTTTTAAAAAGTTCAAATAAGAAGGAATATGTATATATATTTGAGCAATTTTTAAAGGCAAAATGGAAGGACTGGAAGAAGAGTTTAGGAAAATTCCCCAAACAGATATGGAAGTAGGGGGGAAAAAAAAGAACTAGGACATAGCATGTGAATTTAGAGGTTCCAGTTTTCATGTAAATGGAGTGTTAGATTACCAAAGAGATAATAGAAAAGGGGAAAGTAAAAACCTCAGAGAACAATTTCCAAATGCCAAAGAAAATCAATAATCTTCAATCTGAAAGCACCAATGAGTAACAGGTAGAAGAGTAAAAGGTGTCTCCTATGTAGATATGTTTCAATATACTGAGGAAACCAAGCAGCAAAAAAAAGTTCATTGAAGTAAAAAGGAAGAAAGAATAATTATTTTTAAAAAATCAGAACTGAATTAATATAGAATCTCCTCAGAACCTAAAAATACTATATATAAGACACTGGGGTAAAGCTATAAAATTATTGAAGGGCACATTTTGATTACAAATTTTTAAAAGATATTTTATTCATTTATTTGACACACAGAGAGAGAGAGAGAGCGAGAGCACAAGCAGGCAGAGTGGCAGGCAGAGGGAGAGGGAGAAGCAAGCTCTCCACTGAGCAGGAAGCCTGATGTGGGGCTCTATCCCAGGACCTGAGATCATGACCTGAGTCAAGACAGATGCTTAATGGACTAAGCCACCAAGGCACCCCATTTGATACAAAATTTTAAGAATACCTAAACTATTAAAAATATGAGGCATAAAAAATATTTCAGACATGAAAAGTTAAAGAGTGTTTAGTTTCTATGCATCTATACCTAGGAAAATAATTGAGAATGTATTTCGATTTTTAAAAATCCAAGAAAAAAGGACAATATGAACTCTATGGGAAAAAAAAAAAAAGTCCTGAAAAGGTACAATCTGAATATGAATTAAACTAAATTAAATTCATCTGAGCAAGTGATATAATAAAAGAAAACAAAATCCATTTGTTCATATACTTGAAGTATTACTTAGTAAATGGTACAAGTTTAGTTTCATAAATTTTCTTCTCTTCCCAAGTCCATTTACAATACTTACTCCTGCAACATCCATTAATAAATCATAATATTATAAATCTGTATTTTGGGATCTTAATCTTTATAATCTTCCTACAGACCAGTAACAGTATACTCACATTCAGGCTAGAATAGATGTAAGTGTTTTAAATCCCGACAAGTTAAAAAAAAAAAAAAATGATATGGCTGTTAGAAGTTGGGGTATTGGGTGCCTGGGTGGCTCAGTTGGTTGTCATTCTCTCAATGTCTCTTTCTTGCCCTCTCTCTCTCTGCCTCAAATAAATAAATAAAATCTTAAAAAAAAAAAAAAAGAAGTTGGAGTATTTATGGAGAGCAAGCTTTTATGGAAAGAAAGGTTAGATAATTCTATACCATATATCATGTTGAGTTAAGGGGAAATTTCTACAATTTAAAATTATAAATCTAACCAATGAAGAACAAAGCCTTTCTGAAATATTTGTTAAGAGGAAATAGCAAGGAAGCTGATGATTATACAAATGTGCAAAACATTCTGTCATAGCAGCATGTCAATTGTCAGAACCTCATTTGGTCAAGCAACAAATGGGGCTGCCTGGGTGGCTCAGTGGATTGAGCCTCTGCCTTCAGCTTGGGTCAGGTTTCAGGGTCCAGGATCGAGCTCAGCATCAGGCTCTCTGGCTCAGCGGGGAGCCTGCTTCCTCCTCTCCCTCTGCCTGCCTCTTGCCTACTTGTGACCTCTCTCTCTCTGTCAAATTAAAAATTAAAAAAAAAAAAATGGAGGAATGCATCTAGGTATCTGCAAATTGTTATTACAGACTCTACATAGCTTCTCTAAGCAGAAAATAATTCTGTAAAAAAAAAAAATTATGCATCTCACAACATTTTCAGGGCTGCCTGATAATTAATCTTGGCTATTTTACAACCAGACACAAAGCAGATTGAATTCAGGAGGAAGGGAACACGCGCTGCAGTTCTCCAACTCAAATAAAACCGCATGTGTCAACTATCCCTCTGCATGTGTGACTCTCAGGACCAGTTGTGCCACAGATGTGCCACACAGCAGTCCTAGAATAACAGGCGTCCCTGTATGCTTGCTCAAACAAATATGCAGCTGCCAAACTGTGCTGCTCATTTCTACAACAAAATCTAATAAGGAAGAATCTAATTTTTATTTTATTTATTTATTTATTTATTTTGGTCTTTAAACGCAGAAATGTATTCTCTCTTTGGTTCTAGAAGCCAGAAGTCCAAGATCAGCAGGGCCATGCTCCCTTTCAAAGCTCTAAAGAACGATCAATCCCTTCTTGCCTGGTCCCAGGCATTTCTTGATTATGACACATCACTCAAATCTCTGTCTTTGTCTCTCTTTTTTTTGACCATTCTAAAATTGATAATAGAGATATGCCAAAAATCTAACTGTTCCCTAATTTTTTTCCAGCATCATTGAGATATTGACATATAACATGTAAATTTAAGGCATACACTGTGATGATTTGACACACATACAACTGCAAAATGAACAGCACAATAATGTTGTTTAACACCTCTGTTGCCTCATACCTTTTCTTTTAGTGTACTCCAACAGGTGTGATTATGAGTTAGTCTCTCAAATATTTACATTTTTGATATAAGCAATGAGATGAAAAATGTTTTCTTCAGTAGAATATTATCTTTCATTATATACATAATAATACAGTATTCCTAGAGCAGACTCTTTAATGAAAATAATGTATATCTATCAACATCCTAATACTTACATCTTCTCAAATTAATAATAAGAATAATTATAGTTTTGAGTGCCTGGGTGGCTCAGTTGTTAAGTGTCTGCCTTTGGTGCAGGTCATCATCCCAGAGTCCTGAATTTGGGCCCCCATCTGGCTCCCTACTGGTCAGGAAGCCTGCTTCTCCTTCTCCCATTCCCCCTGCTTGTGTCCCCTCTCTTTCCCTGTCTCTCTCTCTCTCTCTGTAAAATAAATAAATAATTAAATAAATCTTTTAAAAAGAAGAATAATTATAGTTTTAATTTTCTGAATACTTATCTATGGAAAACATTTTTTCTTTACATTCTCTTAATTATTTCTCACAGCAACTCTTGGATTTAGGCACAATAGTATCACATTAATAAAAAAATAGAAACTCTTGAAAGTTCACAGAACTTTCATACACTCAATCAAAATAGAAAACAGCAGAACCAGGACTAGAATTTAAATTTTTCATTTCTAATATCCAAAAGCTATAGGAAAGTTGTGATTGCATTTTTAAAGGAAAATTAAAAAAATTAATCTGCAATTTACATAAGATGGATTTACTATTTTTGAATGAAAATAAAAGATCTGTAGGATAATAATAAATATTCTCAAACAAACTCTTATTAATGAGTATCAATATGATCACTACTTTTCATGAGTCTCTACTAGTGTAATATTGTTTAAATGTTCTTTAAAAGTAATTCCCTTAAAAATCCCCTGAAATCTCCTCTACATATTTGCGATTGGTTTTATTACAATAACTAAACTATCAAAATAAAATTATTTTTAAATAAATAAGTAGCTGCATATGTATATATAATTTATACATACCAGTGTGCCTCACAAATTTCCATTAGTTTTTTTGGTTCACTATTTTTAATTATTTTTTTTTCTTTTCACCTCTTAGTCATGATATAGTGTTGAAAAGTATTTTTTATTTTTTTTGTTAATTAGTAGAATCTGGAATGTTAATTGGTCAATAATTTTCCAAGTTCGTGTTGATTTAGAATTACTACTTTTTAAATAGCAACCAGTAATTACAAGATGTTTCCAAATCATTTTGTTTAAATCTATCCTCATAAAATTTCAGTCAATATGGGAAACTTCAAAAATTGTCATGAATAGAACAAACTGATAATTTCCAGAAGGCAGGTGGGTGGGCTGATAGGTAAAATAGATGATGGGGATTAAGAAGTACTATTGCTATGATGAGCACTGAGTTGTGTACAGAAGTATCGAATCACTATATTGTACACTTATAAGTAATATTACACTAGATGTTAACTAACTGGAATTTTGATAAAACTTAAAGAATTCTCATGAATAAGATTGTTTTTGTATTATGTACATTTTAGTAATTTCTTGATCATGCCCTACATTTGAGTAAGTTATAACTCAATTCCATGTAACCTAAGTACCACTTCTTTTAACTTCCCAAAGACATTTGGAAAAATTTTTAACTTTCATAAGTTAATTACAATTTTTAATTTTTAACTGAATAAAAAATGCAATGAAACAGTGAAAAGTATTTAAAGACAAGTTTCTTTGAAGAATCATAGTTCAATGTGTACAATAAAAGTTTACCACATAACGTCTCATTTCAGAAATTATTACTCACTTTATGTTATCACTAAAATTATGCATTAGGAGTCCAGTAAGTTTATTGATTTTTGAAGTATTTTTCAGAGTTCTTGGCAACCTAATGTTGTTGATAATGCAAAATTTGCTAAAACACCTGGAATTTCTTATTTAAGTTGTCTGTAAACCTGTGTTACCTACTAACCTGTTAGTGTTCCATCTGTTATATAAGCAATGTCATTAGAAAAAAGAATATTCTTTCCTATAAACTAATTTTAAAGGTTTCAAATATTGAGAAGTTTTGTGTATTACAGTATGTTATTCTAAATGGCATCTCCTCTGTTACTTTTTAAAAAATTCTTTTTGAATTGTGTATATTGTAACCAGTTTATTATATACCTCATTTTCATTTACCTTCTCATTGAATCATCTAAAAAGAGTATCTTTGCTCTGTGGAAAAGAAAAAAATTGTATCACATTTCAACTACCTTTCATCATAGTACAAATATGTTCACATACAACAGCAAGATTAATTTTTCTATAATATTGTATGGTTCATCATATTTTGTATTATTTTTGCTTTTATAGGAAAGAAAAGAAACCTTGATAGTTATAGATTTAAGAGTTTTTAAATATTCTGCTGACAAAATAACACTTTTCAAAATTTATTTAAATATCAGAATTACATTGTTATTGTGTTTTTTAAAATTTGTATTTATTTGCAACATTTTTGTTGCTTAATTAAGAAAAATATGCTAGTCATTTAAATATAACCATGATGAGCATTTTGGGATGAAGTGATAAAACCCAAGCATAAATAATCAAACGAATAATATAAACATTTTTCTCTATATATAAAACACTTTAAAATAAGATATAAAATTACCTTTATTGTATAACTATCATCACATACAAGTATATCATTGTAGGGGTTGTGTCAACAACTCATATATCACAAGTGATACTGCCATGGTAAAAATTTTCCAAAATGTTGAGATACTTTTAGTTAAGTTCTAAACAAATCAAAGTACAATCTCCCCCAAATGTACCCAGTAGCTCCACTTTGTATACATAGAAGTTGTATCAAATCTACTTTTCTTTTTTATGTGTAAAATGGAAGGCAATTCTAGTTCTATTTAAAGAAGCACCTTGGGATGTCTAGGTGGCTCAGTCTGTTAAGCGACTGACTCTTGGTTTCAGCTCAGGTCATGATCGTAGGATCCTGAACCCCTAAACTGGATCTGGACTCAATGAAGAGTCTCCTCTTAAAGAGTCTCTCCCTCTACCCCTCCCCTCCAAGACTCTCTCTGTTGCTCTTTCTCTCAGATAAATATATCCTAAAAATAAATAAAAGAAAGAAAGAAAGAAAGAGAAAAAGAAGAAAGAAACAAAGAAAGAAAAGAAAAGAGAAAGAAAGAAAGAAAGAAAGAAAGAAAGAAAGAAAGAAAGAAAGAGAAAGAAAGAAAGAAAAAGAAAGGAAGGAAGGAAGAAAGGGAGAAAGAAGCAAGGGTACCTGAGAGGCTCAGTTGGTTAAGAGTTCGGCTTTGGCTCATCAGGCTCCCTGCTGGCAAGGGGGGGCGCGCTACTTCTCCCTCTCCCTCTGCCTGCCACTCCTCCTGCTTATGTGTTCTCTCTTTCTCTCTCAAATGAATAAATAAAATAAAAAAAAAAAGCAGATGTCTTATTCCAGTCTCCCTCTATTAAATAATTGTTTACTTCTTCTATATCACTTTATAATTTCTGAAAATATATTACTTTTGTCCCTCTAGTCATAATCCATTTCCTCGCCCCTCCACATATATCCAGACATATTTACATGCATAACACTCACCCATTTCAAACACACTGAATGTGAACTTCTTGAGAACGGGAACCTTGTTTTCTTTTTTCATTGTTCCATCACCAAGACTGAGCCTGACATCTTGTAGGCACTCAATAAATACCTGGTAAATAAAGAAAATAACTTAAATTTTGACCATTTTTTTTCCAACTAAAGGTATTGTCCTTCTCAGTGAATTCTATGTAATAGCTTAAGATACAAAGTAATTATGACAAGATTAAAACAATTCAAGCTGAACACTGCAGTGTGATTAGTAGTAGCAATGACTGCAAGGACTTACATGGTTGTTTTAATGTTAACTACCAAATAAGACAGCTTTCACATAGAAAAAAAAGTATTTTTGCAATTTAAATTTCTAAACTAAAGGTCCAACGAGTTTATTCTAATAACTGTGCAATGTGTTATCTAACCACAAACTTTAAAACATTGAAATTTTTTGTCTCTGGTGTAAGAAACAACATAAATATATTAATTAAGAATGAACCTAGGCACCCTTTAGCAGAAATGTTGAATTATAGTTTGCCTAAGGAATATCAGGATTGCTCACGTTTGCATATTTAGATTAATAGTACATTTCTACAAGGTTTGTGCTATAATTGGAACTTAAGTAACATTTGTAAAGTGTTATCTGTCAGAGCCTGAAGAGACCCAAAGAGAATGTATGTCATTATGCAAAATTACTAATTAAGTACAAGTAATTTAGCAGATAATTTACATGTTCATTTTATAATAGAAATTATTTAGTTTTAGGGTTCTCTTTGTATTTCTAAAGTAATCTTGACCCAAGGGATCACAGACTGTTAAGAAGAGGTATAAATTATGGAATGAGACATATGTTTAACTGATTCATAGAGCTTTTGTTGTGGCTAATGATTCCTCTAACAGTAATTGCATAAGGGAAAACATTTTCTTTTTAAGTAAATAATGTTCATTACCTCTTAAATCTACTGTCACTTGACAACACTAATGTGGAAAAATTTCTACCTTCTTGATTAGCTCTCCAAGGATATCAAGCAGCTTTAAATTAATATTGATCAAACAGAAACCATCATTATCTATCAAAATGTTCTTATGAATGTGGATGCACAGGAAAAAAAATTTCAATAGGTTCTGGAAAGAGAAATACTCTACCAAAATATACTGTAAATATATTGTAAATTGTTAGTATGATATGGAATGTGGGATTTATTTTGATGTTATTGATGAATACCATGTCCATTTTAAAATCTTAAATATTTCAATATTAAAGATTTGTATTTGTACAATTTGTGGCCATATTGAGCTAATAATTGCTACCTTAACACTATAACTTTAGGGAGAAAAGAAAACCTCCATTCCCAAGCTGACTTTTTTTTAAACCAAATCGTCTGAAAAAAGGTAGGACTCTATTCATCGCTTTAATACCAATATCCTAAAACAGTGCTGAGACACACTTTAATTTAGGTAAGAACTCCCTCAAGTTCTTCTATGTTCTTTGGGTTTAATTTATTGTTGGCTTTTAAAAAAACTTTTTAAAAGTTTAGTGTGTTTAATTACTTTATTTTTCTAATTATTATTGATGTACATATTTAATGCTAACAAATTCTCCCTCATAAATCTTATAGCTGTATCCCAGATTCTGTCATGTCTTGTTTATACTGTGAGAAGTACTGTAGTGTGACATACATTCCAGTTTCATCCAAGAGTTGTTTAACACTACACACTTAATTTTTTTTTTTTTTTAGATTTTTATTTATTTACTTGAGAGACAGAGATCACAAGTAGGCAGAGAGGCAGGCAGAGAGTGCTATATGAGTTAATAGGCAGAGAGGCAGGCAGAGAGAGAGTGGAGGATGCAGGCTCCCTGATGAGCAGAGAGCCCGATGCAGGGCTCGATCCCAGAACCTGAAGGATTATGACCTGGTGATGGTCAAGGGATCATGACCTGAGCCAAAGGCAGAGGCTTTAATCCACTGAGCCACCCAGGTGCCCCCACACTTAATTTCTAAGTGGAAGAACTTTTTGCTTTCCCATTTAGTTAGAAATTCTTAGTTTTATTGAAAAGAGTTCAGAGAATGCTCTTTTTTTAATTTTATTTTTATTTTTATTTATTTTTATTATTTTCTTAAATTTAAATTCAATGAATTAACATATAATGTATTATTGGTTTCAGAAGTATAAGTCTGTGATTCATCAGTCTTATATAATACCCAGTGCTCATTACATCACATGCCTTCCTTAATGTCCCTCCCGAGTCACCTCATCTCTCCATGTCCTTTGTCTTGATACTATTTTTTAGAATATACTAAGATTTCCTTTGTGGCATTAAAAAAGGATCAATTCTCATCAACATCTTCTGTGCATTTAAGAGAAGTATATTATCTTTATCTGGGCTAATATTTTAATATATGAAGTCTAAATTATTGACAACAAATGATCAGTACTTCAATGTGTTTTCAAAATTTTTGTTCATTTGATCTGCCTTGGATCTAGAGAGATGTGTCAAATTTTATTCTCTTTTATTTTTTTTTGTCTACTTCTCCCTGTGCCTGTTGTAATTGTTGAGTGAAAATCATTGCAGTGCTTGCATAAAAATTCATGACCATTAGTTTCACAGAGAAATACTTTTTTAACTGTAAATAAAAATTATAATTTCATCATTTTATACTCTTTTTTGGTCTAAGTTTTTTTTTCTTTTCAAATATCAATATTTTATTTTGTTTCATTATTTTTTAAAGATTTTATTCATTTACTTGACAGAGAGAGACACAGTGAGAGAGGGAACACAAGCAGGAGGAGTAGGAGAGGGAGAAGCAGGCTTCCTACCAAGAGGGAGCCTCATGTGGGGTTCCATGTGGGGTTTGATGCCAGGGCCCTAGGATCATCACCAGAGCAAAGGCAGACTCTTAACGACTGAGCCACCCAAGCACCCCATCAAATATCAAGATTTTAACCTGTACTTTCTTTTCCATTGTATTTGAGTAGAATGTATTGGTGCATCTTTTTTTTAATTTCTATCACTTTTTAAGGTTGGTTTACTTTATTGGCATAATTTTTAGCCAGTAAGAAAATACCTTTTTCTACTGGTGATTTAAGCCCATTTAATTGTTGCTACAACTGATATATTTAGCCTTCAATTTCTTATATTTTTAAGGACTTATTTACATAGTGGTATATCAGTATGGATCATTTATTCTCTCATCATGTATTTCGGTACTTAAAAGATTTGGAGTTTTAGATTAATGGTTATTTTTGTACTAATAATTTTTAGAGTGTTCTCAGTCCTCCTTTTTTTTTTTTTTTTGACTCTATTATTCTCTTCCATAAGGAATACTGAATTTAACTAGGAACTTTTTCTTCCTCATCTCCCTTACCCTCCAAATGCAATTGAAAATAATGAATGTCTCTTACTCTGAGTTAATATTTACAAGGCAATTAGTGAAATGATTTTACTTTCCACATACTCTTTCAGTTTTCTGAACCACTTTTAATTGTGTTACTTTATTTAAAACATCAGACCAGTTAACCATTGTGTGCTTTACAGGTGTTCCTTATGTTTATCACTTTTTACAAATAAATATATATTCAATGTTTATCACCAGTGTTAAGCTCATATCCTTGATTGTTTTCATTTTCTAAACATAATTTCCTAGCAAATTTCTTCAGGAAGGACTTATGGAAACAATATTCCCTGAGTTCTATCATGTTCTTTAAGTTGATCCATGGTCTTCAAACTAGAAGGTCAATTTAGTAGGGCTTTTGATCATACTTATTTCCTTTAGAATCTTAAGTGAATTACATGGTTCTCTGGCACAAAACATTGCTGTTGCAAATTCTAATGTCAATCTGATTTTTTTCCTTTATAAGTCATAAATTTGAATATCTAATTGGCTTTATTCAACAATTCATGAATCTCATCTAAAAAATAGAGAAAAAGTTCCAAAGAGTTGTAGAAAATGGAGAGGTTTTAAAAGCAGAAAGAGGGTAAGACAAGGAAATAGTGTATTGTATGGGGGTATGGTCACCTTCCTTTTGGGAATGGAAAGGTTTATCAGGTGGATTATCCTACTAGTGTTGACTTGGTAATTCCAGATCAGCTGGTTAAGGCTACAGTCCTGAGAGAGACTGAAATCCCAGTTAGGTTAGGCATTAAGTCTTGGTTTGCTGATTTTGGGCATAGCCCAAATGATTCCATTTTGGGCCCATTGTCTTGTGTTGTTTTTTTTTTTTTAGCAGTTTCCCTCTTTTGATCAGATTCTCAGCATGTGATATGATCAAAATTTAAGGCATTAGCACCACTCTCAGCTATTGCTTTGTAGTTCTTGCAGTCTTTATTGATCTGTGTGATATTCACAAGTCATGATGTTTTCTGCTGACTCTTTGTGGTATTCACAGGTCGTGACTTCAGGCTCACAATTTTTAGTTGGCTATTTTCTTCATTCCTTTTTTGGCATTCTACTCTTAGGGAGAGCATTTGTTGATGGTTAGTGGCTGTGAACATGCATTTAAAGCTTTTGAGAGAATACAATGCCTTCAGGAGATTCTATGATTATTACGAGTAGGATAATTCTCAACATCTGGAGTGCACTCTGGAGCCATGGTGCTCAAGACCCAAATCAATGGAAGTCAAGTAAATAAGAAGACCTCACATGGAGGAGTCATCTTTTTAAACCAAGTGGCTTGCTCAGTGATCTTATATAACTGAATTTCTATTACCTCAGAAGTGTTAATCCAGGTACAGCTGGTAGTGTCGGCCACAGCACAGACACCTCACTGCTTAGCTAAAATCAATAGCTAGTCTATCATTAGGAAACTTGGCCAGAGAATATAAGGATTTTTCTTGAGCAGCTATTGTTCTAGGAGCAGATTCTGCAATATTTTCAAGAGTTAAGGAGAGGTTCCTGATCATAGTCCATTTGCATTTACACCTAACCAAGAAAGTAAGGTCCTACCAAAGGAAGTGAATCCTGAATCATGAAAACCTCCTGATTAAGTCCTGTCTAACTTGATGTGAATTCAAGGGAATTGACCAATGAATTGTCTTAGTTCGCTTGTGAACAGTTAGGGGCATTGTTGGATATCCTAAGAGGCATTGCCTGGTTATATGCCAGATATCTAGGCATTCACAGGTCTGAGAAAAATGATAATCACCACAAACATAAACCCTGTCAGTGCACAAATTTTCCTATTGATATGGTATTATTAATGGATTCATTCACAGGGATTATTGCACCTGCCTGCTCAAACCAGGGATTAGTTAGGTTTTCAGCACTTTCAGAAAGTAAGTCTCCCAAGCTGAAATAAAGAGTTATTCTAAATACTTTGCAAAGACGGGTGCTATTGTTGAGATTTTTTCATGATTGGGGAAAGATTTGATTTAGATAATCATGGGAATGTGGGGGTGCAATTGTACTAAGATTTACATAGGTATTTCTGTTTAGTTGAACAGGAATAGCTATAATTGGAGAAAGGATAAAAATTTGCTGGATGTTCTGGTCATAAAAGTTGAACTTGGGAAGAAACTTCTAAGGGTTGTCAATCATAGTTTATGATGACACTGGGAATTAAAGAGAAATTGATCATAGGGAGGATGAGGAAGCTCTAGCATTGTGTATAGACTGGAATCTTTGATGACAGATCAAAGAGTCTGTAAGTTTATCTCCCTTAGCAATAGCCTGGGAGACACAGATGAGGGCCTTATCTTTCCAGGTCAATGCCAGAGTAAAGGGAAGAAAGAGAAGAAAGAGTTTTATGTTTAGTTAAATAATGAAGTTTTGATCCAACATCTTGGGTGTTAACATTCTATATGGTTGTCAGCTACTTCTCTTTTTCATTTCAACTTTTCTTTTTCATTTCATTTTTTCTTTTTCATTTCATTTCATTTCTCTTCTCCTTGTCATTTTGATTTGGAAGTAAGTCTTCAGTTTCTGTATGGGACTACATGTCATATGGAGCCTTCTTTAGCTGTGAGATATGTACCCAAGACCCTATGCCTCCTAGTTTTTAGCAGTGTTAGTGGTCAGGAGCACTTGGAAAGGTCCCTTCCGCTAGGGCCTAGGACTGTGTTCTGGTATGGTTTCTGGAATACCCTGTCACCAGGTTACAGACTATGACCAACAGGATCCTCTGAATTGGGTTCCAGCCAGGTTTCTTCAACCTGTTGATGATATGCTTTGGTATAAGGCATTACGGACTTATAGCAGCTTTGGTCCTATCAGGATGACACAATAAAGGATTGGCAGAAAGTTGTATTCCAATAGACACTGGCCTACCAGTGGAGTGAGTTTATGACTTCCAAAGGAGGTTTCTGAACAGAGGCAATAACTTAGACTAAGGAAGTCAAGTAGTTTCAGCAAGTTTAGAGACTTTGAATTAGATGGTCTCATTAGTTCCCCCTTTCCTGATGGTTGAGGGTGATGAGCATAGTGATAATTCCAAGAAATTTGCAAGGTTTTTTGCTAAGGCTCCTATGATTTGTCTACTGAAGTGGGTGCCTCGATCACTGGAGATTGTGGGAGTTATACCGAGTGGAAAACACATTTTCTAACAGTTCCTTTGCCACTGTGAAGGCATCAGTCTTGTGGCAGGGGAAGACTTCAGCCCATCCAGAATGCGTACACAAAATATCAAGATTATGTTGCTAAGCCATAGTAGGTGGCAGTTGAGTAAGGTTCAAATGTAGGGGCTCAAAGTGTCTGGAAGGAGAAGGTTGGCATCTCTAGGGACAAAAATAGTTTTTCCAGGTTTACAGAACTGACAGACCAGAAATTGGTGGTAAACTGTTTTTACATTTTTAAAGGAGTCTCCCCACCAATGTTTATTCATAATATGAGTCATCCCAAATGCACCACACTGGGTCAAGGAATGTAAACACCAAAAAATGGGGTTTGCTGAGGAATTGGGTAGAACCAAGCCATCTTGGGTTTCCTATAGCTCTATTTATTGAACTTTAATCATTGTTTCATTTTTCTTAATTTTTGTGATTTAGGAGTAGACTGTTGCCATATTGCAAGAACATTAAGATGGCAAAAGTCTGGCAACACATGGTTTTGTTTTTTGTTTTTTGGGATTTTTTTGTTTTGTTTGTTTTTTGTTTTTTGTTTTTTGTTTGCAAAAGAAGAAAGGAATTCAGGGGGGAGGAGTCAAGATGGTGGAGAAGTAGCAGGCTGAGACTACTTCAGGTTGCGGGAGATCAGCTAGATAGCTTATCTAAAGATTGCAAACACCTACAAATCCAACGGGAGATCGAAGAGAAGAAGAACAGCAATTCTAGAAACAGAAAATCAACCACTTTCTGAAAGGTAGGACTGGCGGAGAAGTGAATCCAAAGCGACGGGAAGAGGGGGGGGAGGGGCCGGCTCCCGGCAAGTGGCGGAGCAACAGAGCACAAAATCAGGACTTTTAAAAGTCTGTTCCGCTGAGGGACATCGCTCCAGAGGCTTAACCAGGGTGAAGCCCACGCGGGGTCAGTGTGGCCTCAGAACCCGCAGGGTCACAGAAGGATCAGGGGTGTCTGAGTGTCGCAGAGCTTGCAGGTATTAAAACGGGGAAGCCGGCTACAGAGACAGAGTCGAGGAGTGATCTCAGCTCGGGGTTACCTTGAACTGGTCGCAGGCTCGGTCAGCTCGGAGCGCGGCCAGAGGCCAGAGTGACGGGAGTAATTGGGCGCTGTTCTCAGAGGGCGCACTGAGGAGTGGGGCCCCGGACTCTCGGCTCCTCCGGGCCGGAGACTGGGAGGCCGCCATCCTCATTCCCACCCTCCGGAACTCTACAGAAAGCGCTCAGGGAACAAAAGCTCCCGAAAGCAAACCCGAGCGGATTACTCAGCCCGGCCCCTGGGAAGGGCGGTGCAACTCCCCCTGGGGCAAAGACACTTGAGAATCACTACAACAGACCCCTCCCCCAGAAGAGCAACAAGAAACCCAGCCAGCACCAAGTTCACTTATGAGGAGTGCAGTTTCAATACCAAGGAGAGCAGCGGAATTCCAGAGGAGGAGAAAGCAAAGCACGGAACTCATGGCTTTCTCCCCATGATTCTTTAGCCTTGCAGTTAATTTAAGTTTTTTTTCTTTTTCAATTTGTTTTCTCTTCTTCTCCTAAATTTTTTTAACTTTTACCCTTTTCTTTTTTAACGTTTTTTAAGCTAGTTTATCTAATATATATATATATATTTTTCCTTTTTATATTTTTTCATTATTGGTTTTCTTTTTTTATTTGTTTCTTTTTTCTTTTTTCTTTTTTTCTTTTTTTTCTTTCTGAACCTCTTTTTATCCCCTTCCCACCCCCCCCTCACGATTTGGAATCTCTTCTGATTTGGCTAAAGCATATTTTCCTGGGGTTTTTGCCACCCTTTTAGTATTTTACTTGTTCCTTCATATACTCTTATCTGGACAAAATGACAAGGCGGAAAAATTCACCACAAAAAAAAGAACAAGAGGCAGTACCAAAGGCTAGGGACCTAATCAATACAGACATTGGTAATATGTCAGATCTAGAGTTCAGAATGACGATTCTCAAGGTTCTAGCTGGGCTCAAAAAAGGCATGGAAGATATTAGAGAAACCCTCTCGGGAGATATAAAAGCCCTTTCTGGAGATATAAAAGAACTAAAATCTAATCAAGTTGAAATAAAAAAAGCTATTAATGAGGTGCAATCAAAAGTGGAGGCTCTCACTGCTAGGATAAATGAGGCAGAAGAAAGAATTAGCAATATAGAAGACCAAATGACAGAGAATAAAGAAGCTGAGCAAAAGAGGGACAAACAGCTACTGGACCACGAGGGGAGAATTCGAGAGATAAGTGACACCATAAGACGAAACAACATTAGAATAATTGGGATTCCAGAAGAAGAAGAAAGAGAGAGGGGAGCAGAAGGTATATTGGAGAGAATTATTGGAGAGAATTTCCCCAATATGGCAAAGGGAACAAGCATCAAAATCCAGGAGGTTCAGAGAACCCCCCTCAAAATCAATAAGTCCAAACGCCGTCACCTAATAGTAAAATTTACAAGTCTTAGTGACAAAGAGAAAATCCTGAGAGCAGCCCGGGAGAAGAAGTCTGCAACATACAATGGTAAAAATATTAGATTGGCAGCAGACTTATCCACAGAGACCTGGCAGGCCAGAAAGAGCTGGCAGGATATATTTAGAGTACCAAACGAGAAAAACATGCAGCCAAGAATACTATATCCAGCTAGGCTATCATTGAAAATAAAAGGAGAGATTAAAAGCTTCCAGGAAAAACAAAAACTGAAAGAATTTGCAAACACCAAGCCAGGTCTACAGGAACTATTGAAAGGGGTCCTCTAAGCAAAGAGAGAGCCTAAAAGTAGTAGATCAGAAAGGAACAGATAAAATATACAGTAACAGTCACCTTACAGGCAATACAATGGCACTAAATTAATATCTCTCAATAGTTACCCTGAATGTTAATGGGCTAAATGCCCCAATCGAAAGACACAGGGTATCAGAATGGATAAAAAAAACAAAAAAAAAACAAAAAAACCCCATCTATATGTTGCCTACAAGAAACTCATTTTAAACCTGAAGACACCTTCAGATTTAAAGTGAGGGGGTGGAAAAGAATTTACCATGCTAATGGACATCAGAAGAAAGCAGGAGTGGCAATCCTTATATCAGATCAATTAGATTTTAAGCCAAAGACTATAATAAGAGATGAGGAAGGACACTATATCATACTCAAAGGATCTGTCCAACAAGAAGATCTAACAATTGTAAATATCTACGCCCCTAATGTGGTAGCAACAAACTATATAAACCAATTAATAACAAAATCAAAGAAACACATCAAAATAATACAATAATAGTAGGGGACTTTAACACTCCCCTCACTTAAATGGACAGATCATCCAAGCAAAAGATCAAAACAAGGAAATAAAGACCTTAAATGACACACTGGACCAGATGGATATCACAGATATATTCAGAACATTTCATCCCAAAGCAACAGAATACACATTCTTCTCTAGTGCACATGGAACATTCTCCAGAATAGATCACATCCTTGGTCCTAAATCAGGTCTCAACCGGTATCAAAAGATTGGGATCATTCCCTGCATATTTTCAGACCACAATGCTCTGAAGCTAGAACTCAATTACAAGAGGAAATTTGGAAAGAACACAAATACATGGAGACTAAACAGCATCCTTCTAAAGAATGAATGGGTCAACCAGGAAATTAAAGAAGAATTGAAAAAATTCATGGAAACAAATGATAATGAAAATCTAACGGTTCAAAAATCTGTGGGACACAACAAAGGCAGTCCTGAGAGGAAAATATATAGCGGTACAAGCCTTTCTCAAGAAACAAGAAAGGTCTCAAGTACACAACCTAACCCTACACCTAAAGGAGCTGGAGAAAGAACAAAAAAGAAATCCTAAACCCAGCAGGAGAAGAGAAATCATAAAGATCAGAGCAGAAATCAATGAAATAGAAACCAAAAAAAACAATAGAAGAAATCAACAAAACTAGAAGCTGCTTCTTTGAAAGAATTAATAAGATTGATAAACCCCTGGCCAGACTTATCAAAAAGAAAAGAGAAAGGACCCAAATAAATAAAATCATGAATGAAAGAGGAGAGATCACAATGAACACCAAAGAAATACAGACAATTATAAGAACATATTATGAGCAACTCTATGCCAACAAATTTGACAATCTGGAGGAAATGGATGCATTCCTAGAGACATATAAACTACCACAACTGAACCAGGAAGAAATAGAAAGCCTGAACAGACCCATATCCAGTAAGGAGATTGAAACAGTCATCAAAAATCTCCAAACAAACAAAAGCCCAGGGCCAGACGGCTTCCCAGGGGAATTCTACCAAACATTTAAAGAAGAACTAATTCCTATTCTCCTGAGACTGTTCCAAAAAATAGAAATGGAAGGAAAACTTCCAAACTCATTTTATGAGGCCGCATCACCTTGATCCCAAAACCAGACAAGGATCCCATCAAAAAAGAGAACAACAGACCAATATCCTTGATGAACACAGATGCAAAAATTCTCACCAAAATACTAGCCAATGGGATTCAACAGTACATTAAAAGGATTATTCACCACGACCAAGTGGGATTTATTCCAGAGCTGCAAGGTTGGTTCAACATCCGCAAATCAATCAATGTGATAAAACACATTAATAAAAGAAAGAACAGGAACCATACGATACTCTCAATAGATGCTGAAAAAGCATTGGACAAAGGACAGCATCCCTTCCTGATCAAAACTCTTCAAAGTGTAGGGATAGAGGGCACATACCTCAATATTATCAAAGCCATCTATGAAAAGCCCATCGCAAATACCATTCTCAATGGAGAAAAACTGAAAGCTTTTCCTCTAAGGTCAGGAACACGGCAGGGATGTCCGTTATCACCACTGCTATTCAACATAGTACTAGAAGTCCTAGCCTCAGCAATCAGACAACAAAAAGAAATTAAAGGCATCCAAATCGGCAAAGAAGAAGTCAAACTATCACTCTTCGCAGATGATATGACACTATATGTGGAAAACCCAAAAGATTCCACTCCAAAACTTCTAGAACTTGTACAGGAATTCAGTAAAGTGTCAGGATATAAAATCAATGCACAGATATCAGTCGCATTTCTCTACACCAACAACAAGACAGAAGAAAGAGAAATTAAGGAGTCCATCCCATTTACAATTGCACCCAAAACTATAAGATACCTAGGAATAAACCTAACCAAAGAGACTAAGAATCTATACACAGAAAACTATAAAGTACTCATGAAAGAAACTGAGGAAGACACAAAGAAATGGAAAAATGTTCCATACTCCTGGATTGGAAGAATAAATATTGTGAAAATATCTATGCTACCTAAAGCAATCTACACATTTAATGCAATTCCTATCAAAGTACCATCCATTTTTTTCAAAGAAATGGATCAAATAATCCTAAAATTTATATGGAACCAGAAAAGACCGCAAATAGCCAAAGGAATATTGAAAAAGAAAGCCAAAGTTGGTGGCATCACAATTCCGGACTTCAAGCTCTATTACAAAGCAGTCATAATCAAGACAGCATGGTACTGGCACAAAAACAGACACATAGATCAATGGAACAGAATAGAGAGCCCAGAAATAGACCCTCAACTCTATGGTCAACTAATCTTCGACAAAGCAGGAAAGAATGTCCAATGGAAAAAAGACAGCCTCTTCAATAAATGGTGTTGGGAAAATTGGATAGCCACATGCAGAAAAATGAAATTGGATCATTTCCTTATACCACACACGAAAATAGACTCAAAATGGATGAAGGACCTCAATGTGAGAAAGGAATTCATCAAAATCCTTGAGGAGAACACAGGCAGCAACCTCTTCGACCTCAGCCGCAGCAACATCTTCCTAGGAACATCGCCAAAGGCAAGGGAAGCAAGGGCAAAAATGAACTATTGGGATTTTATCAAGATCTAAAGCTTTTGCACAGCAAAGGAAACAGTTAACAAAACCAAAAGACAACTGACAGAATGGGAGAAGATATTTGCAAACGACATATCAGATAAAGGGCTAGTGTCCAGAATCTGTAAAGAACTTAGCAAACTCAACACCCAAAGAACAAATAATCCAATCAAGAAATGGGCAGAAGACATGAACAGACATTTCTGCAAAGAAGACATCCAGATGGCCAACAGACACATGAAAAAGTGCTCCATATCACTCGGCATCAGGGAAATACAATCAAAACCACAATGAGATACCACCTCACACCATTCAGAATGGCTAAAATTAACAAGTCCGGAAATGACAGATGCTGGCGAGGATGCAGAGAAATGGGAACCCTCCTACACTGTTGGTGGGAATGCAAGCTGGTGCAACCACTCTGGAAAACAGCATGGAGGTTCCTCAAAATGTTGAAAATAGAACTACCCTATGACCCAGCAATTGCACTGCTGGGTATTTACCCTAAAGATACAAACATAGTGATCCGAAGGGGCACATGCACCCGAATGTTTATAGCAGCAATGTCTACAATAGCCAAACTATGGAAAGAACCTAGATGTCCATCAACAGACGAATGGATAAAGAAGAAATGGTATATATACACAATGGAATACTATGCAGCCATCAAAAGAAATGAAATCTTGCCATTTGCGACGACGTGGATGGAACTAGAGGGTATCATGCTTAGCGAAATAAGTCAATCAGAGAAAGACAACTCTCATATGATCTCCCTGATATGAGGGAGAGGAGATGCAACATGGGGGGTTAAGGGGGTAGGAGAAGAGTAAATGAAGCAAGATGGGATTGGGAGGGAGATAAACCATAAGTGACTCTTAATCTCACAAAACAAACTGAGGGTTGCTGGGGGGAGGGCAGTTGGGAGAGGGGGGGTGGGGTTATGGACATTGGTTAGGGTATGTGCTATGGTGAGTGCTGTGAAGTGTGTAAAACTGGCGATTCACAGACCTGTACCCCTGGGGAAAAAATATATTATATGTTTATAAAAAATAAAATTTAAAAAAAAATAGTATTAAAAAAAAAAAAGAAGAAAGGAATTCAGCTATATTTTCCACAACCTTCATAGATCCCATTGCTGCTGCCTTTGCATGAAAGTCAGCTAGGACATTCTCCTGATACTCAGGTTGGTCTTTTGCCTCAATTTTGGTGATAGTAATTTCAGAAGATAAGAGAATAACATTAAGAAGGTTGTTTGTCTATTTTTAGTTGGGATACCAGTAGGAATAATAAAACCCCTTTGTTTCTAAAACATCCCCAAGTCATAGATGACTCTAAAGGTATATCAGTATAAATACTAACAGTTTGTCCTTTTGATAATTGGCATGTTCTGGTAAGGCTCTGGGGCTCTGTTTGTTGGACTCATTTAGCTTGTGGGAAATTTCCCCTTTCAAGAGTTCATTTTGGGCAGTAACAGCAATTTTCCAAGTTACTGCTTGGAAGTCCCCTCTTTCATTTTTACAATATGATGCACCAATAGAAATGATTAGATCAAGATTGTCAAAAACATGTCTTATAAATCAAAATGTGATGTCACAAAATGGGATTTTATTACCTCACAGTCATGGGACTGGCCTTTGTCAGACAAGGGTGTATGTAATAGGATTTTAGAACGTTCAATGTTAAGGATTTAGATTAAGTGGTGAAAGCAGAAGAATCTCTTAGAAAGTTAGTCTGCTTGTAGAGAAATGTTGAGTCAATTCAGGGTTAAGAAGATCGGGACAGCATGTGGCATTTATAAGTGAATGCCATTTCCTAGGATTAAATCCACTGAGGCATCTACTAATTTTGCAGCTGGAACTTCATAGCCTTAAGGCAGATTGGATATGCAGAGACAACTGAATCAAATTGTATACTATAATAGGCACTAGGGTTATATTTATTATCATGTTCTTTTGTGAGCATTCCCAGGGCTTGATTATCTTCTTCATGTACAAATAAGGTGAAAGGTTTGGAATGATTAGGTAACCCTTGGGCAGGCAGTTCTTGTAATACTAGTTTTGGTTTTATAAAGGTCTGCTCATATTTCTGTTTCCAAGGAAGGGGTTCAGGGATTGAAATTTTAGTAAGTTCATATAGTGAAGCAAAAAAGAAAAATTAGGAACCCATAGTCTGCAGTAACTAGCAAAACCTAAGAATCCATGTGGGCTTGGGGAATTTTTTTTTTTTTTTTTTTTTTTTTTTTTTTTTAGCTTAATTCTTTTTGGAGATAGCTGGAATCCTTTAGCACTTAGATTATGACCTAGGTAATGAAGTGTCTCCAAATACTTGTAATTTCTCTTTAGCTACTTTGTCTCTTTTCAGTTAACTGTTGTAAGCAAATAAATGGGATCCTTTAGGGTCAGTAACTGAGCATAGCAAGAGATTGTCGACCTATTATAAAATGTTTTGTTTGTTTGTTTGTTTTAAATCTTGTGGAGTATTTGAGAGAAATAAGGTCTCAGTGAACCTTTAAGTCATGACTGCCTGGATACATTGCTGATTGTTCTTAGTAAAGGTAAACAGATATTAGCTGTTAGGGTCCTCAGGGATGCTGACAAAGGCTGAACAAAGGTCTATAACAGTGAACCATTCTGAATGTGGTGAGACTTATAACAAAAAGCTTTTCAAATTTGTAACAACTGGGTAATAAGGGAATGACTATCTTATTAATAGATCTCAGGTCCTGGACAAATCACCATCTCCACACATTAGATTTTTGGGCTGGGAAAAACGGTATTAGAGGGTCTACTGCAGGGAATGTGAACCCTTGGGCAATTTTTTTTTTAAAGATTTTTATTTATTTATTTGACAGATCACAGGTAGACAGAGAGGCAGGCAGAGAGAGACAGAGAGAGAGAGAGGAGGAAGCAGGCTCCCCGCTGAGCAGAGAGCTCGATGTGGGGCTTGATCCTAGGACCCTGAGATCATGACCTGAGCTGAAGGCAGAGGCTTTACCCACTGAGCCACCCAGGCGCCCCATCCTTCGACAATTTAGTCTTCTACTATTGGTGTGAATCCTTGTATAACCTCAGGCTTTAAAAGATATTGAGGTAACTTGGGAAGAGGTTTGGTTATGTCTATCTAAGTTTTTCTAGGTTCTGCATTTTTATTCTCCCTATATTAATAGAAGAAGTAGCCCAGTTTTTCCAGGCACCTTGATTAAATTATGGGACATTTTTGGGGGAATTCTTCCTCTTATATCAAGGACAGTTTGTAAGGAACATGAAAGTTCAGGTTCAGGCTGGTAGGGAAACTCTAAGGTAAGGTCTATATTGGAGGCAAAATATATTAGCCCTTTTAATCTAGAAGGAAGATCGGCTAGGGTTCCATCACATAGCAAAAATGAATGTTTTCAGTAAGAGGTATATCAGAATCACTTGTACTGGTTGAGACAGAAATGCTTTCAAAATTTTACTAGATACTCTCTCTATGGAAACTTTTTCACTCTGAAGGATTTTTTTTTTTTTTTCCCCTGAAGGAATTGTTGTCCTTTGAGAGTGGGGTTTAAAGTAGCAAGTGTTGCTCTAATATCCACTAGAATTTGGCAAGGTTTCCAATTAATTTTAATTTTAGTTTCCCCTTAGCTCCTTATGGGAATTATTGGTACCAGTTTACAGAAGAACCCCTCTGAGTCTCAACAACTCTTAGAGGAACTCATGAGGGGGCCCTTCTGTGGGGGTAGATACAAGGGCATTCAACTCTGTATGAACTGAAGAATTTACACAGGGTCTTTGAGGATAGTCTTTTTCCCAGTGTCCAGATTAATTACAAATCAGACATCAATCCATGAGTCAGTGTTTTGATGATGGACCCCTAGAGGGTATAATGTGAGAGGTCCAGTATTAGCTAAGGTCTCTGGCTTTGGAGCTATTATAGTTGTAAGGCCAATAGTTTCATAGACTTGTGTTTATGATTTTGTTTCAAAGTCCTCTCAAAGTTTTCAACTATGGTCATAAGTTCAGGCAGATTGGTGGTCTCGCATCCTATTTTCTGCCTTTTTATAAATCCACTAATCTTAAGAGATAATCCATTTTACAAATAAAGCAGCTACCATATGGAATCTGGAATGCCATAAGAAGACAGATTCCAAATGGGCTTAAAGGCTGCCACAGATTCATTTTTCAAGTTGAGAACTGCCCTTGTCCCCAGTAGTTCCCAATATGGAATTTGGGGAAGGATTCCAAACAAATGGGTAATTGCTAGCACTTCCCAACATGGAATCTGGATATAGAACCAAGGGCTGGGGTTCCCAATCAAATGGAGAATTGCTATCTGAACTACAAATAGTCCCCAGTAAGGAATAAGAATTCTAATCAAATGGGGACCTGCCTGTAAAGCCAATAAGACTTAGAGCTCAGTGCAATAAGAACAGAGGTCAGAACCAAGAGGAACTTAACCACAGTCTTTAGAAACATCAAGAAACACACAGAACTAAAAAGGGTTTGTGGGTACCATGACTGTTTCTCATTGTCCCCAAAGCTGTGGGAAGTCTCCTTCTGTATTGATACTGACACCAAATCTGTTAAAAAACAAAATTTAACTGGGTAAATTTGAATATATAATTGGCCTTATTCAACAATTCATGAGTCAGGCAGTATCACCTAACAGAAAGGAGTTCTGAAGTGCTATACAAAATGGAAAGTTTTTAAAAGCAGAAAGGGGGTAAGACAAGGAAAATAGTATTAGGCGAGGTCACCTTCCTTTTGGGTATGGAAAGGGGCTTATCAGGTAGATTAAGTCACTAGTGCAGAGTACGTAATTTCAGTAATTTCAGATCAACTGGTTGAAGGCTACAATACTGGGAGAGGCTGAAATGCCAGTTACATTAGGTATTAAGTCTTGGTTTGCTGATGTAGAACTTAGCACTAGTGACTATTTTGAGCCTGTTGTCTCTTTTCTTAGAGCACTAAATCCAAAGCAAGCAGAAGAATGGAAATTAGAAAGATTAAAACAGAAATAAACAAACACAATGAAAAGAATAAAAATTGAAAAATAATGGAGAGAACTAATGAAACCAAAAGTTGATTCCTTTAAGAGGAAAACAACATTTATAAAGAAAAGGAAAATATACCTTTATCTATGAATATACCCAAGAGAATTGAAAATAGATATTCACAGGAAAGTTTGCACACAGATGTCACAACAATATCATTCATGATAGCCAGGAAGTAGAAACAACACAAGTGTTTAACAAATGATGAATGGATAAACAATGTGAATGTTATTCTTCCATAAAAAGGAATTAAGTACTGATGTATGCAACATGGATGGAACTTTAAAATATTGGGCTAGGTGAAAGAAACCAGGGACAAAATGTCACATATAATAACATTTATATGAAACGAAGAGGCAAATCCTTATCTACATGAATTAGATTATGGTTGCCAGGTACTGGCAGGGGGAGGAAAAATGGGGAATGACTGCTAATGAATGGATGGGGTTTCTTTTTGAATGATGAAGAGGTTCTGGAATTGGATAAAGGTGATGTGTACAACTTTGTGAGTACACTAAAAAACACTGAATTGTACATTTGAAAATTGTTAATCTCATGGTACATGAATTATAGCTCAAAAAAAAAAAAAAAGACATCTATGATAGTTTTCATAGCTGCATTTTCACTATACTTCCCAAATAGAAGCAGCCTAAAAACCCATTCATGGTATAAGGATAAATAATTTGTAGTATAGTCATATAACAGAATAGTATATGACAATAACAATGAACACATGACTCCTACACCAAGGAGTATATGTGAATCTGGCTAAAATATCTTGAGTAAAAGTGACACAAGAGGTTGCATGTTCTAAGAATCAATTTGAGTAAAATTCAAGGTAACTAAAATTAATCTTTAGAGTTTAACATCAAGACAGAAATTACTACTGAATAAGTGTGATAGAAAGTGATTGGGAGGGAGTTAGTAGAGGTAATGCTCTGTTTCTTGGTTTGAGTGGTAATTACATAAATATACTTGTTTTTGTATTATTCATCCAGTTATATGCTTAAAATTTCTATAGTTTTCTATGTACACATCACATTTTAATACAAATTTAAAATAATTTTAAAAACTCACTAAATATCCTTCATCAATATGTAGACTTCTCCCAACCTTTTTCTCCCATACTTTCTTAAGAATATGCTGCTGTTAGTTGTGTACTTCCTCAGCCAATACCCAACAAGAAATTTGGTAAGATGTAATGACTTGCTGCTGAGTGTCATTTCTCTACCCCAAAACCCCATATGTCTTCCTCTTAAGGACTTAGGACCTGCTTTACTTTTTTTGGCAGCACAGTTTCCATCTGGGGTTCCTTCTAAAATAAGATCAGACCTCCCACAAAGAAACACTTCCATTCTATATCCTAAAACATGAAAAAGCATAGGTAGGGAAGATAATGAGCTTTTGTTTAAAAAATAATAATAAAATATTAAAAAAAAAAAACATTCCAAATGTTTGAAGGTAAGCTTCTCTGACCTTTTCAAAAGACTTGCTTTTTTTCTCCCTGCAACATTATGCCATGTGGTACAATTTCACAAAAGGTACTGTGCCTCTGTAGTGTAACATCATATCGGGAGTCTTCCTTGACCCTTGTGAGGAAAAAAGAAAAAAGAAAAGAAAAATGCTTCCAATTTGAAAAGAAGATTTCTTACTTTGAGATGGCGATAAATTCCCCTCACCTTTTTTTTTTTTTTTTCATAAACCATTTGGAAGACTTCTTTTTCCCCTTGCAATAGATAACACATTATCTGATCAAAAGTTAGAACTTTGAAAGAGTCAGGGATTAACCTGATACTTGAAATAAAACCAGTTCATTTCCTGCATGTCAACTAAGGGAAATAGTAGCATAAGAAAAGGATTGAAAAATACACAGAGACCAAGGAATGTAAGGAATCCTTGGCCATGGTAAAAATTTACCTGACTTTAAGAGTAATAGAAGACCATGACAGGTTCTTAAGCAGAATGACATGATCAAATTTGCATTTGACAGTTTCATTTTGGTTAAAATCAAAACAAATATTCAAATAAAATAAGATTACCACAAAACCTCAGTGCCAGTTGCTTTTTATCACTTGTAATCTATACAATACAAGTGTTGTTTGTATAAATACTATATGTAACATATTAGTGAATAGAGTGGTGACTAATGCCAGATTATCATTTCTAACACCTCCCTTGGTATTTCAGTAAAATAATGATGTGTCAAAATAGTCTAGTTATAATTCCAATATTTGGCTTGCATTCAATTTGAGGTGCTTCTTTGATTAACAAAGATTTGCTGGAATTACTATAAAGCCTTATTTTAATTTCAAGGAACTAGAATTGGCAATATGTCAAAACTATGGTGCATTGGTATGCCACTGGCACATGCGCAAAGATAAAATAGAATGTAAATCAAAATTGTGATTCACTATAGACTGTCAGATGTGGTTTCCTGTGATAAGAAAGTCCCAATGGAAATACCAAATTAAACACACACATACACACCCCCCACAATGAATCATGACCAATATTCGCTCTACATAAAAAAAAAAAATAAATGAAATAAAATAAAATTATAATGACATCCACCATTTCAGTGACATTGCCTTTGGAATGCAAATGTGTTGTTAGTATTTGGCAGAACTCCAACCTGAGAGTACTTTTAATATCTAAGTGATATAAATATAAATGGGTTAACAAAATCTGATGCAATATCATTGTACGAACTGCCAATATCTCTCAGAAGCGAAGCGTTTTCTTTATTATGGCAAAGAAGGCTACTAATAGAATCATTTTTCTTTTGCTGCTTGATGGATTCAATTGTTTCATTCAGGGAACTTCAATATAGTTAAGAGCATTTTGTGAACACAAAGATAAGACATGGCCATGTTGCAAAACCAACACATAGCTATATTTCCTCTAGGCAAACTTGCAGAATAATCTGACCTTAGATTCAAATCTGAATGTAATAGTAACTCAGAATTTAGCACATCTGTATTTTTATTTTTTTTAATGTAGGTTGCATGGTTAAAATGTGTGAGGATTATGCCACATTTGTGTATTCAGAAATAAATTAAAAAGCTTTAGGTTTAAGTCCAATTTTGTTAATTCTTAAAATTTAAGTGTACTAGTGGACCTAATAACAAGTATTTTAGAAAAGAAAATGAGCACCTATTAATTTATCTTTGTGGTTAAGTTAGTTTTGTATATTGGGGCAATTTTATAGGCATATAATATTTTAGATTTTTCTCAAGATTTATTCATTACACTGTCAGTAGAACTTCCTTTTAAAATTCTTTATATAGAGTATCACAATAGTTGGTAATACAGGAATACCTCAGATATATTGTGGGTTTGGTTCCAGACCACTGCAATAAAGTGGATGTCACAATAAAGTGAGTCAAATGATTCTTTTTGGTTTTCCAGTGCATATAAAATTTATGCCTATATCATAGAAGTCTATTAAGTATGCAATAGTATCATATCTAAATGCAATGTACATACCTTAATTTAAAAACACTTTATTATTAAAAAGAAATGCTAACCACCACCAGAGCTTTTAGCAAGTCATAAACAGTGATCACAGATCACCATATCAAATATAGTAATAATGAAAGAGTTTGAAGTATTGAAAGAATTACCAAAACATGACACAGAGATACCAAGTGAGCAGATCTTTGGAAAAAGTGGTCCAGTAGACTTGCTTGATGCAGAGTTGTCACGAGCCTTGAATTTGTAAAAAATCACAGTTATCGGTGAAGCACAATAAAATGAGGTATGCCTGTCTTGGTGGTATGATTCTAAAACCTTAGCATGTATGAAAACATACTTAGCTTAGACTACCTTATAGTAAAACTCAAGAAACCAGTACCTATTAAATATAGATTTATTTTCAAATGTTACTGTAAGAAACCTTTTGTAATCTGTTGACAATTATTTTTGGTGGAAACCCATTTGGGTGACTAAATTGAATCTAACCTTTTCAGTTAGAATTTTCAGCAGATGCTTAATTTAGGCCTAATAGAGTATGATATGTAAAAATACAAGTCCTGTTACCAAACAAAAATGAATTTAATCTTATACAGAATACATTGCATAATTTGTCCCTTAAGATTGTACAATTTGAGGTAGAAAAAAAAATCACCTTTTTGATTCATGTCAAAACTATTTGTAGGGAGAAAATGGAATTTTAAGAATTGTTTGGAGGCAAAAGTGAAAAGGAAAAAGAAAATATCAAATAAGTACTGAAATTCAAAATTAGATGTAAGTAAAAAATATCCAGGGTTTAGTGGATGCATACTCTTTTTTTTTTAATTTATTTTAATTTTATTTTTTTATAAACATATATTTTTATCCCCAGGGGTACAGGTCTGTGAATCGCCAGGTTTACACACTTCACAGCACTCACCATAGCACATACCCTCCCCAATGTCCATAACCCCACACCCCCCTCCCAACCTCCCGCCCCCCAGCAACCCTCAGTTTGTTTTGTAAGATTGAGTCACTTATGGTTGCATACTCTTATATCCATTTCTACTCTTCTATCTTCCTGTCATAAGTGCATTCTGCACAGAATTTAGAGAGTTGACTACTTCTTTGATTCTAGTAGCAGATCTTGTTTAATCTATATATCAATAATGGACAATAAGAACTGAGGCAGAAAGTTGTTAAAAGGTTTCTAGGAAAGATATCACCTTCTGAATTCTGTGTCTCTGTATGATGACAGAATTCCTACAGCTGTCTTGCCACTTGCATAATAATAAAACTGAGATATGGGGGGGTGAGGAAGGAGACCCAAGAGACTCCAAAATGGTACAGAAGTCTTAATATACTATGCCTGAAAATATTTAAACTCTGAATATTTTGTTAGATAAAATTTCCTTTTCTAGTGTGAATTCGAATTTTTTGTTAGCTGAAGATATCATGATGATATTTAATTTGTTCTACTCTTTAAAATGTAGATTGAAAAAATCTTTTTTATCTACTGTTCTACTTTTTAAAAAAAATTTACATTAGGAGGCATATTTTCCAAATACAAGGAAGCTAATTCTAAATTCTTAACATGTTAGCTGAATTTTACTTTAACAATTAAATGCAGAAGTGTTTTAAAAATAGTCAATTATTGGGGCACCTGGGTGGCTCAGTCAGTTGGGCATTCTGCCTTGGGCTTAGGTCATGATCTCAGGGTTCTGGGATTGAGCACTGCGTTGGGCTTGGCAGGAAGCCTTCTTCTCCCTCTCCTGCTCCCCCTGCTTGTATTCTCTCTCTTTGTCAAATAAATAAATAAAATCTTTTAAAAAATAGTCAATTATTCCTCATGAAAACTTGATCTATATTAATGTTTTTTTTTAAATCATGGTCCCATAATTATGAGTTATTGTAATAGATATTTTAGTTCATAAGGAAGTTGGTGTTTTAAAACATGAAATATGAATCTCTTCATTTAAAAATGCAAGTTGTTTTCAGTTTACTTCTACAACAAAGTGACCTTTAGAAAATTAGAAATATTTAAAAATTTAACAAAAATTCATTTTTAGACATGTCTTTACCATTGAAAAGATTAAACCTTATTTGATCTTTTCTCAATGGGTTTATAAAAAATATTAAGAACATGAAATTACCAATTCTAAACCACTTTAAAATGTTTATCTTTACTAACTGAAGATTTTCATTTAAAAATTTAAATATATTTAGAAATTTGTTATTTTTAAATAAACGTTAGAAGGCACTTTTATTGAATTGGTGGTGAATGCCAGCAGGCGTCCACAACAAACTTGGTAATGTTTGTTAGTAGAGGAAGGCAAGAATAGAAGCAATGGCTCAAGGCACCTTTGTAAATAAGGTCTTACTGGAATGCTTATCAGAAAAGTAAAGAGTCTTCTTATTTATCAAGGTACTTGAGTATAAGATTAAATTTTCTTCAAAGAATGAACCTCTACTCCCAACTAGGACGACTTGGTATTATCATACACACAAAATTGAAAATGAGCAAAATTCAAATAAATGAATCAAGAAAATCCACAGGATTATGTATTTTTGTAAACTGACTTTGTCATTTCTTACAGCAGATATTAAAAATAAGCAATTTCTACAAAAATTATAGAATATTGTGTAATGAAGCTACAGCTACAATTCATCTAGACATCTGATATAATGTCTATTAATTCCTTGTGCACATAGCAGAGATCTCAGTTCCCTGATACTATCTTAACAATCCATTTACCAGCATTATGAAATATTGTTCAAATATTTGAACACTTTGATAGACTGGATTATCCAGAAAGAGATGTCAAGGCTTGACATACCTACTACACTTCCCAGACCTACTGTTCAGTCTTCTTAAGAACTTTCTGCTTTTGAGGTAAATACTTCTCAACACAGTGATTCAGAGGCCCAATAAATTCAAGTTGGCATATGAGTCTCACATAGATTCTCATAGTAGGTAGGTATTTACTAAACATATTAATAAAGCTTGAAAAGCAAGATACTTTTACAAGATTTACTATAGGTTGTGATAAGATATTCCACAGACAAAAGTTTTGCTTAGAAATTATTGAAACTATAAAACTCTGAATGTAACAGAAGACGATACAGATTGTGTGTGTATTTGAGTTGTTCAAAGTGTTTTGAATCATAACATCAAAGCCATCTAAGTAAAAGCCTGAAAATTCTGAGTTTAAAATTGACTTTGAAATAACCCTCAAAACTATAAACAAAGTGAGATATTGGGGAAAAAAAGTCTAAACTTCTATTCTTAACATGTAAAGAAATGTAACAAATCCATACAAATAAAAAACCCAAAAGGAAAACAGACGAAGATCATGAAACATTAGTTCACAAATATGAAAACACAGATGGCCAACAAATACAAGAAATGCTGTTTAACTTTTGTAGTAATAAAAAAAAGTAACCATGAAATATTTTGCTTTACATATCATTTTGAATTGGCTGACAACTTAAACAAAATCTCCTGATCTTGGAGTATAGGGAAATGGACAGCCC
This sequence comes from Lontra canadensis, assembly GCF_010015895.1. NCBI lineage: Eukaryota > Metazoa > Chordata > Mammalia > Carnivora > Mustelidae > Lontra > Lontra canadensis. The sequence goes on along the minus strand of NW_022630995.1, from coordinate 75,825,377 downwards.
TCCACACTGATAATGGAATTGTAAATGGCACAGGTTTTCTGTAGAGCATTTGGGAAATATTTATCAAAAATTATTTTAAATTACCAGCCCTTTTCAACATTAATTCCAATGAATTACACATTTTCTTAAGAAAATAATTGGATATCTGTAAGCATAGATACATTTGCAAGGATGTTTATCTCCAAGTTGTTTATGACAGAAGAAAAAAGGGTGGGGGTAGGGAACAATCTAATAACCTTTATCTATCAAGAGAAAATTCATTATATTATAGTACAAACATTGAAGGGCTAAAACTCATTAAAATTATAATGCAAATAATTTTTGTGGATCTGGAAGTTGACTACAGCATATTGTAAAATTAAACAAGTAATTTGAAATAAGGTTATAATGATTCTATTTTTGTTAAATTATCTATGTGTACATGTATAAAAAATTGGGAGGATATGCAATAAGTTTTAACAGAAGATTTGTCGGCATAATAGTATTTTATGTTGCTGTTAAATTTTTCAATGTCTAAAAGAGACTTTTAATTTAGAAAATGTGCCATGAACAAACATATAGTATATACAAAAATAAATAGAAACAGATTTTCTTATTCTTTCATAGCTAAACTATTGCCAAAGACAATCTTTTAATATATCTTTTGTACTGGTAATATAAGAAACAAGCTTTGAATATATAGTTGCAGGAAACCTCTAAGCAGAGTAAAAAAATAAATAAATAAAATAGAATAGCAATAACAAGAACAACAAAGCTATTCCAGACACCATTGGTAAAACAGAATTTTAAAGTAATTATTTAAATGTTAACAAATAACTCTTGTTTCTGTTTCCAAGGTGGATTTCAAATAGCACATAATGAATCAAGTAACACAGATCAAGGGTAAGAGAAAGAGAGGTCTGGAAATGGGACTAAAAATTATTCTAAAAAATAGGCAAATTAATGTAATTTCAATTTACCAGAAAATTAGTGAGCTTCTGACAAATTGAGGTTAAAACCAAATCTTAATGGGTTATGTTTCTCTCATGTTCTAATAAAAAGAGACATGAGTTCATAAAAATAAAGAAACATACTTTTCTCAACCCTGAGATAGTATCATTACATCAGAAAATATAAAATAGAGATTGAAAAAGAGTTGTTAAACAGAATTTCTATATTCTCTATATATGACTTTTATAATATTGGTGTCTGGTAAAAACTTAAGGCATAATACTAACCGGTATAGGTATGAAGAGAATTAAGACCAAGCCAACTTTTCTCACCTTAATTGACAAAAGTTTAAAGCTTAAGGAATATAGACATTAAAGTTTTACTACTCAAGTCCCAATTTTGATAATTAGCAAGCACATGAATTATATATATAGTCTACCAATGGAAAGAAGAGCAAAATGCCCTATAAATCAGGTTTGTAGGAAACATTAAAAATCTCCATCATTAATTTCAGCCATCAGAAAACAACCACGTCAGGATATAACTTCAGAAGAAATTCAACTATTTCCTACTACTTTAAACATTAATTCAAAATGAAATTAGATATTGAATTTATACTAGCCATTCTTAAACCTTTGGTTTCTTTAAAAAGCTTAGATGAGAAATTAGAGAATTTGTTTATGAAAATAAATTACTTTGTGATTTTTAGTTGTAAGAACTATTTTTAGCATATTTTCCTAGAAGAAATTAAAGATAGCAACATTACTAAAATAAGAAAGAAAATATGAATAAACCCAGATAATTACCTCACTTCATGCGGCTCAAAATGTAATAAAAAATATATCTAATTATACTTATTGCTACAGATACTGAATTAAAATCAGAGAAATACACAATATTGTAATTAGAAGATGTGCCTCTGTAAAATGAATCAAGCTTCCAAGATTCATTTATTTTTTCCACACAAGAAAAAAATAGCTTTGTATACAAAACCTTTTATCACAAAGTTTACTAAATTAAGTGGCCATCAGCTGGGATTTGGAATTTTCTCAGGATAATTCAGGCAGAGATCACTATCATTCCAACGCCTGCTGCAAACACTGGCTGGTGCAGTAAGTTTTTCTCTCCTAGGGCCTGTGGGCCAGGGCAATGTAGAGTGGCTTGGAGCCCAAGATTCGCCCATTCATCTCAGCCATTGCTTTAGTGGCCTCCTCAGGAGAAGAGAAGCAGATCAACCCAAACCCTTTGCTTCGCCCTTCTTCCCGCATTATCTTGACTCTGCTAATTGATCCAAATGAAGAAAATTCCCTCCACAGTTTTTCATCATCGATGGTATCATCGAGGTTCTTAATATAGAGCTTCATGCCCCGGCTTCTCCGAAATCTTTCCTGTTTCAGCTGCTCAAACATTTGCTTCAACTCAGCCTGCCGCTCTGATTTTTTTTGTGCCCGGCCTACAAAAAGCAGCTGTCCGTTTATGTCCTTTCCATTCATTTCTTCAACAGCTTTTTTGGCAGCCTCATGGCTATCAAAACTCACAAAGCCAAAGCCTTTGGATTTCCCACTGGAATCTGTCATCACCTTAACACTCAGGGTTTTGCCGTATTTACCAAAAACTTCCTTCAGTCTCTCATCATCCATGTCATCGCCAAAGTTTTTGATGTAAACATTGGTGAATTCATTGACCTTGTTTTGGAGCTCAGCTTCCCGATCTTTACGGTTTTTGAATCGGCCAACAAACAGCCTGCAGTCCTTAAGCAGGGCCCCATTCATCTCCTCGATGGCCCTGTCAGCCGCGATCTGGTTCTGAAAGTGCACAAATGCATAACCCCTAGAGCCTTGATCATCAGTCATTACTTTGGAGGACAGGATCTTCCCAAAAGCTGAAAAATGTTCATAAAGGGTTTTATTATCAATAGATTTGTCTAGATTCTTGATGAACACGTTCCCAATGCCAGATTTCCTTAAGTAGGCATCACGTTGAGACCACATGAGACGGATGGGTTTGCCTTTTATCATGTCAAAGTTCATTGTATCCAGGGCCTTCTGGGCATCAGCCAGCTTCAGGAAGTTCACGTAGGCATAGCCCAGCGAGCGGCGGGTGACCAGGTCCCTGCAGATGCGGATGGACAGCACAGGCCCCACGGCGCTGAACTTTTTGAACAGCAGGTCCTCGGTGACATCTGCATTGAGATCACCCACATACAGGGATGCCTGGCGGTACTTGGCTGCTACGTTCATCTCTTTGCTCCTCCCCACGTGAGCCTGTCCCTAGCAGCGCTTGGAACGATTCCAGCAGCAAGGTGACCAGGCCACGGTCTGGGCCGGGCTCACGCGTGATGGCCTGAGGATCAGGGCTTAGAGGCCTAGAGGTGGGGTTCAGGGACAGCTCCAGCAGGTTAGGCAACAGCCTCATCAAAAACCTCCCCCGCCCCCACAAGCAACCAATTCGGCTCTAACTGTATGATAGCAGCAGAATTCTGAAATCTCAAAGAAAGGCTGGCAGGGCAAGACGTTCCTTCCCCATCAATCTGTGAGAAATCTTCAAGGGGTGGGCTGGCCCTCCATCTGAGCGTTCTCTACAGGCACCCTGGTTGCTGGTTTCTGAATAAAAATAGGCCTCTCTCAGGCTGGTGTAAAGTTACAGCTGCCGGAGGAAGAACTCCACAAGTGGCGTTAGAGGCGGCTGCTCCAGCCGCGCAGTGGGGACGGAGGGCGCAGGGCCCCGGCGAGACCCGAACCCGCCGGGGGCCGAGTTCTGCAAAGCGCCGCGGCCAAGGCGCCGCCGGGGCCAACGCGGGCCGCGGGCGCCCTGGCAAACCCCGGCCACTCTCCGCAGGGCCGACCCGGCGCGGCGCCTGGGGATGGACGAGTGGGGGAAGGGGGAAGCGGACGGACCCACGGACGCGGCCCAGCAGGCTGCGGCCGAGCTGGGGCTGGGGGCTCACCCGGGCTGCGGCCGGCGGGGGGCGGGCTGGCGGCTGGCGGGAAACCCGGAACTCGCGCGCTGAACTTCCCGCGCACCCGCTGCCAAGTGGGATGTTTTCTTTTTAATATTTTTTGAGAATGTTCTTCTTCCCCCCGCCCCTCTCACACATTTCCCACCTCCCTCAGACAGTTACGCGGAGAAGCAGGAGGCGGTGACTTGGGTGGAGAAAGGCTGACTAGGGGAGTGGCCCTAATAAACCCACCCGCCTGCAGGGATTTGCACCGGTCTCACCGGAGGATCTTTTCCAAACGTGGATCAGGGCTTGTCACTTCTTGCTTATCATCCTCCAATGGCTTCCTTTGACTCGTGGATGAGGCCCAACATCCTCACCTTGTGCTACAAAGTTCTGCAGTATTCCTGCCAAGTTCCAGCCTCAACTTACTGCTTGGTTCCCCTTACTAAAATCCATGATAGGCTGACTTATTTTTTTCAGGGCCACCTTTACAAAAATGGACTTCTCAGAAATCAGTTTAAATACTCTTTCCAAATAGACGTTTTCCCTAAGTAATTTAGGAACGTTTTGATTTCCCTCTTAGAACCCTAATAGTACCCTTGTAATTCCGTGACAGTAGGGGCCATGCCCATTTTATTTCTAGGCCTAACCGAGGGTCTTTCAGAAATGGGTTGTTCAATGTTTATTCAATTTATTGACTATGGAATAGATGCGGTATTTAGCCTGAGGCTGTTTTTCATGCCCAGGGACATGAAGATAGTGTTGCTTACCTCAGAGAGTATTGTAAGGATTTAATGAATTAATAGACTTGGAAATATCTAACAGTATCTGACAGTCCAGGTTTTCAGTAATAATGATTTTATTTCCCCTACCATTAAATAAATTTCTTAACATCATTTTCATAAAACCTTAAAATGTGTATCATAACTCATCTTAAGGATTGTTACAAGCAAAGTGGATTTGGGTGGATCAGTTTATATAAAGCTAATTACATAAGGCTTTTCAAACTTTAATGGACATAGGAATCACCTGGGGATTTTGTCTGAAAGCAGATTCTGATTCAGAAACTTGGAATGAACTGGAAATTCCATTTCTAAAAAGCTCCTGAGTGATGCAAATTCTGCTGCTCTGTGAACTATGCTAAATGACAAGGTTTAAAGTTAAATTAGTGAGTCCCCATAGTGGCATCTTTTCTAATGTAAGAACAAGAAAAAGTATATTTCTCCTTCATAATATAATGATACTCTAGCAATTAGTAGTACATTAAAACAACAACGACAACAACAAACATTAAAATCAGAGCATGATTCTCATTATAAAATCCAAATTGCTTTTAGCATATCTAAAATTGAATAATGGGTTTGTGATTCCTCCCAAATTAATCCTGATTAATGACTTCTGTTTGTGAAGTTTATTGTTATATGTTGCTCCTGTAAAATCGTTAGTTCAAATAAATAATCTTTTCTTCAGCCATATCTTCAAGGCTTCAATTTAAAAAAAGGAAGAAGGATGGGCATGTGGGTGGTTCAGTCAGTTAAGCATCTACTTTTGGCTCAGGTCATGATTCCAGGATCTTGGGATTGAGTTCCACATGAGGTACCCTGCTCAGTGATGAGTCTGCTTCTTTCTTTCTTCCTTCCCCTCCCTCCTGCTCATGCTCCCTCTCTTTCTCAAATAAGTAAAACAATTAAAAATAAATGAAGAAAGAAGGAAGAAAGACCAGTTATGTAGATAGTAGACACATCAATGAATATCAGCAACATTCCAGCATATGCTTTAAAAATTCAGATGCTACTTTGGCATTGTTTAAAGTAAATAAAATTCTTCATACTCAATATTATCAAATTTTTAAAAGAAAGTTTCTAACTATATTTTTCCCGAGAATTTTGTCTCAAGACTATTTCTAGGAAATATGCCTAAGATCACATTAGGTCTTTGTATAATAGTAATTCAGGTATAGCAAGATACCAGAATATTCAAGAACTCATGGGTTTTTCCATTTCACTTTGTGTGGTCTTCACCCAGCATATTGTGAAAAATAAAAAAAGGAGTTTCCAAATTCAGAATTTAGTACTATATTTTTTGACTCTAATCAACTTATATGGAATAGGTACAAACCTCAATTTGTTAAATTACCACCAATCATGCTCCTTCCTATCTATTCTACTCATTATACTGTTTTAATTTTTTATATTTTAACAAAGCAAGTGCTCTTAAACATCTATGATTCTTCCTTCCCTTTAATTCTCTAAATTTTATCTTTTGCTTTTGTCAGACGTGTTCATTCACTAATTTCTTAATTTGGGTACTCTTTCCATTTATCCTGCTTTTCCCTTCCAGTTGCACTTCTTTACCTCATTTCCTTGTGTATTATTGCATGAGTTTTATTCATTTATCTTCTTTTACCTATATGCCAGTCTGTCTATATGCCAGTCCATCTTTCATTTTGCTGCCAGAATTAATTTTGTTAAAGTTTCTTCCATAAGATTTTAGTGAAAAATAACAAATGGCTTCCAAAACTTTGCAAAATCAGTCCCATCATAAGTACATGTATCTTCTGTCAGGCTTGTACTTCAATTGTTGTACATACATGTGCGGTTCTTGGATTATCCAAATTCTGTCATCCTTCAGTTCCATTTGTGCCAACTTTTTTTTTTTTTCCTCCCAGTAGTCCAGCTGACTGGCACTGATTACTTCTCCTTTTCTGAAATAATCTATTTAACATTTCCACTGTATGTATGAAACTAATTTTGGCATGAGTTCATTGGCTTTGATAAACCTTGACTTTAAATTATCATGTATGATATTGTCTTAAGCTTTCTTTAGCTCATCGTTACAGCTACATATATTGCCGACTTGAATGTCTTCTTACTTCCTTAACTACTCTGAACATATTTCAGTCAAGGGCCACTATTTTGCCTCATTTCAAAGTAAGTTGTAATTTTGCTTATGTTTCTTTTAGCTCAATTGTCCCTTCAATGTACAGATTTATTACGTGGGTGGCTCACAGAATTAAGTGGGAATTAAGGGCTTCTCTGCCTTAATGACAGGAAAACGGTCCGTGTTTCTATTCACTGATACTGATGTCAATGTAAGTTATTGCTAACTTTCATATTTATTTTGGAGAAATTAATAAATAGCTACTATGAATTTGAAAATGCATTTTAAAATAAAAATCTGTGGTATTAATTAGACCAAACTAGTTTCTGATATCGACTTGAATCATTGCTCTGATGTAGTCAACTACTGATAAAAATTTTCTTATTTTTGCTCAAAATGATCTTTAGTGTCTTAATTGAAATAATTACATGAATAAAACTTTCTTTTATTATACTTAGAAAGTGCCATGTTTAATATTTACTCTAAAGTATATTGTCCCTTTCAGATTATTTGGGTTCAATTTCATTTGACAATTAGGGTCTTTTTTCAGATTTAATTGTTTTCTGTTATCTTTTTACCCAAATGCAGTATTAACTTCTTTAACATGAGGAATGTAATTTACATATCAGAGTTAGCCTTCACCATATGGGCATTTCAAAACGTCACACACAATAAGTAATGTCTGATTACTAGTAGATCTCGATCAAAAGTTCAGTTCAATCCAAAATATCATTTACTAGTACAAATATCAGGCATTGTTGCAAGAAAACTGAATAAGACAGCATTAAAAAAAAATAGATAGCATTTTTCCACGAAAGTATCATAGCTCTTATTAGGGGAAACAAAACAAAACAAAACAAAAAACAAAAACAACAATGTAAAAGCAATAATCTGAAATAGGTAAGATAGAAATGTAGTGTAGCATAGCAGATATTTTAATAATTCTGTCTATGAAGGTTAAAAAAGCCTTTTCAGAGAAGATGGTGTTAGAGAAGATTTGGGTGTCTTTTGTGAACTCCAGGAAAATTTAGGGCTAAGTAAAGTTAGTAGTAACTGGTATCCAATAATATTACTGGAATATAAAGTGTGAAGAAGGAAATGTCAGGAATTGAGGCAAGACAAGGGGCAATAAGCCAGAGTGCCTTACATGCTAAGTTATGATACAGACTTCATTCTAAATGAGAACTATTGGAATAACTGATTGAAGTGACATGTTTACACAATATTTCAGAAAGATAATGTGAAAGTAATATGAAAGTCATGGAGTCACAGAAAAAGGAAGGAGGAAAGATGCAAAGTAAAGATGCAAAATCATTAACCACCTTGCATATAAAAATGTATTTTCAAATAAAATATTTTATACTAATTAGACCAAAGTACTTTCTGAAGTCTTGAATCATTCCCTGAGGTAGTTAACTACTGGTAGAATAGTTCTAGAAACTGAGAATATGATGACTATTAAGGTACAACTGGTGATGAAAAACAGTTAAAGTTGTAATCTGACTGCCCTCAGATGGGTGCCCAAAGCCCTTCAATTTTGTCACTGTGCCTTCCCTACTTCACTTGTACCTTCTCCCTTTGCTTCAGAATTCTGAATTCCTCTTACATTTGTCCCACATTGCCAAAGCCTGGAAAACTGTTCACTCTGCATTCTCAGATTCTTCAGAATTCCTTTCTACAAAGAATAAGACTTCTCTATTACCAGTGCTGATCACTTCTCATAACACCAATACATTGTAACATTATGCCAAAATCTTCTCAATCTCACCAGGAGTAAAGTTAAGGAAAAACAGAAGGAGTGAAATGGTCAGAAAATACCCTTTGCCCCACTCTCTTTTCTAAATGGAACCTATGTGCCATTGCAAAGGAAAGTCTTTTGTGCTTTAACCTTGATGCAGAGAGAGGGATTGAACTACTATCTTACTTTTCATACCAGGGAAGAACTCGCATCTTCCATAGAGATGTTCATGTCATTACTGGTCATTCACACAGGGAAGATTTTCTGACATCTATTGTGGGGAACTGTCATTTACTCTGGACAGAGATCTTTCCTGCTCATCATTCTAGTTTTTACTCATCTATACTGCAGCCCTTAGAATTAGTCAAATTTCTACCTAGAAAACAGTGTCCCAGTTTCCATGGGCTTAACCTCAAAGGTCTCTGCATTTAAGATCTATGGAAGTCAGTGCAGTAGAAGATACAGGATTGACAGGGTCCTGGGAACTGATCTTTAGGTTGCTGATTTTTTCTTCTCATTCTCCTTCACTCCTTCATGCGTATCCCTGAGTGGGTGCCATATTAAGTAATGTAAGCAGGCTGTTACCAGTTTAGAGTGCATGATTATCATCTCCCCTGCCCTATGCCAGGCCTATTTCTGTAATTGGGTAAAAACATTTTATGATACAGTAACTTTTCTGCCTGGTCGCAATTTCTGGCTGCAACTGGCAAACTCAAATGTTCAAAAAAGTCTTCAAGTTATAAAGTCCCTTTCCAGCAGTTTGCTAAAAACTTCTGTATTTAACGCAAAATCTTTTCCTCAGGTAGCAATTCCTGCAATCTTACCTAGGTGTGTTACTGCATTTTCTGATACTTGCTGTTATGTCAAACTGTCAGAACTAATCAACTGGCCTAAAAACTGCCCTATTTAGCTACTTGCTATGTGATATTCTCCTTAATAATACCATTACCACATACATAACTTACACAGACTCATTTGGTATTTTTTTATTTTTTGTCACTGCCCCCCAATGCACACACTCAGCACACCATGACCACCATCATCTCTAAAATGTAAATTCCATGAAGGCAAAAATTGTGTCTGACTTAGTCACCACCATATTCTCAATGCCCCAAATAAGAGCTAGCGTACAATAGGTTCTCAAAGTGTATGTTTTGAGTGTTGGTAGACAATTACTATTCATAGATCTCTTACATCTCTGAAAGGTTTGTCAATAAAGGCACTATAGTTTAAATGATGTTTCAAACAGCTTTGAAAGATAGAGATAACCTTCCTTTCTGAAGCAAAGTGTAAGTTTATTCACAGCCTAGCAGTATAGAGATACTGTCTCTCTTTGGAGCACAGAACAGGCATGTTTCCTCTCCTTCATAAAATATTCAGGTTTTCTAAGAACTGGGTGACTGTCCTCTTAGGAAACCCACTGTGGGTGCCAGTGTCACCCAGATGTTCACATAATACCATATGGGAATTTGGGCTTGCAGAACTGTTTTACACACACACACACACACACACACACACCACTACTATGTTTGCTACTGTTATTATTATTAGTAATAAAGTCTTTGTCTCTCACCCAGGAGCATTGTTTATTTTACCAGTATCCATAAAACTGTGGCAAGCTAAACTCGCAACTTACAAATAAAGGTGAAGTCTCAGACTCTTCACAGATTTTGACAGTTATAGTGATAAGGATAGAATACTGACATAGCCATAGCTTTATGGAAAGGAAGGTTAAGGTCTCACAAATAAGCTAATGGGATTTGAGGGAAGTCTATGAGTTTCAGCAGAAAAAAACACTGACCAAATAATATCATCTACAGGACAAAAAAATGATTCTTCAGTTTCTTGGCTGTTAGGAGGAATTGGGTAGGCCGCTTCAGGATAACAATAGGGAAATAGATACAAAGTCAGCTGTCCAAATAGTGCCCTCGCTGTTAACTTCTTGCAGGGGTGATTTCCTCACGAATCTGGTAGTCAGCCTCAGGTCCATCCCTTTGAAACCACTAATATTAAAACTAATCCAGGGTAGGCACACTGTTCTGACAGTTTTCAGACAACAGTTGCAGAAACTTGTACCTCTGCTGAACATGAGAAGAAGGACATTCATGAGCACTGCAGACATTAACAAGAAAATCAATAGAAATCTGGCTGATTCTCATGGTAGATGTGGATGGGTGGAATATGTAAGGCTTGTTAAGGAAGAATGACAACTGCATGCCATTTCCTGCCTCAGCTGCTCTTGTACTCTATTATACCAACCTCAGACTCATTTGAAGATAAGAGTAAAAGGGTCTCCAGATTTGTGTTTCTTTGTTTTTCAGTAGGTACTGACTACTGGAAAGCATTTTTGGCCCAACAGGTTTTTCTGAGACAGAAGAACTCTGGTGGGAAACTACAGATGAGTAATTGACTAGTATTCATGCTCTTACTATCCTGACAGGCTTCGAGGAAGGTGGGCACCTAAATCACTGATTCAATGAAATATATACAAAGTCTTGCAGTAAACCTCTTTCTACTCTTCAGAAAAAGTCCCCTAGCTCCTATACTAAATCAAGGTGAAAACTTAAGAGATATTATTATAACAGAGGAGCAACAAGTACCTCAGAATTGTTCCTTTAAAGAAGCTACTATTCTATGAGGCAAATCCCAGTTGGCAAAAGCACACAAATCCAGCAGCCCCAACTGCAAGTGGCTGTTAAATAAGACTCCTCAAGACTGAAAGAGTTGGTGTTAGTCATTATGAACATACTGCCTAATAAAGATCGTTGAGCCAGCTAAAAATGTTGGAAATTCATTTAGTTGAATCCCAACATACTATCACACCATTGAACCTGATAATGACTGTGAAGCCTTATTTTATGGCAAGGTGCATCTTTCTTTATTTCCAAACCCTGATCCCCTTTTCCACCTCTATCCTCCACCTCAATCACTTAAATGAGAAAGGTAACTGGCGAGTGGCCCCAGTCTCTCCTGTCGCCAAAAGGAAACCAGATGTCAAGCAGAACCATTCAAGCCTGTTGAGGTGTTTGAGGGAAGGGCTAAAGTAAAATTTCAATGGCTTTTTTTGGGTATTGATGCCCAGTCACAGTCCTGTTTCCTTAGAAGGAGGGAGTGTCCCCAATCCGACTGATGGGTTTGGTTATTATTCATGGGGGGAAGAAAAGCTGAATGGACCTTGTGGATCATTTAGGACAGTAAAATACACTGTTTCTGTTGATTTTACAATTGGATTTGTATTAGTAACTTAGGTGCTAGGTGGACATTCTTACAAATTTGGCAGATTAAAGACAATCCTCTTTTGGAACATTGAACTTGGGACATAAATATTCCTTGTTGAAACATCACGGATGTAAATGTCTATGTTAAGGGTCATTCAGTCATGGTATTGACAACCATCAAGCAGATGATTGAACTCTTAATTCTCAGATTGCCACCAATGTTGTCTGAGTCCATCGTTATATTTTATATTTCATGACTATGTTTCTAAAGTGAGAAAGTTCACACTGTTTTGAGTTCTGCCCATTCCTGTAGAACAGAATGTAGAATCCTCTATTGGGATTACTCCCTCTTGGAGCAGTACACATACCATTGACACATTTATCAGGTTATGGTGTTACTATTCAGGTTCAGTTTGCATCATTGTGACTGCACCACTGTAGCCTCTGAAGCTAAAATATCATATGTTTGTGTTTTTTTAATACCAAGAATATTTAAAGCTTGACAATGGAATACAATTTTTCACAAAGCCACTAAGCAATATGTTGATATTCTTGATATTCAATAGTTTTTCCATATTCTTCACTAGCACAGATATCTGGTAGGTGAAGAATTAGAATGTCCTTCCCAAAAATCAACTCAGAAAGATTCTGACTCTACTTTCTTCATCTACTCTTGGTCCAGAACTTTCAGTCAGAGATTTTAATCACTGAATAAGTCTGTCCACAGCAAGTGATCATCTCATTTGGCCACTTCCCGAGTAATGATCAGGATCAAGGCTGTGGGTTTTTTGACCTACTATGAATAGCTGGCATTCTACTCTGCCCATTCATGACCATGCTGGTGTTTCTTTCTCCTAATGTCATCACCAGGCTGGACAAGTTAACATACCCTCCAAGGAGTAGCCTGGCCAAAAGGAGTTCAAGGGATTCAAACTCTCTTCTAATGAAGCTACTGAATATCTTCCTTAGACTGACATATTTCTAGACCATAAGAATAATGACCATTTATCAGTTTTACACTATACTACTACTACTACTACTAGTATTCAGCAGTACACTACTCACCAAGTCCCTTTATTGTGGCCCAGGCCAACCAAAATAGGGTGTATTTGCTCTCAGGTACTTGGCTTTTATGGATAAAAGGTCTGGATGCAAGTAGAAGATGGTTTAGTATTGGACGAAGTTATAGATCCAGAAATGAGGCACAGCAATTTTGTAGTAAAAAGAGGGAAAGCACCAATCTGTGTACCCAGGGAATATTTTAGACCTCAGGAGGTATCATGAAAGGAAGAACATCAATGATCTCTGTCTTTTAGAATCATGTCAGACACTTGCTCATGACACATGCACACACTGATGCGCTGCTCCCACCTGTGGAGAGGACTTTAAATTTAATTGACTACTTTATCTTCCATCCCCTATCACGTGGCTTTAACCATGATTCAAATTTCACTACCCTTAAGCTTACTGTAAAGACTTTTGAACACAGCAAGAGATGGTCTTGCCTCCTGCACTTCCTGTCAACATCTCAAATGTTTTCCCTACTCCTCCTTTTTAATAATGACTGATTATTCAGTCATTCCATATAGTAGATGAATGCCACCAAGGTGTTGGCACAGACTGAAAAAAATAGGTTAGTCTGGCTCTTGCCAGACAGTTCCTCAGAAACAAAACAAAACAGAAAACAAACAAACAAAACAATACAACAACAACAACAACAAAAATTCCCACCCCTGCTTATTTGAAATAAACTAAGAAAACTAAAATATACCAGCTAGAGAGGAGGATACATCAGAGGCACTACTGACCTGACTGATGTAGGTCCCATACAAAGGCACAAAAAACCATAACAACACTTTCTTTGTAGGGGCATTATGTGGATCTGTGGGATTGTACTTCTGTTTAGAAGCTTGGCATTCACTTGCTTTTCCTTTGAAAACGTGGTAGCGTGCACCTTAGAAATGGCCATAAGAGACCTTCAGGTGTTTAAGGAAATACCACCTGTACATCATGTAGCTGTAAAAAGGCTGTGGAGAGTTCTCCAAAATACAAAGATTTGTGGATAATCTTCCCAGAGGGATAAATGATTTGTAATTTGTGTGCAAACTATGAACAACTATCCCTATAATATGAGTCACGCAATTAGAATTGGTGATATGAAATTTATTCCTGAATTTATCTGAAGTGATTAATAACAGTATTTTGGCCCAGAAAGACATGCAGGTCAATTTCAATTCACTGTCCAAGTTCATTATTGATAATAGAACTATCCAGACTTTATCCTTGCAAGCCAAGCCAGTTTCTGTACAATCACATACATATCCTACCATACCAGGATTAGTAACTCAGACAAGATAGAAAGGTCAATAGAGAAAAATAAGAAGAAAGTCATTTTCCATCTAAGGTAGAGCCTGATGATCTATAGGAATTGATCGGTTGGTTGGATCTAGTAGTGTGGTATACATGGTGAAAGTAATATTACAAGTTTGTCTTACCTGTTGTTTGGCATCCTGTTGGTAGTAGTCTTAATATTGACAATATGAGACAAATTGAGTGCATCTACTCCCAGCCTCTGTTGGTTAGAGGGCCAAAAAAGTGGTATACTCAAGGGAACATTTGCCAGAAGACGAGATGGTTTAGAAGAGGTGGATATTGATAAGGAATGACTTTCCATGTTGTGTGTGTGTGTGTGTGTGTGTGTGTGTCTGCATGAATTGTGAGGAGCGGCAAGGACTACCATTTTTCCAGACTTTTCTAGGACGTTTATATAGTGAAGAGCCTCAGAATTGTATCTATCCAGAGCAAAAATAAACAATAAGTTCCCTAAACTCAAGTTCCACTCCATTAATGAAACCTAATCGATATTTAGGGATCACCTGATTCTTTTTATATAACCCTTGGGCAACTGTGCTTGGGAACTGGCAAAAGAAAGTGTATATACTTCACTTGCTGCTATTACAGTGAGTGATGAAGTTCTTTGTATCTTATTCAGGAATTTTATGTCTTCTGCCAGCTTTCTTGAAACTGGGATGCTAACTTGGTAGTAGAGTACTTTGCAGGTAGGGAGAAATCAGAGCCTTCACAGTCGTTGACACTGAACAAACGAATGAACGCATTATGAATAAACTGCATCATATATGAATCAGAATTCTCATGACTTTGAAGGAAGATAACACTTTGCTCACTGGCATTCTTTTTTCTTTCTTCTCTATTACCAGTATATCTCCGCATTGTCACACTGCACTCAGCACCAGTTCATCTCCACGGGTCAAACAGTGATACACTTAAGTGCCATCAGTAAGGTTACAAGCTGCCTGACATGTGGCCTTTAGTTCTCTATTTTGAGTTTCAGTGGGTTTCCTTAGCTCCCTTTGTTCCTAATGCCTTTGCAAAATTAGCATTATCCTCACAACAAAATTGAAAACAACTTGGATTTATGTTTTCGGTATTTTCTACTCCATCAAAAATTTACCAGCGGGTATTTTTAACCTGTCCACTACTACTTGACCAAAGGCATCTAAAGTCTCCATCATTTTGTTTTTCAGGCTCTGGAACATTTCAGTTTGGTCTCTAAAGTCAAGTACCACTATATGTGCACTACAAAAATCCTGGATTTTACAACATGAAGATATTGAGGAGCATCTGGATTGCTTATATTATTTCTTTACTAATACTAAAATCTCATGGTTCCTTGGTCGGTGGGGTACAATTCAGAATTGACTGGCATTCTTCTATTAATTCTACCATCACCTACTTGCCACTTCTTTATTTTCCAGGAACGAGACATTGAAATATCTTTAATGCTTAAAGTCTTGGCATTAGTCATCATGGGCTTCCTTTCCTAATATTTCATGGAGAAAATTTTCTGTATAGATCATCCTAATAAACATAAATAAAAGAAGGCATAGTCTTGGCTGACTTTCTAGTTAGAAATTCTCTGTTTCAAATCTACAGTCCACAACTGTCCTGGTGTTAAGATACCTATCTCCTTCAGATTCTTTTTCCCCAAGAGGGTTATAACTTTCAAGTCTATGGCTACAACTAATCCTACACATAGTTCTTCTAACAGTTTCTAACAACTGTAACTTGATTCAGAGTACTTGTTACTACACCAGAGTTCAATAATCCTGAGGGAAAGACCCTACAAATGCAAATCTGCTATTGTCCCCCAGAAAGACTACAATTATGAGCAAGTCTGGTACATGGATGAGAACTAATTCAGCTTTGTCTACAGCCAATCATAATCACTTTCAGACACACAGAGTTAGTCTCAAAGGGCAAACCAAAAGTTCTTTTTTTCATTGCTATCTCTTTTTTATTTCCTATCTGCTCTGTACTGCTTCAGGATTCCTGGTTTATCCTGTATCACTTCTTGTGGTCAAGGCTAGCAAACTCATTGACCATGGATCCTGATATTCTTCCAAGAGGAGTACATACAAAACATTTTTTTTCATGCTAACTTTGATTGCCTCTTTATGTCGTAATGTATCTTTTTAAGTTTTTATTTAAATTCCATTTAATTAACATACAGTAATATTAATTTCAGGTGTACAATATAGTGATTCAACACTTCCATACATTACCTGGGGCTCATCACAGCAAGTACACTCCTTAATCCCCATCACCTAGTCTACTTGTCCACCCGCCCCCGCCCCCACCTCCCTTCTGGTAATCATCAGTTTGCTTTCTATAGTCAAGAGTCTGTTTCGTGGTTCGCTTCTTTCTCAATCTCTCTCTCTCTCTTTTTTTTTTCCTTTTGCTAGTTTCTTTTGTGTCTTAAATTCCACATATGAGTGAAATCATATGGTATTTATTTTTCTCTGACTTTTTTTACTTAGCATAATACTCACTAATTCCATTGAGGGAAAGACCCTCATTGAAAATAGCTAAGTTATGGAAATACCCCATGTCCACGGACTGAAGAATGGATATTCTTCAGTCCAGTATATGCATATATATACATATACATATACTTATACTGGACTACTTAAGTATAAAAAAGAATGAAATAATGAAATCCCGCCATTTGTCATAATATTTTTTAAAGCAACATAATACTGAGTTAATATTTCATTCTTACAGAAACTGTTTCACCAGGGTGAGGATGGGAAGAAAAAGGGCTTAAAGTGACAGAGAGCCTAGACAACCACACAGTCATTTGGATAATTACTAATGATGACCTGGGTTAAGACAGTGGCACTGGGAGTTAAAATAGCTTAAAGTTGCTATATATACAGGAGATAAAACTTGTATGTAATCTGAATTATAACTTTTTTCTCAAATTACTCTAATAAAATTTTAGTATTTAACTAATAAAGCAACAATCTGTTGTACATCATCTATGTCACCCATACTGTACATTTCTATATAAAATATTGAGCTCAGAATAAAAGTTCAACCAATAGTTAAAATTTAAAAAAATTCATTATTATCAGTTTTATATATTCTTGCCTATTGATTTCTGACAAGTCCTAAAGGGACTGTTTCCATTGTTCCCACTATTTCTCATTGTTTTAGATTTGGATATCAAAGGCAGAAACATTACATAAGTTGCCCAGCACAGTAATCCCTTCTTATCTGTGGTTTCACTTTTCCGGGTTTTGGTTACCAGCCATCAAACACAGTTTAGAGGTAGGTGATCTTTCTTCTGACTTATCATCAGAAGGTCGTGTAGTAGCCAAACATTACATCACAATGTCTATGTCATTCACTTCACTTCACTTCTTCTCATCATGGAGTCACTGTATTAGCTCACATCATCACAAGAAGAAGGGTAACTACAGTATAATAAGGCATTTTGACAGAGAGAGAAACCACATTCTTTAAATTTTTATTACAATATATTGTTATAATTGTTATAATTATTTTATTATTAGCTATTGTTAATCTCTTACTGTACCTAATTTATATTTAAACTTTATCATATGTATAGGAAAACATAGTATATATAGAATTTATCCCTCTCTGCAGTTTGAGGTTTCTACTGAGGGTCTTGAAATGTATCCCTCACAGAGTAGAGGAGACTACTGTAATTGGAATAGAAGAAAGGGAAGATTTTAATCTGTGTGTCTCTAATTACCAAATTCATATTATTTCCATTACATATGTAACGTTAACTTTAAATATGTTTGTGATGTCTCAGTGAACATGCCTGTGTATCTAATTTTTTACTGAGATTTAATTGACATATAATATTGTGTAAACTTAAGGTGTACAACATGTTGATTTGATGATACATTTATATACTACAATATGATTACCATGGTAGCACTAGCTAATACCTCTATCAAGTCACATAATTATCATTTCTTTCTTGAAGTGAGAACAATTAAGATCTAATTTCCTAGCAACTTTGAAGTTCATAATATATTATTGTTGACTATAATATCAATGCTGTCCATCTGTATTTTTTTTAACAATAACTAAATTAGCCTAGCAGGCATTTTGAAAACAAAACCCAATAAAAACAAAACCTCAAGAATTTTTTCATTCTCTCATCACTCAAATTTGTATTCCCACTTGTTGACTCAATCTAGGAGCCATTTACAATATCTTGTTATCATTCTCTGTGCCTCTACTCTTGGTATTTCTCTAATTTTCTTCCCTTTATATCTTGCTACCACATCTCTTCTGACCCTCAGCTAACTAATGAAATAATTAGTGAGACCATATTGTGTGAGTTCCTAACAGACAGTGTGTCAAGGTGACAGTGAAGGCAAATGCATCAACAGGCCATGAATGAGGTGTCAGGGATTCTGGGAAGATGTGCCACTTTGACAGACAGGGACACCACCAGAAATCTCTTGACCCTCTGGAATTTCCACACTGACACAGCTAAAATCCTCTCCAGTTGTTCTGTTCCCAGAAGAGATACAGGCTAATTTTAGATGAACCACAAAAATCGCTCAAGAAATTTTTGAGAGATGATCCAGAAGAAAACAGAATGAGAGAGAAAAAAAAGATATTGAAAAAATGGCTATATTCCAGAAATAAAATAAACTGACCTGGAATTCTACTAGATAGACTTCAGGAAAAAAGGTTAATTCTCTGATGATGTAAGGTTAGTCATCTTTATGAATTTTTTCTGGAATTGATTTTTCCATTTGTGAAGGAGAAATTGTGACATATATATGAATGTGAAATTATCTGATATAATAATGAAAGCCAACAATTACTGAGTGCTTACTATGAGCCATATTCTATTGTAAGTGTGAATTGTTTGATTTTTATACAAGAATATGTATAAATATTCTTTATAGATACTACTATTAGTTCCATTTACAGGTGAAGATGATGAGGCACAATAATTTGCCCAAGGTCATATGGATACAAATCTAGACTGCTTGACTCTATGGTCAGTTCTTGGCTTCATTGATGAGAAATGTTGTAGAAGTAACCCATTTACTTCAGATACCATTGAATGGTCATTCTGAGACTATTTATGGAAAGGCAGTGGGGTGAGGGTGTCTACTGTGTCTTTGGTTTCTTCTGGTAGTTCTCCTTTACATTGTAGCCAATATTAGTCAGTAGACTCTGACTCAAACACTCATTTAGTTTACCTATTTGGCTACAACCCTCTCTATGGCTCTTTAATACTTTTTTATCCTCTGGTCCCTGTTACTTCACTGGGGTCTTACTTCATACACTGGTGAGCCACTAAAGGATTTCCCTTGCTCTGAAGATACCACTCTCTACCCACCTAACTCTGTCTAGCTCAAAATATTTAGTTTCAATCTTCCAGCATCCTCAGCCCATCTACATATAACATGCAAATTAGGCAAGGGCAGACATTTGGGCCCTCTTACACTGCAAGAGAACTGGGTGGTTAAAAGACTTAGATACAATTGTTAGATCGTCTTCGTGATAGACCCTTTAAGAATGATGTAGTGTCCTTCTTTATCTCTGACTACAGTCTTTAGTTTAAAATCTAATTTATCTGCTATGAGAATCACCACCCCAGCTTTCTTTTGAGGCCTATTGGCATGAAAGATGCTTCTCCATCCCTTCACTTTCAGTCTGGATGTAACCTTAGGTTCCAAATGGGTCTCTTGTAGACAACATATGGATGGGTCCTGTCCTATCCAATCTGCAACTCTCTACCATTTTATGGGAGGATTTAGGCCGTTCACATTGAGAGTGATTATTGAAATATGTTTTTATTGACATCATGTTATCTTGTTTCTATAGATTGTCTCTGTAAATTTCCGTTTTTTGATGCTCTTGGTTCTTTCTTCTCTTATAGAACCCCCCCCCCCCTTAATATTTCTTTGTGGTCACATACTCTTAAACTTTGCCGGTCTTAGAAACTCTTTATCTCTCCATCCATTTTGAATGTCAACCTTGCTGGATAAAGTATTCTTGGAAGAATAAACATTCAAAGCCATCCCAATCAAAATTCCACTGGCATTGTTCAAAGAGCTGGAACAAACAATTCTAAAATGTGTATTTTAGACCCAGAAGAGACCCCAAATTGCTAAGGAAATGTTGAAAAAGAAAAACAAAGCTGGGGGCATCATGTTGCCTGATTTCAAGCTTTACTACAAAGCTGTGATCACCAAGACAGCATGGTACTGGCATAAAATCAGACACACAGACCAGTGGAACAGAGTAGAGATCCCAGATATGGACCCACAACTCTATGGTCAACTAATCTTCGACAAAGCAGGAAAATTTATGCAGTGGAAAAAAGACAGTCTCTTCAATAAATCGTGCCGGAAAAATTGGACAGCTATGTGTAGAAAAATGAAATTTGGCCATTCTCTTACACCATACACAAAGATAAACTTGAACTGGATAAAAGACCTCAATGTGAGGCAGAAATTATCAAAATCCTAGAGGAGAATATAGGCAGTAACCTCTTTGACATCAGCCATGCCAGCTTCTTTCAAGATATGTCTCCAAATGCAAAGAAAACAAAAGGGAAGATGAACTTCTGGGACTTCATCAAGATCAAAAGCTTCTGCACAGCAAAAGAAATAGTCAACAAAATGAAGAGGCAACCCACGAAATGGGAGAAGATATTCACAAATGACAATACAGACAAAGGGCGGATATCCAAGATCTATAAAGAACTCCTCAAACTCAACACACACAAAACAGATAATCACGTCAAAAAATGGGCAGAAGACATGAACAGATACTTCTCCAAAGAAGACATACAAATGACATGAAAAAAATGTCATCATCATTCACCATCAGGGAGATTCAAATCAAAACCACACTGAGATACTACCTCACGCCAGTTAGAATGGCCAGAATTAACAAGACAGTAAACAACAAGTGTTGGAGAGGATGTGGAGAAAGGAGAACCCTCTTACACTGTTGGTGGGAATGCAAGTTGGTGTAGCCACTTTGGAAAACAGTGTGGAGATTCCTTAAGAAATTAAAAACAGAGTTACCCTTTGACTCTGCAGTTGCACTAGTTGGTATTTACCCCAAAGATATGAATGTACTGAAAAGAAGTGCCATCTGTACCCCAATGTTCATAGCAGCAATGGGCATAATAGCCAATCTGTGGAATGAACCAAGATGCCCTTCGATGGGCAAATGGATAAAGAAGATATAGTCCATTTTTATACAATGGAGTATTATGCCTCCATCAGAAAGTATGAATACCCATCTTTTATATCAAAATGGACGGGACTGGAAGAGATTATATGGAGTGAAATACATCAAGCAGAGAGACTCAATTATCATATGGTTTCGCTTATTTGTGGAGCATAAGGAATAACACGGAAGACATTGGGTGATGGAGAAGAGAAGTGAGTTGGGGGAGATTGGAGGGGGAAATAAACCATAAGAGACTGTGGACTCTGAGAAATAAACTGAGGGTTTTGGAGGGGAGAGGGGTAGCAGTTGGGTGAGCCTGGTAGAGGGTATCATGGAGGGCACGTATTGCATAGAGCACTGGGTGTGGTGCATAAACAATGAATTTTGGAACACTGAAAAAAGAAAAAAGACAGATACACAGTTTCTGTTGGCCAACCTTCTAATCTATGACAACATTTTATTGAACTGGAGTTTTCATTGATTTTTTTTTTTTTATATCATGTGAATTTTTTTTATTATTTTTTTAAAGATTTTATTTATTTATTTGATAGAGATTACAAGTAGGCAGGGAGACCCACAGAGAGAGAGGAAAGGAAGCAGGCTCCCTGCTGAGCAGAGAGCCCGACAGGGCTCCACCCCAGGACCCTGGGATCATGACCTGAGCCGAAGGCAGAGGCTTTAACCCACTGAGCCACCCAGGGGCCCCTACATCATGTGAATTTTAAAATGTCCTCAACAGCCCTCTATATTTTCTCTCACCAATGTAATTTGTCTTTAAAAACATTTCAACCTTTTACTTTTTCTTTTGTAGACCACAATTTATTTTGTCTTCCTTTATTGATTATTAGTAAGTACTTTTTGTTTTATTGATACTTTAATCCTTTTATGGCCATTAGAGTATTCATTTTGAATGGTGTTTATTTCCATTCGCTTCACACACATACACAAAATCCATTTCTTGATCATAGACTTACCTCATCCTGTAAACTGCAATGCCATTCGTGGTGAAGATGTAAAACTCAGTAATTTAACTCCCAAAGAAAAATTCTTTGGTGGTTCCTATCATATTTCTCTTTCTCTAACAACCTTAACATTACTTCTCCTTCCTCTAGCTGTAAACCATATTTTATGTCTTATCTAAGTGATATTAAGTGTTTTCTCTAATAACAATTCATCTGGCTCTTATGAAGCTCACAAGTGCTACTAAGAAAGTACTACTTGAGAAATCAGTCTAAATTATTAGAGTTGAAAATATCAACACTTTATTTAACACTAAATAGTGACAAAATTGTTTTCTTTTAAAATTTTTCTTCTAAGAAACATTAAATAGTCTTCATGACTTATTTATAAGTAAGAGTAGAACAAGCTAAAATAGGGTTTATCATAAGACATATTTGGAGGAACAAGGAAATTTATCTTGGAAAACAGGATGTTCATGGCAAATCCTCTAATTATTTTGAGAAACTGAGTTCCAGCTTAATCTGTCTATGTTAAAGGGCAGGACTAGTAAGGTTAGATAAGGAGCAATTTAGCATAATTTGGGGATTTTAAATTAGAGGAGTTTAAAAAAATTAGAGTTTTTTGTAGTAACAAGTATTCAAGCAGAAGCTATATGAATACAGAGCAGAAGTGTGGTAAGGGGGCTTACTTCATGGGAGGCTGGAATAGATGATCACTAAGACTTATTCCTACTTTATTATTTATGGTATACTTTATAATTTTATGGAGACAAGACATTAAAAAATTAGAATCGGTGCTCAAAATATGTAAAAGTTTAAACTGTAGATAGGACTGTTTCATGTCTGTTGGTTATTTGAGTAATTACAAATAAAAAATATTTTAAAGAGAGTATTAGGTAATCAGTACATATTGTTGTCTATTTTTAATTCTTTGATATGTTTTTCCTATGTTCACAGTCTTTTCAGTAAGCTACAGATGCATATTCATAGAACTATTTTCTTTTAAAGATTGATAAAGCAACAGCATTAATAACTATCATTAAAATTAAAATACAGCAGCAAAATTTTATTTCCACTGTTTTCTTCATTTTCACGTATACCAATATCTATAATTCCCAGAAACTTCATTTAAATATCTTCAGATTACTTAACTAAATATTCTGCTTGATTTTTGCAAGGGCAATTAATATAATTCTTCTCTAAAGTATAAACTCTGGGTTTAGAAGACTAAAAATCTTTACAAATGTATATGCATATATTTTTATGCACAGATGTTTATGGATTATATATAGCTAAATGTTTGTGTGTATATTTTTTATGTTGAAGAGAGTAAAAAAATGTAGGAAATGTACAAGTCTATCTGAATGTCAAATCCTCCTTTATTTGAGGATGTGCTATTTCAGATGATTTTTAATATGTATATAAAATGGTAGTAATCAACTCAGACATGCTTTCAACAAACATTTGCTTGGTACTTGTTAAGCATTGTATTAAATGCTGGAGGAAAATGATGCTAGATACAGTTCTTATCTACAGGTGCATACCCAATAGTGGAAGGAGAGAAACAGATATATAAATATCTAAATAAATAAGTTTCTATAAAATATTAATGCATATTTCTTATCAGTACCTGTCACTCATTCCCAAATGGTAAAAGAAACTTCCATTTGTTTTCATCTGTTATAATCACACCCAGTGCTTACTTGAGTGAAAGTGAATGTCTAAGAAGTATTGTTGACTAAATGAGCAGCTAAATTGCTAACTTACTAATGTAATAACTTTGTATTCAGCAAATTGGATAAACAGTATTAGTTAATCAAAATAAATAAAGGCATAGTTTTGATTGGTTAATGTATTACAAGTCTGTTGGTAAGAAGAGGTTTCTGAAGCATAATATTTAGATTTCCCAAGTAAGAATATCTGCTCTAAAATACTAAGTCCATAAACTGTGTTATATTATAAGTTGAAAGAACTGTGAGCAACTTGTTTTACATAAGTAAGAAAATGAGAGTTTCTTACCTGTAGCCAAGACATGTAAATGTATTTGGATTTTTGACTTACAGAAATTAACACTAGTTAGGGAAGAAATTATAAACTCCAAATGTTACTTTCTTAATGCTTTAGAAATCTTTTCTTCTCTAGCATTCCTCCCAACCCACTCTGCTGAAATTTTTTCTTCTTAGCTATCTGATATTTATTTAATGAAGATATTAAAGCCCCAAAGACTGAAACACAAAAAGTTTGAAGTAATTTATTTGGGAGGGTGATGAAACTGTGGCAATTAAAATCTCTGATTTCCCAAACAACTTAATTAAATTCTCCCCCTAAATTATAAAGTTTTGATTCAAATAGCCAGGTTTAAAATGTCCATGGAATACCAGGGGTAGGTGAATTAATTACATTTTTCTCAACCACTGACTCCTTGGAGCTCTGAAAGTCCTTAGTTCATGTCATTTGTGAGCCGTGTCCCCACAGGCAAGTCATTTCTTTCTTTATGTCTCTCTTTCTTAATTAATTAATAGCTGCTGCTAGCACTTCCCAATTCATACAATATGGTTGACATATACAAAGCATTCAATATATCTATACATTTCTTTTAAAAAAGTATTTCCTCTATGTACATGCTCTCACTGAAAATCTAGCCACGTGGCAGTTGCATACAATATCTAACAGCCTGCCAAGTGGTTGGTAGGCAGAGCAGAGGGAGTAGGAGTTCTCT
Organism: Lontra canadensis; assembly: GCF_010015895.1. Lineage (NCBI taxonomy): Eukaryota > Metazoa > Chordata > Mammalia > Carnivora > Mustelidae > Lontra > Lontra canadensis. Next base: position 75,800,443 of record NW_022630995.1, on the reverse strand, counting down.
ACTGAAAATTACAGTGAGCTAATTTTATCAATATGTCTAATCTGTCCTGCTACACCTCTAATTAGTGAGTAAGGACTTAAATTTCATGGGAGAGGGAAAAACTGGGTGGATAAAAAAAAAATGTCAGGGTACAGCTGAAATGACCTTGAGGGACCAGGTAATCTACAGAGATTTCATCAAAATTATAACTATTGGGACATGGTCAGGAGACCAAGGAGATAAGAGAACTGAATGCAAAAGACTTGGCTTTTTGGCAAAGACTTGTATACCATTATTCATCCTTTTAGTTTCAGAAGAATTTGGTTCAGACACCCATACACTATGTATGACAATATACATAGTCTTTTATTCCCTCCTGCTTTATGAAAATGGTAAAAGAATGTAGATATTTAGTTTTGCTGTGTTCTTCTAGCATTGATTGTTCTAATAATCACTAGAAAATGCTTTTATGTGACCAGAAGATTCTTAAAAAACTCAAGTTACACAATATTGTATATTAGAATGGTGTGATAGTCAAAATAGAAGCATCCTTGCCTTCAGTCACAATAAGGGTTCTCATTTTAAAAGAGAAACTAAGATTATGGGTAAACCCACCAAATATAAACACAAAGAGCACAAACACATTAATATATCTATCACTCAAACCAGAATATTCAGATAGGAAATAGGCCTATTATTTGGGACTTTGGAGAAAGAAGGTCAAATTGTAACGTGAAGTCCATTTTCCTTCTCTTGCTTCCAGGAAAAAATATTCTCAGGGTCTGACTGGATTTGCCTGGGGAAAGTTGCCATGGCATTTCTGCCCAGAACAATATGACTTTGGCTTGTCATCTCTAAATCCTCAGATCCAGGTGAAACCAAATAAAACAGAGTATTTCGGAGCATACTTGAAAAGCAGACTGCATTATGTCTACCGTAATGGCTACAACATGTGACTACAGTTCAATGAACTTAATACTCCCTTTCCCTGTACAAAATGTAAGAACTGGGGTCTGTTTCACATCAGGCTATTCTCTATGATTTTCCATCACAAACGAGATTTAATTAGTATTAACTCAAAAGCTTTATATTTTATAAGATGCCAGAAATCATTAATTAATTTTTCTTAGAGTAACATTTCACACACTACCTACTATTCTTCTTATCCCAGTCTCTTTGCTGTCTAGAATTCTGAGAATTGACATCTAGAAAGAAGACAGTTTCATTTTTATTTTGTATCTTTCTTAATTCTTGGAAACTTTAAGAAAAAAATTAAGACATGAACAAGTACTATTATCAAGTATTTTTTTCCATAGTCAAAATTATCAAAACACAAGTGTCAAGACACATATTGAAGTTGGAGATGACTTCGGAGATCATCTTCAAATCATTATTTAAAAAAATGTAAAACAAAGCAAAATAACAATAGCAATAAAACTCATATGTAAATATTTATATGCCTTATATCACATAGTTTAACCAGATTTTTATAGAACCAGGGTAAGAACACATACCCTGGAATGTCCGTGCTTGTCTTTTTCCATGGTAAGTCCCACCTGTATGTTATCTAACTTCAAGGTTAACTACAAAATGAAGTTCAAGATAGAATGCTTTGTCAACATCACTTAAAAAATTGATACTCAGTTTTGGAACAGACCTGTTAAAATAAATAATTTTTGTCACAATATGATATTTTAGAGCCTCTACTTAATAATCAAGTGAAACTGTTTTTAAGTTGAATGACATTTTAAAATTCTTAGGTTTTATTGAAATAAGTAACAGTTAAATGTATTTTAAAAATATTTTCCCCAAGTGCCTCAGAAAATAACATATACCTAAAATCAAAAGGAATTTAAAATATCATTTCCCCATTCCAGTAAGCATTATATACTTAATTGATGAGAGTATCGTGCCGTTGTGTGTGAAGGTAGGGGTAGAGAACAATAATCACCTCCATCTTTCATTAATTTAGAGAGTACGGGGCTTAGATTCTGTTCCTCGGGAGAGTTCATATCAGCCTAGATATGTTTTATTCCTCTTCTCCATAATTCCTTGTTCCCACTTATGGATGGAGAAATTCTTGATTTGGATTGAAGTTCGTGAGTAACTGACATCCACTGACACACATCCCATGTAGTGTATACCTATAGAAAGTAATTTGTAGTAAATCTAAATAACGGAAACAGCCCACACTTTGTTTCCCTCCACGGCCACCAGAAATCCTTTGTGTCTGATTCTGTGAAGCCTGCTGGGCTTCTGACTGGCCCAAACTCTTCCTCTTCTGAACTTTTTGCTCTGCTAAATTTGTTAGCTGCTTCAATCCCCCTTGCAGCTGTCCAGATTAAGTGTCTTCTACTCAGACATAATTTTTGCAAAAAAAGAATCCTATAATTTAGACTCTATTGGGTTTGGTGGATGGATGGTGGAGGAAGCAAATACAAGGAAGCTCCATTTTTGTGTGGAATCCAAATTGCATTTTTCACTCTCCCTATAATAGGCAACTCGTGTACTTTTGAGTATTATTGTGCTTTTATATGGTATGTTAATAATGTTGATAGTCTATTTTGTTCAACAACTTTATACAGCTGAATCCCCATCCTTCTTTTCTCCCCCTCTATCCTAATATTTAAAAAAAAGTAGGAAAATATTTATTAATTGAATGAGGACTGTAACATTGAGAGAGTGTTTTTTGTATTTTTTTATTCTTAAAGTTTAAAAACGTGTTCTGAAGATGCATTTTGACATGTTAGAGTGAGGAGGGGATGGGAGAAATGTATTATTTAATATATCCTGTATAATATTCAAACATGAATCTTCATTTTCAAACTTTTCCCTTGTGTTCATTTATGTCAAAAGAGAAAAAAGGCAAACCAGAAAATAGGATAACTTTACACTTTTAACCAGAAGTATTTACATAATATAATTTATCTACACTAGATTAAAGAGCTGGTGATCTTCTAAAACACCAGTTATTGGTTTTGTTCCTTTTATGCTAGGTAGCTGTCTAAAATACAAGAGGTGAAACTAGCAAATGAGTTTTATAGGATGGGTATAGCTCTTTCAGTTAACATGCTTTTCAGATTCATTGGAGTCTGGAGGTGATATCCTCAGACTATACTAGACAGAAGGAAAGGCTCAAGGAATCATAAAATTGAAACAAATAACTGGCCTATCTCTAGCAAACCATATAGGATGAAATGCCATGGATTCTTATATGCTAACCTTATCCTTAGTTTTACCAGATTTCTCTCTTTATTTTCTTTCACCTGAAATTCCTTCATATTTTAGTGTTTCTTTAAAAACATTTTGTGTGTGTGTTTTTTTTTTTAACTACATCATATCTTTTGTGGAATGACATGAAGTATAGTTGATGAAATATGTTTCTTTCCAGTTTTAAAGAGTTTAGTTTGCTCTTAGATGAGCTTTTTATGCTTTATACAACGAAACTAGTACTTCAAAATTCAATCAACTTTACTTCGCAAAACTAAGTACTTACTATTGTAACACTTTTTTCCAGAATTATGTTATAGGTGCCTATATTTGACATATTCAGCTGTATAGATGGAATTTTTGAGAGCTGCAGAAATATTTACTTCAGTATGTAAACAGTGCCAGTCTGTAAGTTAAGTAATAGTATACTTATTTTCAATTTTTGAAGTGGTTTTAGTGATTTTTTTTTCACTTAAGATTTTATTTGGCAATATTTTTACAGAAAGAGGAACAGAATAAAATAGATTAATTTAAATATCACCAAACCATGCTTGCTTCTGTGTAAAATGACTTATTTGCAGAGCAATCCACTCAAAATGAGACATAAATATCCTTGTTGCAATATAGTTGAAGGGGAATTATAGTAGATAAAAGCCAGAGAGAATGCTGCTTTATAAGAAGTTTGTTATAAATTTCCTTTGTTCCTGGAAGTTTCTAAAACTGAGTTTCAGAAACATAACTCTTATTTTTTTCATTTATCTTCCAGAGAAATACTTTAACATGTGAATTTCCAAGATTCCCCAGAATGAAGTAGATCAACATTTAAACCACTGTTGCTACAAATTTAATATGAATTCAATTTGATGTTTGACCTTTGTTTTTATGACTGAAGTCTTTGTCTTCATGCAACCTTCTGCTCTTGAATAACTGGTTTTGAAGTCTTTCAACTGAGTTAAATACCTCACTTGGAGTCAAACTACTCTCAAAAAATTTAGAATTGCTAAGGCAATACTATTACTGAGTCATTAATATTTTTAGAAATCTTCATAATGTAAAACTTTGATAAAAATCATTAAATATTATTGTTTGAATAATTTTACAGAAATGCAATAATACTTTAGAGGAGTTCTGGTGGAGTTGAGGCTCAGACCTCTGAGAGTGTGGTACTAGCCTACTGTTGGGTAAGTGGTAATTCTTGCAAATGCAAATAGGATACTTCGGTTTTCTCCTTTAGTGATCAGTGTACCATTAATTGCTTATCCGTCTCACTTTTTAATTTTGGCATACTTTGTTATTCTTGTTTTTTTTAATTGTTATCTTTATTGGTTTAAATGAAATTGTTTGAAATTATTTTATATCCATGAAAGACTGAGAAGACGTGATGATGTTGATTCAAGGAATAACAAAATAAGTTCAGTGGTGCATCCTGACTGCTACTGCTGGGATAACAGGAAGGAGATGACCCAGGCCTTCCCCCTGCTGTTCAGTATCCTCATGATCCTTTTGACCATATTCATACTTCCATCTACTAACAACTTAGCTCTAACAAGATGCAATGATCCCCTGAATAAGGATCCTCTCACCTTCAACAGTTATAAAATCTCTGCATAATGTTAATTCAGTCATAATCCCAAGAGACCTCTACCTAACCCTTGGATGAGTGCCACCAATTCTCATATTAAACCCATATTGAAGTTTAACAGCTTAGTGAAACCGTCATGAACCACTAGACATACAGATTCATGTCTAATAACTATCTACTATCTATATATTTGCCCCGGTTGCCCTTACTCTTCCCTGCCATTGCTTTCTCACTCTTTAACTTTCTCACTAACTGCTCTTTGTTTTATTTGAAAATCTTAATGAAGTTAGAAGTTGATAAAAACAATCTGAGGGAAGAAATAGATACAGTCCATGTCTATATCAATTAATGAAAAAAAATTGACAAAGTCTATTGATTTCATTAGGAAAATTACACCCAGTATCAGGAATGCATAATAAATTCCTTGGTATTTTAGATATCTTGTCGGTATTGGACTTTCCCCACAATTTTTTTTTTTGGTAAGAAATATATTAAATGAATATATTTCTAATTACTTCATCATTTTTTTTCTTGATCATCAGGTAGGGCATAATCGATGAAGGTATTAAAGTTATAAAGACAAAATAGGAATTATTTTATAACGAATATCACAGTATAAGCTTCCACTTCTTTATAGTTGACTCATTGAGTTTTTGAGAAAATTGAATAACATAATGTGTATAAAGAGTGATTCTGGGGCACCTGGGTGGCTCAGTTGGTTAAGCAACTGCCTTCAGCTCAGGTCATGATCCTGGAGTCCGGGAATTGAATCCCGCATTGGGCTCCCTGCTCAGCAGGGAGTCTGCTTCTCTCTCTGACCCTCTCTCTTCTCCCCTCTCAAGCTCGCTCTCTCACTCTGTCTCTCAAATTAAAAAAAAAAAGAGTGATTCTGGTTCAAATCATCAGAATCATTACATATAACTACTCCACTCTTAAAGGTCATATGGAAGTCATAGAAAATATATAAAGAAGAAATAAGTAAAAAAATAATAAAACCATGAGGCACAGAAAAATAAGAACATACAAAAAAGCTTGGAAAAACTCCCAGGAGAAAGCAGATGGCAGTTGATCCAATTATATTAATTAGTTTTTATAATGATTAATGTTTATATAATCATACTACTATAAATGCTACTTAATCAGTTTTTAATTTTTAGAGGTAACACGTAGAATAATCCTGATATATTGAATTATATCTATAGAGCAGGATGTAAATGTGACCTAAATTAAAAAGGTAAAAAAAAAAAGAATAATACAACTAACACATGTAGAGAGAAAAAAGTAACATTAATTTTCAAATGACCTCCTCTTTTATACTTGAGAATCAATATTTCCTAACATTTACATAAGTCAAAACAGGAATATAAAAGAATTAAATTTAAACTATTAAAGACCATTGAAAGAAATAAAGATAACAAAGTATACTAAAATTAAAAAACTGAGAGGAAGTAGCCAATAATATATAAATAAATAAAGGGAAAACTGAAGTAACATATTTGCCCTTATAAGAATTACTACTTAGGAGCACCTGGGTGGCTCAGTGAGTTAAGCCTCTGCCTTTGGCTCAGGTCATGATCTCAGGGTCCTGGGACTGAGCCTCGAATAGGGCTCTCTGCTCAGCAGGGAGGCTACTTCCCCCTCTCTCTCTCTTCCTGCCTTTCTAATTACTTGTGATCTCTGTTTGTCAAATAAATAAGTAAAATATTAAAAAAAAAGAATTACTAATTAACTAATAGTAAGTGTTTAATCTGGAATAATTTGTTACCTATTCTTTGTTTTCATGACCTTGACATGTTTGACAGACACAGCAAATTTTTAGGAAGAATGCCTCTCAATTTGGGTTTGTTTGATGTATCTTCATATTTAGATTCAGGCTGCATTTCTGGCAGATTTTCCAAGAAATGATACCACATCATTATTTCAGGAAGCACATAAAGTCAGATTTGTGCACAACTTGTTGCACTATGTTAGTGATGTTAATTTTAATCACTTCTTCAGTGACTAAATTAGGTTTCTCCACTGTCAAGTTGCTCTTTCCCCATTGCAATTAATTAGTAATTTGTCAGGGGGTACTTTGGAAATGTGCACTGTGGATTAGATAATATTGTGTTAATTTTAAATTTTTAGAATTTATTATGCATTGTTACCATATATGAGAATCTGCTTGTTCTTATACATGTGACGTATTCAGAAGTAAAGGAATATAATATTTGCAACTTAATCTCAAATAGTTAAGAAAAAATAAAATGTGTATATAAAAATATATGCATAGAGACAAAGAAGAAATTAATGTTGAAAAGTTCAAGAATTAGTGAATCTGAATGAAGAGTATCTGGGAGCTCCTTATACTATACTTGTATTTTCTTTGTACATTTGAAAATAAAACAAAATAAAATATTGTTCAAATAAAAGGAAATTGTTTAAGATTTGGCCCATCCATTGAAGATGGGACCAAGGAAATTATTACAAGTGAAACTTGAAATTAATTTAGAATTAGTTATCATTTGTTTTGCTGAATGTAAAAGGGAAAGTAATAAAAAGAGGAAAATATGTCTAAAAAGAACAGAAAATGTGTAAAAAATAAGAACTCTTCATACATATGCATAATATAAGTAACCAAAATTTTATTGCCTTCTTCAGAAACATCTAATAAATATGTGTAGCTATTTCTACTTCAATGTGTGATCTGAGAAGCTTTTCTTTTGTCCATGGTAATGCTGTCAGTGTTCAAAGCATACTAAGAACTTTTTTAGGAATGTTTTCAGGGCTATGACATTTAATATTTGTAGCTTTTGAGTGTTCAAATTTTGCAAATAGTACCAATGTGCAAAAAGCTAAATGTAGGGACTACAGTATGAGTAAGACTGAGAATAAAAGTAGATAACATAATTCAAGATAAAATTGTGTAAATATGCAGTGTCAAGGTGGATTTTCTTGGTTAGCTTATCAATTGAGGCTAAAAAGAGGAAGTGCTAATTGATTTTTAAAATAAGTACTTTGGAATAAAGGCATTTTATTACAAGTCATTACACTAAATTAAGGTGCCCAGTAGAAATAGAGTATAAGCCAGTATATGTTTGAACAAACTACTTTTGAACATTTTATAGCCGTCGTATTAATTCATTTACACATTCAACTATCATAAATCACATACCTGCACACACCAGCCCCTGGACTAGTGGTGATTAATTTTTATCTATTGCTTTTTACTCTATGTCAGACACTGTTTGGGGAAATTGTTTCTTTACATACATGGAGACTGAAATTTAGTTAGGTCACCCAAGTTAACACAGATAAAGTGGTATAAAACACATTTAAACCTACGCAGTTAGATCCCAGAGTTAACTACATATAAACACTATACTATACTTCTAGGATTTGATCATTCCCTCAAAAGACTCAGTGTACTGTGACAGAGAATAGAATTATAAACAGACAATCCTGAAAATAAACATGATTTGTACTAGTGAGAAAATGTGAACAGATTTTTTTTTTTCCTCCAGAAGCATGAAGAAAGAAAGAAATAGCCTAAGGAACAGAATAGTGTAGGAGTAAAGAGTACTCATGGAGTCACATATGAATTCAATCCCGTATCTATAAGTTACTAGCTGAGGAATGTCAGGCAAGTTACTTAACATTTCTAATATTCAGTTCCATTACTTCTAGAGTGGGAATATCAATAATAATCTCTACCAAATGGAACCATTTAGAGATTAAGTAAAATAATGCATGAGCCCAAAGCAGTAGTAGGTGCAATGGTACCCTTTCTCTTCTCCTGAGTTCTGAACCAACTGAAAGAGGCAAAGATAACAGAGAAGAAAATGACAGTCCTCTTAGCAATAAATCTGCTACAGGGGAATATGTCTTCTCCCTGGAGCCAGCAATTCCCTAATACTGAACTCCACAATGAAACAGTCTTTGTCATTCATATCAGAGACAGGACTACATATTTTCAACTCTTCCTACCTGAGGAGTCTCCCTGTAAGACTGGGAAAGAATGGAGAAGGATGCTTGCTTCCTATGGACAGATAGCTTACAAAGAAGAAAAGAGAGAGTACTCTAAGTATACGTGCTTTATTCCTAATAAGTTAACCACTAGGTTAAGTTACTCACCTCCACTCAGTAAGAGTGAGTGAGAGAATGGAAAAAAAAGCTAGAAATGTAACACTTAGGGTGGTCATTTAACACGGAAATTGGAAGTGACATGAGTAGAAATGTTCAAGGTATAAATATTCTGATTATTAATGTCTGAAAAACTTAAGGGAAAGATCATAGACTCACAGAAGGTAAGTGGAATTCAGGTGAGTGCTGAAGTAGGATGATATTTTAATGGCTATGAAAAGCGAATAAGTACTGTGTTAAAGAGTAATCTGTGCTAAGACATTCAGTAGTGAGGGGCTTTGGTCTACTTCAGAATAGTCAGAATTTTTTTTTTAAGATTTTATTTATTTATTTGACAGAAATTACAAGTAGGCAGAGAGGCAGGCAGAGAGAGAGAGAGAGAGAGAGGGAAGCAGGCTCATTGCTGAGCAGAGAGCCTGATGTGGGGCTCGATCCCAGAACCCGGGGATCATGACCTGAGCCGAAGGCAGAAGCTTTAACCCACTGAGCTACCCAGGTGTCTCCAGAATGATCAGAAATTTAAAGCAGTTCTTGGGAAAAGGTGGTTATGAGAAGAAGAAATAGGAGATAATGTAGAAGAGGAAGAGAGGGGGCTGATGTCGAAGGAAATTTCATGTCATTTCACTGCATTGGCACATGACCATGTATGAAGAAGGAATCTTTAAGAGAGCAAAAAATGATTCAGTTTTTATTGCTATTTGTTTGTTTAAAAACATTATGCCAAGAGAACTATAAGATGGAAAGAACAGCATAGGCTGTTTTAACACTGCATATGAAAGATGATAGTAACTCTAGGGATAAATAAGATTTAGGGCAAATTTTCTTTGAAAATAATGTAGTACTGGGAATTTGATTGGATTGGGGGGCAGACAGTCAGAGAGTATTAGTTCAATTATTGTACCCTGGCTTATGACCCCAAATATGAAAAAAATGTCAAAAATAGGAGAGCAAAATCAAATACAGGAAGAAATATAGTAATATCAGCATTGTAGATTCAAAATAATGACTTCAAAGAATTAAAAAATGAGTTTAAATCTCAGTCCTATTCCTTATATCTGTATAAGCTTGGGTTAATTACTCAAATTCTTTGATCCACAGTTTTAACATCTATATTAAAAATGTTTAAAGAATTATCATTCAGAATATTTTTTAAAAGATTAGAAACATTACTAGTATCAGGCCTCCCTGTTTTGGGTCCTTTGATATCTTGGCATGATTTAAGACCACTCTCTATTAAAAAACTTAGAGAATATTAAAAACTATAACATTTGCCAGGACCCGAAAGAAGTAAGAATATGGTTTTCACTAACCTAGCTGAAAAAAAAGGATACAGCTTGGACCTATTTACAGAAGGAAAATAGAGTAATTTTTTTCTGAAATATAAGAATTTTACAATCTCCTCCTACTTTCACTTCCACTTCATTATTCTGGCAAGTAGAAGCATTAGGGGATCAGGGATCTTTCCCCCAAGAAATCTATTCATGATGGGCCCTCTGATAGGAGAAAGTATATTTTAGTAAGGCATGTAGTTATTTTATGTTCTTCACAAATCAGTAGGTTCTTTGGTCTATTAATCTGTCTAGCAGAAATATTTTTGAAATCTTCTGAATTAAGATCTTTAGAATTGAGTCTCCACAGTTTATTTTGGTTGGAAAACATCACTTTAGACTGAGCACTATACATTTCTTTGAAAAACCAAATAATGGGTGCATCATTTATACTCTCCACCATAGAAAATATCAGAAGTAAATTTTTTAAAAAAAGCTGTAGGGGCAGTAGTCATCATAAGGCATGCTATTGGAACTGACCCTACCACAGATAAAAGTTCTAAAATGTAGAAAAAGAATTTTTTTTTAAAAAGTAATTTAAAGCACTGAGGGTGATGAGAAGATAGAACCACAAGGGTTTTATTCTTGAAGGACGGGCAGTAGAACGATGATATTTTGAGTGTACAGCTCTCTGCTAGAGGGCCTTCCCACTTTGCACACAGTTCAGGCAGAACAAAAGCAGAGGCTTAATGCATGAGGTGTCAGAAAACAGATTTCTGAGCTAGAAGACCAGACAAAAGATAGAGAATCTTTTAATAGAGGGAGCCCCACATCTGCATTTGGAATTTCCCCCAGTACTGGGATACCTACTAAACGTTCATTGGGAAGACCTGGTGTGCCAGTTTCTACCTTATTCCAACTTTATCTGTGTCCTGGTTTGTGAATCTCTATTCGCTGCATCAATAAGGGTCCCCTGTCCTCTGACTCCATGTGTTTAGCCAAATGAAAATGAAGCAAGTGTGGGAAGCAGGAAAGGTATTATTCTCCTAGTTCAACATCCCCTTCTAGGTCTTAAATTAGGAGAGACTGCTTTCCTTAAATAAAGCGAGAACTACTTCTAATCTGTGCCTTATTATTATTATTATTATTATTATTATTATTATTATTACAGGGACAACCTTAACTGAAACAATCTCACCATTTCATCTTGTTTTTGATGTAGGGATAATTTTTACAAAGAATGACTTGGTTGGGCATTTAAAACCTGTTTTGTTACTGTGGTGTTCAAATATGGAAAGGTAAATAACATTACTTTTTTACACACTAAAATTATGTAAAGACTTTCAAGTAATGTATTTTCTCAAAATACATTATTTGCCAAGGAAATGTTCTTAGCAAGATATGTACAAGTAATTTATTAAACAATCAAGTATTCAGAATTAAAAACTTTCTAGGCATTGTGCTAAATACATGCATACAAAGAGTGAATTTCAACTATATGTCTATGTGAGTTTTAACTTTAGCAATAGTTTCTTCATAACACTATAAAATAATTTTATGTATAATGACCATCCTTAAATGCTATTTTGGATTTTGCTTCTTTTAGAATTGTTGTAAGAGCTGTTTACAGGCCATGTAAAAATTCATCTCATTCCTCAAAGCTGAGTTTTTAAACAGCCCAACTATTGCCAAGCATGAATATCCATGTTTTTCACCAGATGCAATTTTAAATTACATTTGGCTCTTTCCAAGTAGCAAAAGCATCCTCAAAAAAAAAAAAAAAAAAGTTGTCACCAATGATAATATATGTAAAATGTGCCTTTGGTTTGTATAAAAGACATAATAGCTTCATTATCAAATATCCAGAGTCTGGAGGTAGATATCGTGGAGTAAATCCCAGCTCTGCCAGTTAGCAGCTGATGACCTTTGCCTAGGTACATATCCTTTCTGTGACTTGTTCTTTGCTATAAAATGTAAATAAAATAAACACCTAAATCATAAGCTTTTTGTAAAAATTAAATGCATTTATATTGGTACAACACTTAGAACAACACCTAGAACATTCTAAATACTGAAAAATGTTACCTGAGGGAATTTAAAATGAGTACTTCTAAGGAGTATAGCAATGACAGCCATAGTATAATCAAATGTAGCAACAGAATGTATACTTTTACAGGGAAGACTATTCATTTCGAAGTATTGGTTCTGATTTATTATTATTATTATTATTATTATTTTTGTCACGAGTTTAGCAAAAACTCACAACTCGTATGTTGAGAATCCTCTGGTTTTTTGTTTTTGTTTTCTTTTTTTAGTGTGGTAGATACTATTGGGGATTTTTCTTGTCCTAACACATTATTTCTGCCTTTAAATGTATTGCAATAACATAAAAGATGAAGCAAATAGACAGGAAGTTTTATCTATATACTTATAGCAATGTATGTATTATTTTTGTATATATATGCTACTGGTTGTTAGAGCAAATACCTTATTTGGCTGTGTAATATATTAATATTATACATTATTAAAAAGAAAAAGAGCAATACTTGTAAACCTCTCTTACCCAATGTTATATAAAAGCTTTTTTATATAAGATCTGTGTTGAATATTTAAAAAGACCCATATCTTCCTTTAGATGATTAAAAAAAAATAAAAACAAACAAACAAAAAAACCTCTGGATTAAATTAACCCATATGGGAATAGTGAACTTATTTTAAGTTTTTTGAGGACATTGTATAGGACATCATGCTATATGCTTATTAAGTAAAAAGAAAAAAAGAGAGAGAAACTTCTCAAGTTTAGTATGAGACATAGATATTCTGTCTTCGGCACTCAGTTTGTTCCTTTTTCTTTTGTTCTTTTTTAAAAGATTTTATTTATTTATTTTGTCAGAAAGAGAGAGTAAAAGTAGAAGTGGCAGGCAGAGGGAGAAGCAGGCTCTCCATTGATCTGAGCAAGGGACCCAATGCAGGACTCCATCCCAAGACCCTGGGATCATGACCCGATCTGAAGGCAGACACTTAACAAACTGGGCAATTCAGGTATTCCACTTTTTCTTTTTCTTTCTTTTTTTTTTTTTTTTTTTTAAGATTTTACTAATTTATTTATTTATTTCAGAGAGAGTGCATGTTCCGGGAGAGGAACTGATGGGGGATGGAGGGGAAAGAATCTCAAGCAGACTGCATGTTGAGTGTAGAGCCTGACGTAGGGCTTGATTCATGACCTTGAGATCATGACCTATGAGAAATTAAGAGTCAGAGGCTTAACTGACCAAGCTACCCAGGTACCCCTTAGTTTGTTTTTTATAGACATCCTATAATTATTAGAGATCATATTATTTTTACTGATAAGATCTATTCTTTAAATTTTTAATTTGAATTCTAGTTAATTAACATACATTGTAATATCAGTGTCAAGTGTACAATATAGTGATTCAGCACTTCCTTACAACCCTGGTGCTCATCATGACAAGTGCATCCTTAATCCCCATCACCTATCTTAACCATCCTCCCACCAATCTCCCCTCTGATAACCATCAGTTTGTTCTTTATAGTTAGTAGTCTGTTTCTTAGTTCGCCTCCCTCTCTGTTTTCCCTTTGCTTCCCTGATCTCTTTCTTAAACTCCACATATGAGTGAAATCATATGGTATTTGTCTTTCTCTGACTTATTGTACCTAGTATGATACTCTCTAGCTCTATCCATGTTGTCGCAAATGGCAGGGCTTCATTCTTTTTTATGGCTGAGATTATACACATACACACACACATTTGGGCTGTTTCCATAATTTGACTATTGTAGATAATCCTGCTATAAATATCAGAGTGCATGTATCTCTCTGAATTAGTATTTTTGTATCTTTTAGGTAAATACCTAATGGTACAATTGATGGATCATAGAGTAGTTCTATTTTTAACTTTTTGAGGAGCCCTCTCTACTGTTTACCCTAGTAGCTGCACCTGTTTTCATTCCCACTAATGGTGCAAGAGGGTTCCTTTATCCACATCCTCACCTACACCTGTTGTTTCTTGTATTTTATTTTATCCATTCTGAGGTGGTATCTCATTGTAGTTTTGATTTGTATTTCCCTGATGAGTGATGTTGAGCATATTTTCATGTGTCTGTTGGCTACCTGTATGTCTTCTTTGGAAAAATGTCTATTCATATCTTCTGCCCATTTATTAACTGAATGATTTGTTTTTTTGGATGTAGAGTTTCACAAATTCTTTATATATTTTGGATACTAACCCTTTATCAGATACATCATTTTCAAATATGCTTTCCCATTCTGTAGGTTGCCTTTTAGTTTTTTGACTGTTTCCTTCACTGTACAGCTTTTTATTTTGATGAAGTCCCAGTAGTTTATTTTTGTTTTTGTTTCCCTTGCCTTTGGAGACATATCTAGGAAGTATTTGCTAAGACCAATGTAAAAGTGGTTACTGCCCATGTTCTCTTCTAGGATTTTTATGGTTTCAGATCTCCCATTTAGGTGTTTCATCCATTTTGAATTTATTTAAGTGTATGGTATAAGAAAGTGGTCCAGTTTTATTCTTTTGCATATTGCTATCCATTTTTTCCCAACACCATTTGTTGAAGAGACTTTTTTTTCAATTGGATAGTCTTTGCTGCTTTGTCAGAGATTAATTGACCATATAGTTGTTGGTTCATTTCTGGGTTTTCTATTCCATTCTGTTGATCTGTGTCTATTTTTGTGCCAGTACCATACTGTTTTAATCCCTAGAGCTTTGTAATATAACTTGAAGTCCAGATTGTGATGTCTGCAGCTATGCTTTTCTTTTTCAAGTTTGCTTTGGCTATTTGGGGTTTTTTTGTGGTTCCATACAAATTTTAGGATTATTTATTCTAGGTCTGTCAATAATGTTGGTATTTTGATGGTGATTGCATTAAATGTGTAGATTGCTTTGGGTAGTATGGACATTTTAAAAATATTTTCTCTTCCCATCCATGAGAGTGGAATATTTTTCCATTTCTTTGCATCATCTTCAATTTCTTCCATTAGCATTTTATAGTTTCCTGAGTAGAGATCTTTTACCTCTTTGGTTAAGTTTCTTCCTAGGTATCTTATGGTTTTGGGTGCATTGTAAATTGGATTGATTTCTTAATATCTCTTTATGCTGCTTCATTTTGGTGTATAGAAATGCAACAGATTTCT
Organism: Lontra canadensis; assembly: GCF_010015895.1. Classification (NCBI taxonomy): domain Eukaryota; kingdom Metazoa; phylum Chordata; class Mammalia; order Carnivora; family Mustelidae; genus Lontra; species Lontra canadensis. Next base: position 75,785,110 of record NW_022630995.1, on the reverse strand, counting down.
GTATGTTGACTTTGCATCCTGTGACTTTACTGAATTTGTATATCGGTTCTAGCAACTTTTTGGTGGATTCTTTCAGGTTTTCTACATAGAGTATCATGTCACCTGCAAATAGTGAAAGTTTGATTTCTTCCTTGCTGATTTAGATGGCTTTTATCTCTTTTTGTTTTCTGATTGTTGAAGTTAAGACTTCTAATATTATGTTATATGGCAATGGGGAGAATGGAAATCCTTATTTTGTTCCTAACTGTACGGGAAAAGCACTCAGTTATTCCCCATTTAAGATGATATTAGCTCTGGGTTTTTCAGATACAGAGTTTATTATGTTGAGTTACATTTCCTCTAAACCTACTGTGTTGAGGGATAGGATCTATTTTTACTCTGCAGTAAGCACATGCTTATTTAAAGCCAGAATTCTCGGGACGCCTGGGTGGCTCAGTTGGTTAAGCAGCTGCCTTCGGCTCAGGTCATGATCCCAGCGTCCTGGGATCGAGTCCCACATCGGCCTCCTTGCTCATCAGGGAGCCTGCTTCTCCCTCTGCCTCTGCCTGCCATTCTGTCTGCCTGTGCTCGCTCTCTCTCCCTCTCTCTCTCTCTGACAAATAAATAAATAAAATCTTTAAAGCCAGAATTCTCTATAGAAGTATAAGTTTATATCGGGACATGAAGACTTAATATATTTTTTAAAGATTTTATTTATTTATTTGACAGACAGAGAGGAGGAGTAGTAGTAGTAGTAGTAGTAAGCAGAGAGAGAGAGAGAGAGAGACAGAGGAGGAGCAGGCCCTCCGCTGAGCAGAGAGCCTGACACGGGGCTTGATCCCAGGACCCTGGGATCATGACCTGAGCTGAAGGCAGAGGCTTTAACCCACTGAGCCACCCAAGCGTCCCAAGACTTAACATTTTAAGAAGTGACATAGTTTCTGTCTTCTGTGCTAATACTTTTAAGTTGCAGTTTGTTGTATTACTCACAGCAGGTGTATAAAGATAATGTTAAAAGAAACTTCTTTAAAATTGAAGTATATTAACTTGAAATATTAACTTGAAAGAAAGTATGTAAAAGTACAACAATGTTTTTATCAATGTTCAGTGTTCCATACTTTATATCCTAAAATACAAGGAAGGAACATGAAGTATTGTATCAAAAAAACCTAAGGCAACTGAGATATACGATTACCTATGGGGAGAGGCAGAGGGGGAATGAACTCTTCTAGACTGTTACGAGTTAAATGGAAAACTCTATTTTTCTTTTTTTCAATTTTTATAAGATTTTTATTTATTTATTTGACAGAAAGAGAGAGAGATGGAGAGAGAGGGAACACAAGCAGGGGGAATGGGAGAGGGAAAAGCAGGCTTCCCACTGATCAGGGAGCTTAATGAAGGGCTCAATCCCAAGACTGGAATCACAACCTGAGCCAAAAGCAGATGCTTATCCAACTGAGCCAACCAGACACACCAAAAAACTATACCTTCCTAGGTAACTAATTCCTGATATAATTACCAGGAAAGAAATTTACAACTTTTTTCTCCAGAAACCTCACTCTCTTACTTCTCCAAATGAGAAGAAATTCTACATGCTTCAAATATCCTAATAAATTTTCATAGCATTTATTTTTTTCCCCTCAAAATATTATTCAACTCATTCACAATATCAGCCTAAAAATCCCAAACATTTACCAATTTGTCATTCTGGTAATGTTTATTGCTGATAGTTTCAAGTTAACATTCAGAAATTATAATGATTAAAATGTATTTTTGTGGAGTCTAGAATTCATAAATATGACATGTTTCTCTGAACATATCTGAACATATGTTTTACTTATTTTGAGGCATTTAAAAAACAAAAAAAACAAAAACAAAAAAACAAAATGAGGGGCACCTGGGTGGCTTAGTGGGTTAAGCCTCTGCCTTCGGCTTGGGTCATGATCCCAGGGTCTGGGGATCGAGCAGGGAGCCTGCTTCCTCCTCTCTCTCTGCCTGTCTCTCTGCCTACTTGTGATCTCTGTCTGTCAAACAAATAAGTAAAATCTTAAAAAAAAAATGAAAAGCATGTAACAAAGAAATAATTAACTGTGAAAATTTATTATATTACAGTTATTTATGTATGTATTTATGAATATGCATACATATTATACATATATGTCTTTAATATTTTTTCTTATTGTCACAAATAGTGTATGCATTAAAAACATTGCCAATATCTTAGACCAAGTTATTAAGTTTCCATTTCTATTAACAGTGAAACTTGAATCCTTACGCTGATGCTTATTTGTCCTTTATGTTTCTTCATGTAATTGTGCATTCATATTGCCTATTTTCTTTTATATTTGAGTTTAAAGGCTTTTTATTTGTAAAAGTGCTTTAGTAAAGCCAAGAATATTTATATCAAAAATTAACCCTTGTAAATAATCATAACTAAAATTTATTAAAATTTTACATATTTTTTCTGTACTATTTGTCTATCATCTATATCAAATTACTTCTAAAACTCAGTGACTCAAAATTATCATTTTGTTTCTAATATTGTAAGGCAGGAATTTAAGAAGGGCTTGGTTGTGTGTTCACCTCTGATGCTCATGGAACTGGTGTGGTACCTGTGGCTGGAGGACACTCATCAAATTTGGCTTCTTTACTCACAGCCCTGGCACTTTGAAGCTTTCATTTCTTTTTTGTGATGTCTACATCCCCATGGGCTTGGGCTTTTTCACAGCATGGCAGTTTCAGGATAGTTATTTATGATGACTGACTTTCCCGAGAGCTAACATTTAAAGGCAACTATTGCAAGTTACCTGGACAGTAACTGGGTCATTTATATATTGGTGGGAACATAAAATGGTGCAGCCATGCTCAAGAATAACTTGGCTGCTTTTGTTTTGTTTTTGTTTTTATTTTTTGATAAAACCAAGCATGCAATTATCATATGACATTGCACTTGCATTCTTAAGCATTTAACCCAGAGAAATGGAAATTTCTGTTCACACAAAAACCTGTGTACAAATGTTCTTTGTAGCTTTATTCATGATAATCAAATACTGGAAATAACCGAGCCACAGTCCAATCTTAAAAGGAATAAACTATTGAAACATAATGCAAAACTGGGAAGAACCTCCAGGGAATTATGTTGTGTGAAAAAAGTCAATATCAAAAGGTCACATAATATATGATTTCATTTATATAACATTCTTAGAATGTCAAATTATAGGAACAGAGAACATATTTGCAATTGCCAGAGATTAGGAACAAGAGAATGAAATAAAGAGGGTGAATGTAGTTGGGATATATGGTGGTAATGGAACTGTTCTGCATTTTGACAATGGTGGTAGATGTATAAGACCTTGTATAAGACCTTGCAGGTGTAATAAAATAACAGAACAAAAACAAACAATGAACACAGAGGTGTACCTGTACTACTGGGGAAAGCTAAATCAACAGATTATATCAATGTCAATATCCTGGTTGTGGTACAGTTTTATAAGTTGTTGCCATTAGAAGAGACTAAAAGGGTACACTGAATTTCTCTGTACTATTTCTGAAAACTGCATGATTCTACAATTATTTTAATATAAAAATTTTAAGCCAAAAATACAATTTCAAACATAAAAGTTTGGTAATTTATAAAAATAAGCAGGTGAGAAATCTACCACTGAACCACGAATGCAAGTGGTAATTTATAAAAATAGGACCTTTTAATATCATGAATGAAAAAAAGATACCTCATATCATTACTTACATTCAATAGGTCATTGATTGTTTTAGCCATAACAATAAAAAAGGAATAATATTCATTATAAGTGAAAAGAATCTAAAAAATAATAATATGTGCAGATGCAGGGAAAGTGTACATAAATGAAACTCAAGTTTATCAAGAATTAGGCAATTTTGTCATGTGCAAGTTCAATGTACTAAAATAAAATGGATTTTATATCCTAACAAGAAGCAATTAGAATATATGATTTAAAGATATCATTTAGAGGGATGCTTGGGTGGCTCGGTTGGTTAAGTGTCTGTCTTTGGCTCAGGTCCTGATCCCAAGGTCCTGGGATAGTGCCTCATGGCATCAGGCTCCCTGCTCAGGGGTGAGTCTGCTTCTCCTTCTCCCTCTACCCCTCCCCCCTCTTGTGCACCCTCTCCCTCTCAAATAAATAAATAAAATATATTTTTAGAAAAGATATCACTTGAGCTGTACCAAAACTAAAAGAAATTATGAATAAGACTAACAGTAGTATAGTAAGATATTTTGAAAGAAAATTGTACTATTTATTGAAAAACATTTAAAATAATTTAAAAATAGTTGTATCATATTCATAGGTAAAAAATTCATATTATAAATATGATGATTATTAAATTGAGGTACAGATTTAATATAGCTCTAATCACAATCACAACAGTATCCTCCCCCGACACTGGACGTATTTTTTTCCAAAATTAATCTGGAAAAGCAAAGGACCAAGAACATCAATGGAATTCCTAAAGAGATACAAGGAACAAGCCATCATAATTTCAAATGTAACAACTTATTTTAAAACTATACATATTTAAGACTGGGTAAATGATAGAAGGAAAAATAAAGTAGGGGGACAGGCTAAATATCTTAGAAACAGACCAGCAGATATGTGGAATGTGGCTATAACAGAAGTGTTACTGCAAAACCAGGGCTAGATGGAAAAGTTCACTAAATAAAGACATACCTTATTTTATTATTATTCGCTTTAATGTGCTTGACAGATACCACAGTTTTTACAAATTGAAGGTCTGTGGGAACTTTGCCTGAAGAAGTATATCTGTAATATTTTTCCAATAGCATTTGCTCATTTTATGTCTCCATGTCACATTCTGGTAATTATTGCAAGATTTCAAACTTTTTCATCATTACTGTATTGGGTATGGTGATCTGTGATCAGTGGTCTTTGATGTTCCTATTGTAATTGACTTAGGGGACTACAAACCACAGAAGACAGGGAACTTGATCAATAAATGTTCTGTGATAAATGTTCTGACTGCTCCACAGACTAGACATTCCCTCCCCTTCTCTTCTCCTTGGGCCTCCCTATTCCCTGAGACACAACAATATTAAAATTAGGCCAGTTTAGAATCCTACAATGGCCTCTAAGTATTCAGATGAAAGAAAGAGTTGCATTTCTCTCACTTTAAATGAAAAGCTAGAAATGATTAAGCTGAGTGAAGAAGGCATGCTGAAAGCCAAGATAGGCTGAAAGCTTGGACTCTTGGCACTGGTTGGCTAAGTTCTGGAATGCAAAGGGAACTTGAAAGAAATTAAGAATGCTATTCCAGTGAATGCACAAAGGATAAACAAATAAAAGAGCCTTATTGCTGATAATGAGAAAGTTTCAGTGGTCTGGATACAAAGTAAACCAGCCACAACATTCCTTTAAGCCAATGCCTAATCCAGAACAATGCCCTAATGTTTTTCAATTCTCTTAAGCCTGAGCGAGAAGAGGAAGCTGCTAAGAAAAGTCTTCAGCTGATAGAGGTTGGTTCATGAGGTTTAAGGAAAGAAGCCACTTCTATAAAATCAAAGTGCAAAGTGAAGCAGCAAGTGCTGATGTAGAAATTGCAACAAGTAATCCAGAAGAGCTAGCTAACTAATGAAAGTGGCTACGTTCACCAGCATATTTTCAATGCAGATAAAACAGCCTTCTGTTGGAAGAAGAAGCCATCTCTGACTTTCCTAGCTAGAGAGGAGAAGTCAATGCCTCGCGTCAACGCTTCTGACAGACCAACTTTCTTAGGGGCAAGGCAGCTGGTGACTTTAAGTTGAAGCCAATGCACATTGATCATTCTGATAATCCTAGAGCTCATGATATGAATTATGACAAATCTATTTTGCCTGTACTCTGTAAATGAAGTAACAAGCCCTGGATATAACACATCTGCTTACAACATGGTTTATTAAATATTTTAAGCTCACTGTTGAAATCTATGGCTCAGGGAAAAACAAAGCAAAACAAAACAAAAGTTTCCTTTCAAGATACGACTTGTCATTGACGATTCATGTTGTCACCCAAGAGCTCTGACAGAGATGAACAATGAGATTGCTGTTTTCAAGCCTGCTAGCACAACATCCATTCTGGATCAGCTGCCCACGGATCAAGGGATAGTTTTTACTTCCTAATCTTGTTATTTAAAAAATACATTTCATAAGGCTATAGCTGCCACAGACAGTGATTCCTGTGATGTATCTAGACAAAGTAAATTGGAAAAAACTTCTGGAAAAGATTCACCATCTTAGATTCAATTAAAGAATGTATGTGATTCATGAGAAGAGGTCAAAATATCAACATTAATAGGAGTTTAGAAGAATTGGAGTCCTACCTTCATGGATGATTTTTGAGAGGCTCAAGACTTCAGTGGATGAAGTAACTGAGGATGTGGTGGAGATAGCAGAAGAACTAGAATTTAGAAGTAGATGTGAAGATGAGAATGAATGCCTGCAATCTCATGATAAAACTTTAATAGAATCGGAGTTGCTTCTTATGGATGAGCAAAGTGGTTTCTTGAAGGGGAAACTACTCCTGGTGAAGATGCCCTGAAGATAGTTGAAATGACAACAAAGGACTAGTTTGCACCCTTACTCCATTCTTTTTACCATGCTCTCTATCCTCCATACATTTTTGTTTGTTTTGTTTTTGTTTTTGTTTTGTTTTTACACTTTACTCCAGGGGAAATGTAGAAAAGGTTTTATTTGTTCAAATTTTGATCCCAGAGTGGATGATTTCCCACTATTTAATAGATTCATGTATTTTATCAATGTTCAATTTGTTTTTCACTTTCATGGTGATTACATCCAAGATTTCGTCTATTTTTAAAAAGGAACCTTAAATTTTATTGTTTTTTAAATACAACTAATATAACAGATATGTTCACTCTGTCCTGTGAAACTTAGATAGACTTGCCTAAAACTGCCTTTTTCAGTAAATTTCAGACTTCCCTGGATTTCAGTAAATTTATAGAGAATCATGCTCCTATGGTATAAACTCTGCTTCAGTTCTCTTAATCACATGTAGTTTTTTGGGGGGTGGCATGTCATCCCAGAGAAAAAGAATCCATCCCTTTCATTAGTGTCAATCGATACACAGATAGCGAGATAGAGGGACAGTTCCCAGACCATGAGCAACTTACATTTAAATAGAAATTTCAAGATGACAGAGGAGGGTTTATAATCTAACAGCTCAAATATTTTTTTTTCTTAAAAGATCTGTTGACGATTCTAGTTTGTGAGGTTTTATTATCCCTCTAAATTCCAGTGCCTTCTTTCTTTCTAACTGGTTCTTCACAGATTCTGCTATTTCTTTTCTTTGAGTTTATGCTCCTTTTTAAGAGTAAAGATCAAAATTACTCCTCTGGTCTTACAACTTCCTCCACTTCCCCTGTTGCTAACATCTAGATCTTGGGTGGAGGAGGAGTTGTCAGGGGACAAATTCACTTTCTATTTCCAACTACTTCAACAATATCTTTCTCATTGCAAAAATAAGAAAAAAAAATAAGAGAATTATATCTTGTTGATAAAGTTTTCTTTACTTTGTTGCAATTATGAGTGATACTATTAGAATTATAACACATATCTATAGGAATATAGAGTCAAAAGTGAATATTTTCCTCCTCAGCCTACCACATTATCACTATTCAGAATTTATTCCTGTTACCTTTTTTTTTTTTTTTTGGCAGGACTATTGTATAAATTTTCAGTAAATATGAAGGCATTTTGCCAAGTTTTGCTGTAAATATGTATCTTTATATGTATTTATATTTACATTTATAATCTCAGCTTTTAACAGGTGCTGAATATTACGTCATTTAATGAAACAATGACAAAAGTTTGCCATCATCCTATATACTTCCCCATCCTTGTTCTCTCCATTTTACTATCTCGTTATGTGACAAATTCTGTGAATGTCTGGGGGGATTTTCTTTTGCTTTTCTTTTTTTTTTTTCTTTTTGTTGGGGAAGACATTTAGATGATAATGGAATGAGATAGATTTTTCAGAATCAGAGAGCTTTTTCTATACACAAAAAATGGGATCTATGAATATAATTGCTGAACATGAAAGAAGAAATATTGCAATTCCCGATCATTTCTCTGAAAGTCTCACTTCAGAACATTGTACTTTGCATGTAAGACCAACACTTAATCTTTTGAGTCCCAGACTATTTCCTCCAGTTCCCCACTAATTGAAAAGAAAATATTTGGATGGAAAGGGGTTCCTGGGTGGCTCAGTCAGTTAAGTGTCTGACTCTTGGTTTGGCCATAGGTTACAGTCTCATGGGTCATGAGATCAAGCCTGGTGTCAGGCTCCACACTCTATGGGGAGTCTGCTTAAATGTTCTCTCCCTCTTCCCCTTCCCCCAATCGTGCATGTGCACAAATACTAATTCAGTGGAAAATACCCAAGAAGCATACACATGTCTCTCTCAAATAAACAAACAAATAAATAAATATTTAAAGAGGATATTTGGATGGAAAAAATAAGGAAATAGATTAGAGAATAAATGTTGAATTCTGCTGTGCATCAAACTTTGAGTACATTATATTATTCTACTCTTACAACACCCTATAATATAGGTAGATGTGTCTCCAATGTATTGCAGATGGAAAACTGAATTTAATCAACTTCCTCAAAGTCTTTGCTTGTGCTCTTTCTGCCACACAGTAACATTTTCTTCCAAAAGATAAGGAAACATCCCTTAAAGGTTAGGACCTAAAAAATCCTTAGGTGTTGAACTATGTGGACCTTCCATTCTGCTAGTTGAATGACTCATGGTTGATGAGAGCATTGGAATGAGCTGTGTAGATAACCTGAAAGGGTGCTAGTCATGAGACAGCCAAGAAATTAAGCCTATCAACTTATCCAAAGATAATTCTGATTTCACCTGAGGCAGGAAGTGAGGGTTCATGATGGACTTTTATTACCAGAAAGTGTCATAATGACAATTGTTAATTTTATAGAAAGGGAAATTGAGTCTCAGAGGTTTTAAGTGGCATTTGTCTGGTAATAGAGTTTATGGCAAAACTCCTAAATCCTCTGTGGTCTGGTGATAATTTCCTTGGACTATGCTGTACTGGTAAACTACAGCATCCACAAATAGCCATATCTTATGGGATAAATTCCTTAGAAACAGTGGGCTGTATCAAACAACAGTCAGAAATAGAGCTAAATCAGAATGAATCCCAAGAAGACCAAGGAAACTAGCCAGTCATGCTCTCCAGAGTTTACTGCTGAAGGTTTAAACTGTAAGGTTTATCAAATGCAAAAGTCTATGAACATTGGGGTGGAGATGGCCTTTCTTTTCACTATATCTGTATCTTTGAGGTAAATACCTAATAGTGCAATTGTAGGGTCATAGAGAAGCTCTGTTTTTAATTTCTTAAGGAATCTCTACACTGTTTTCCAAAATGGCTGCACCAACTCACATTCCCACCAAAAGTGTAAGAGGGTTCCCCTTCTCCACATCCTCTCCAACACATGTTGTTTACTGTCTTGTTAATTTTGGCCATTCTAACTGGTATAAGGTAGTATCTCAATGTGGTTTTGATTTAAATCTCCCTGATGGTTAATGATGATAAACATGTTTTCATGTGTCTGTTAGCCATTTGTATGTCTTCTTTGGAGAAGTGTCTGTTCATGTCTTCTGCCCATTTTTGACATGATTATCTGTTTTGTGTGTGTTGAGTTTGAGGAGTTCTGTACAGATCTTGGATATCAGCCCTTTGTCTGTAGAGTCATTTGTGAATATTTTCTTCCATTCCATGGGTTGCCTCTTTGTTTTGTTAACTATTGCCTCTGCTTTTCATAGCAGCAATGGCCACAGTCACAAACTGTGGAAAGAACCAAGATGCCCTTTAACAGAATGGAGTATTATGCCTCCATCAGAAAGGATGATACCCAACTTTTATATCAAGAGATTATGTGAAGTGAAATAAGTCAAGCAGAGAGAGTCAATTATCATATGGTTTCACTTATTTGTGGATCATAAGGAATAACACGGAGGACATGAGGAGATGGAGAGAAGTGAGCTGGGGGAAATTGGAGGGGAAGATGAACCATGAGAGACTGAGAACTCTGAGAAACAGAGGCTTTTGGAGGGTAAGGGGGTGGGGGAGTTGGGTGACCCTGGTGGTGGGTATTATGGAGGGCATGTATTGAATGGAGCACTGGGTATAGTGCATAAACAATGAATTCTGGAACACTGGAAAGAAATTTAAAAAAAAAAATGCAAAAGGCTTACTTCAAGTGAATAAGTCTGTTCTCACCTGTTCAGATTTAGTTGTCCTGCTGAACAATTTTGTTTCTCATTGATGAAACTAAACTAGAAGCAAGAACTAGTGGCAAGTATTCAGGTGCTCAGCAGATTTAAAAATTACCTTCTACATTTGATGCAATAAGTGAAGTGAAGGAGAAAACAAACAAAAAATAAACCAAATATATATTCCATTATGAAAAAATAACCAAAATTATTGTATTGCAAAAGTAATGGATACTTAAAAAAGGAACTTTCTGTCATAATTCTCATGTATGACCTAGTTTTATTAATATGTTATTGCAATTGAAGTTTTAGCCAAAGTTAAAGTAATTTAACTTAAAGTGACTAATATGAAGTGTGGTATAACACGTCATTTTTTCCTTACCCTCTCTCTCTGTCAATGTATTTCCAACAATTTTAAAATAGTGGACACAGTTTATGGATATGATGGTTTTCATGTTGTGTCATATGTTTTCTCTAATGAAATCTTCCCATAATGCCATAGTAGGCCAGCTCTCTGATCTGTTTCAACCTCAGCACAGGCAGTGTTTTTATGCTATATATCAAAAACAAAAGAGAAAGCTTGGTAGAAATATTTCCCAAGTTGTTAGTGCCGGGTTATTTCCTCATAATAATGGAGTTCAGATAGCTGGCAGAAACGTTATAAAATGTCAGCTCTCCAACATAGTTAGGCACTTTAAATTCAGTAGCATTTCACATCTCTCTTATGCACTTTTATTGTAGCAGAGGTAGAGTTTTGTGTTAGAATGGCATTAAAAGTAAAATGAGAGAACTCTTCACCTAGTCACTGATGATCTTTCTGCTCTACACAGAAGCAACAAACTCAGGTTCAAGTTGCTGAAAACAAACAATTAGAAATCAAATCAAAGCTCGTTTGGCTTCACAATTGAATGCTGAGATGCAATAAGAATCGTAACAATGCAAAGTAATAGCCTGCCGAATTCAATGAATACAGCTTAATAACTTTGGTCCATAGCAAGACTTGAGTAAAATTAAAAAGAAATGTAAAGCTTCTTGGGTATGTTCCACTGAATTAGTATTCCATGGCATGTGCCCACACATCATCCTTTATGAGGACTGCTGGTTTCATTTACAGACCCTGCCTATATTAGCTAGCACTAATGTATAAAAACATATTGTGTGCTGGGCTATAAAGGCACACTGAATTTTCATTATGTTTCCGTCAAAAAGTGCTTGTTTTGCAGGATGGAGTCCATGTCAATAAAATGGATTGTATATCACTTAAACCTAGCGACATGCTAATCTTCTAGAGGCCTCTGTCCTTAATCTCTACAGGACATGAGTCAGTTTAAAAGTGTGAGCTGTTCTCACAGGTAGCAACCATTGAGCTCTTTAATATAAATTCAAAAGCAAAGCTTATCAGTGTGTTTCAGAAATTGCTTCAATGTGGTTTCTGTCTATGAAAACTAAAAAAAAAAAATCTCCCTTCTTCTCCCAAATCCATGAGCAACTTCCAAGTTTTTACAGTGCCTGGGAGCACCGTTTAATTATAAAGAAATTGGTTTTGGTGATAGCTGCCTTGTGACCAATTGGATTAGAGGCATTTCTTCTGGCTATTACGAAGCTAGCTTGACTATTGCCCTTGTGTAGTTAGGCATGATGAAAATATTAAGTAAAACAGTGTCTCAATCCAGAACTTCAAGATCCAGTAGCCTATTCTTTAAAAGTAGTGCCATAAATATATGGAAAATGATTTGGATTAATTTTCTTATATTTTAAAATCATATGCACTATATCATGGGAAAACTAGAAAAGTTCAAATACAATCCTCAAAACTTCTTTTGGATCTAAGTGCAAAATGGGTGTATAATAAAGTCTTTAAAACATGAAATTAAGTAGAAGTCTCCATCCTGTGGCCTTTATGTTTAATTTCTAAGCACTAAGAAGTCTACATTTTCTGTTTACTTGTTTTGAATAGAGTAAAATGCAATCCTTACAGCCAGTAATGATCTGTATTCTACAAAAAAATAAAAGGCTCCTATCTGTTTCTATTATTATGTCTGGCAGTAAGTGGCACTTTGTTGATAAAGGCAAATATGAAATTCTGAAGTCAAATTAATATCAATCTCATAAAAAGAAATCATCAACAAAATAAAATGGGAAAATATTCTGTCATCTCACAGATGAAAACAATAGAAAATAAGTTATATAATTAAGGTGTATATTTGCATAAAGGAATATTTTCTTTGAATAAAAATTTAAAAGTTATTTTTTCATTTAAACGTTCTTCTTAAAGTTTGTGCAAAATATAATTTTACTCCTTGGAAATAAAGTATTCTGAATCAAGTTTTATTTTTATTGATGATTTCAGATCTGTCACTGAGTTGCATTGTTTATAATTTCTCTTAATTATTTACATATAAATACTGAAGCACATTGAGTAATACATATAATGATTCCAGAGCAAAGCAACAACTTTTGTCTTTTTAAGTTATTTTTCATATATAATTTTGTGTTATTCCCACATTCATAGAGTAAATAGCATATGTGTTGTTGAATGGCCAATGAATATTGTGACCTCTGGTTAATGAAAAATTACATTTACAACAATAAATCAGTCTGCTGGAAGTAGTAAGTTACATCTTATTGTACTTTAATGTAAAGAAACATCCAGCTAAAATTTTGAAACCATTGTCAAGGAATTATATTATCATATCCAGAAAGCAAGTAAATCTAATGACACATATAGGGAGAAATTTTAAAAAATTGATTCTGGAAATGACATTTCATACTGCTATAAAGGCTATTGATTTTGTTACTAGAGTGACATTTGAGAAATATCCAAATACATAGGTCATCATCCTTTTTTTTTTTAAGTATAATGGACCTAGACATACAACATTACATTAATTTCAGATGTACAACATGATCTGATATTTGTATATATTGAAAAATATTCACCACCATAAGCCTAGTTAGCATCTATCACCATTTAAAATTACAGTTCTTTTTCCTGTGAAGGAACATTTAAGATTTACTTTCTTAGCATCTATTAAATTTGTAACACAATCTTATTAACTATAGTCATCAAGCTAGACATTACATCCCCATGACTTATTTATTTTATAGTTAGAAGTTTGTATCTCTGATACCCTTCATCCATTTTGCCCATTCCCCCAACACCCTTCCCTTTGGCAATTACCAATCTGTTCTCTGTATGTTTGAGTTTTGGTTTTTAGATTTCACATATAAGTGAAGTCATATGGTATTTGTCTTTTTTCTTTCTCTGTCTGGCTTATTTCATTTAACATAATATCTTTAAGTTCCACCTCTGTTGTCTCAAGTTTCAATATTTCATTCTTTTTATGACTGAGTAGTATTTCATTTTCTATTTATTCATTCATTCATCAATAGAAGGGGTTGTTTCCATATCCTGACTATTGTAAATAATGCTGCAATGAATATAGGTATACATGTATCTTTTCAAATTAGTGTTTTTGTTTTCTTTTGGTAAATACCCAGAAGTGGGATAGCTGGATCATATGATAGTTCTATTTTTAAATTTTGGAGAATCCCCCATAATGTTTTCCACAGTGGCTGTACCAATTTATATTCCAACTAACAGTTTATGAGTGTTCTCTTTTCTTCACATTCTCTCCAATACTTATTTCTTGTCTATTGGTAACTGTCATTATGACAGGTGTAAGGTGACATCTTATTATGGTTTTGATTACATTTCCCTGATGATAGGTGATATTGAGGTTTTTTGTTTGTTTGTTTGTTTGTTTTTGTTTTTTAATGTGCCTGTTGGCCATCTCTAGATTTTCCTTGGAATATTCTCTATTCAGATCCTCTGCCCATTTTTATTTTTTATTTATTTTTTATTTATTTTTTTAATTTTTATTTATTCATGGACAGAGAGAGATCACAAGTAGGCAGAGCAGCAGGCAGAGAGAGAGGAGGATGCAGGCTCCCCGCTGAGCAGAGAGCCCGACGTGGGACTTGATCCCAGGACCCTGAGATCATGACCCGAGCCGAAGGCAGAGGCCCAACCCTCTGAGCCACCCAGGTGTCCCCTCTGCCCATTTTTAAAATGGATTGTTTGTTATTGAGCTGTATCAGTTCTATATATATATTTTGGATATTGACCTCTTATCAGATACATGGTTTGCAAATACAGTTACTTTCAAACAACATGGGTTTGAACTGTGAAAGTCCACTTATGTGGATACTTTTGAGAAATGTAACACAATATTGTAAATGTATTTTCTCTTCCTTTATGATTTTTTTGACATTTTCCTTTCTCTACCTTACTTTATTATGAGAATGCAGTATATAATACATATAACAGACAAATGTGTATTAACTGTTTGCTATTAGTACGATTTCTGGTCTACAGTAGGTTATTAGCAGCTAACATCTGGGGGACCTCATTTGTAGACTTTTGATTGTGTGGCTGGTAAGTGCCCCTAACACACACATTGTTCAAGGTTCAATTGTATCTTCTCCCATTCAAGGTTGACTTTTATTTTTATGGCTTCTTCACTGTGAAGAGGTTTTTAGTTTGCCATAGTCCTGTTTGTTTTTTTTATAATTTATGTACATTGTCATTGCCTTTAATGTCAGATCCAGAAAAAAATCATTAAGACTGATGTCATGGACCTTACCACCTATGGTTTCCCACCCCCCCCCCTAGGAGTTTTATGGTTACAGGTGCCACATTCAAGTCTAATCCATTTCCAGTTAATTTTTGTGTATGATGTAAAATAATGATCCAGTTTCATTCTTTTGCATGTGTCTGTCCAATTTTTAAAGTTAAAGACATTGTCCTTGCTGCATTGTACATTCTTCACCAATTTTTTATAAACTAATTGACCATATACGTAAATATGCATGGGCTTACTTCTGGACCCTCTATTCTGTTTCATTGACTTATATGTCTGTTCTAATGACAATACTATATTGTTTTGATTGCTATAGTTTTGTAATATAGTTTAAAATCAGGAAGCATGACGCTTTCATGCTTGTTCTTCTTTTATAACATCGCTTTAGCTATTTGGGATGTTTCATGGCTCCATAAAAATTTTAGGGTTGTTTGTTTTAATTCTGTGAAAAATGCCATTGGAATTTTAATAGGGTTTGCAATGAATCTATAGATTTCTTTGGACAGTTTAACAATATTAATTCTTCTAATCCATGAACATGAAATATTTTCCCATTTATTTGTGTCATCTTCAATTACTTTCAGCAATGCCTTATACTTTCAGCGTACAGGCCTTTTGCCTCGTTGATCAAATCTATTACTAAGTATTTTATTCTTCTTGATACAATTGTAAATGGGATTGTTTTCTTAATTTCTCTTTCTGATATTTTGTTGTTAGTATATATGACAAAATAGATTTTTGTAGATTGATTTTGTACCCTGCAGCTTTGTTGTATTCATTTATTAGTTCTAGCAGGTATTTGTTTGTTTGTTGCTTTTGTGGACTCTTCAGGGTTTTCTGTATATAAAATCATGGTGTTAACAAATACTGACAGTTTTATTTCTTGTTTTCCAATTTGGATGCCTTTTATTTCTTTCTCCTGCTTAGTTGTTCTGGCTAGGACTTCGAATACTATGTAGAATAAAAGTGGTGTGAGCTGGCATCCTTGTCTTATTCTTAATTGAAAAGGGAAAGATTTCGCTTTCTTGCCATTGAGTATAACGTTAACTGTGAGTGTAAGCACTTTCCAAACTGCTCTTTTGGTGCTGGGTCCCAGGAAAAGTGAGTATGTAGATGAACCTTTTAACTGCAGAATCTCCCTTTCTTATAGTCATATAGTTTTCCTGGATGTAAAACCCATTGTTTTTCAAAGCCAGACATCTTGGGGACTTGTCTCTTTGGTGCAGTTTCCAGGAACTGAGGTGCTTAATGTGGGGCACAAACTCTGTGCTCTTCAGAGAGGAAGTCTGTATTTGTGAAATACATCTCAATTGTGGATTGCTACAGTGGGAGTGGGATTTGGGGAAGACCAAGACTCTGATGTCATATTCATCTTGATGTGGTCCTTTTAACCTTTGTTGTGGAAAAGTTGTTCTGCTAGTTATCAGGTCTTTTTCAGGTGGATTTAATTCATATGTAGTTATAGGTTTGGTTTTTCTGTAGGAAAAAGTGAGTTCAGAATCATCTTATGCTGCCATCTTGATCCACTTTTGTGGTTACTACATCTAAATGTAATAAAAACATAATTATGTGTAGAATTGTTATTAGATTTGACCACTGTACATATAGATATTATTTTGGATATTCTTGAATATGAAAATGGACATCCATCCTAGGATCTTATGGATTACAAAGAGAGAATGAAAAAAATCCAACAGCTGTTGTAAGAATCCAATCCCTAATATAACAGGGTATTTGTACATAGTACAGAATTTAGTATCTAGATACTGTTTATTCAATTTTTGCTAATAAAAGAAAGTAGTACATTATAGGAACTGTGTGTACATGCTTTTTATTTTTTTTTGGCTCCTCCATCATAAAGACCATGAATTATAAATGCTCCCAAATATCCTAGGTTTAGCCCAAGTTTAGACCAAGAATTTTAATGAGGAAACATGTAAGTCTTAAAGTTCAGTTAAATTTTAAGCATATATTGAAAGTGCATTGTATGTTCAGTCTTGCCTTAATACCCAAACTCAAAGAAAAGAGCATGATGTCAGAGTTCTTTCTGCTATTATATCTAGAAATTGAAACATTTCAAGAAATTAAATTGAAATTACTGAATTACTAAAGCCTGAAAATATGTATTAAATTATATTCAGAACATTCCTGATATTTTGGATAATGACTTACAGCATACATGAGAGAAATAATTGATTCTGATGTAAAAGTACATATGTGAAAAGTCATCTTGAAAGATTCTAGCATAATATTGGTCCTTTTATGAATTAAGTCTGTTTTTTTTTTGAATGAGCTCTTTTACTAAATGATATCTTACTATTTTATATTTAATCTCTGACTCAGTGTGAATTTATAATTTTTAAATAAATAGATCAAATTTGTATGTGATATAGAAAATTTAGAGTCATTTTACACTGCATTACAAGGGAATATTACGTAGAATAAAAGTACTTGGTCAATATTGAAAATAGAAGACAGATATTCTTCATTATTTTAACTTACAACATGCTAGTTTTCTTTATATACCTCCAAGTTATGTAATGTATAAAACTATGGTAGGTTTAAAAGAATGTGAAATGAGAACATTTTTCTCCAAGGGAAAAACACAAAAGAAAGCAGAGCATTATTCCCCATACTCTTTCTGAATGAGGTGAAAAGACCCTGAGTAAAAAAAGCCTTTTGCCTCTTGATGTGGTAGCAATGATCTACACTGTGTGGACTGGAAAAATGGACACCTGTTAGAACAGAAGTAGAGAATAATTATTTCTTCCTTTACACAGCTTTAGAAAGTAAGTTAATGTATTAACTTATTAGAAAGGAAGAGCTAAGTTGAAATCAACTAACTATATCAATAATGTAAATAAAAGGAAATGCTATATTAACACTTAGAATTTATTTAGAGTATCAGGTGAAAGGCATTTTGGGGCAGATTTTATTTCTTTTTTTGCCATTGAAACTTTGGTGATAATGGTTTATTGGGTCATGGATATAGACATAAGGATTCATCTTATTTTAGAGTATCTCTTTATATAATCTTGCTTTGGACATAAATTAAATTGTATAATTATTTAAAAAATCCTTAATAGTACACTTATTCCTTTTAGTAAGTCACACATAAGTTTACCTTGATTTACATAGCTAAGGAGCACCAACTTGTTTGATAGCTTTGAGCAAAAAATCAAATATGGAATATATTACTAAAAGAATATCTAAGGGGCACCTGGGTGGCTCAGTTGGTTAAGTGTCTGCCTTATCCCAGGGTCCTGGGTCCCTGCTCAGTGGAGAGTCTGCCTCTCCCTTTCCCTCTGCCCCTCACTCTGTTTGCACTCTCTCATTCTCTCTATCAAATAAACAAAATTTTAAAAACAAACAAATAAATAAACACTTAAGATATATTGAAAGTTTACTACTGCCCAGAAGAGTATGGAAAACATATATATAATAATCTCATTGTAAATCTTAGAATAATCATATGGAAGAAATGCTAATACATCCAATATTCTGGAACAGAGGAGCAGATAAATTAGGAAATTGGCCAAAATTCATACCCAAGTGTATCAGAGTTATAATTTGAATACATATTTCTGTCCATAGTACTTATTTTAACATGACTGTAGTGTTGCATATTCCTTTTAAACCTAAAAGTTAATGTTATAACATGAAGAACAAATGGAATATATTAGATGCTAATGTCAGAGTTTCATATGAGGTTTGTATTTATATTTTAAGCATTTTCTTTTCTATTATTTACTTTGGCACTGTAACATATCTTTTAAAAAGTTGCAGTAAATTTCTTTTTTTCTTTTCAGGTATAAATATATTTTTTCATTATCTTAAATTTTTAAATGAACATATAATGTATTATTTGTTTCAGGGCTACAGATCTGTGATTCATCAGTCTTAAACAATTCACAGCACTCACCATGGCACATACCCTCCCCAATATCCATCACCCAGCCACCCCATCCCTCATTCTGCCCTCCACCCCAGCAACCCTCAGTTTGTTTTTTGAGATTAAGGGTCTCTTATGGTTTGTCTCCCTCTCTGGTTTCATCTCGTTTCATTTTTTCCTCCCTTCCCCTATGATCCTCAGTCTTGTTTCTCAAATTCCTCATATCAGTGAGATCATACGACAATTGTTTTTCTCTGATTAACTTATTTTGCTTAGCATAATACCCTCTAGCTCCATCCATGTCGTTCTAAATGGCAAGATTTGGGGCATACTTTTTTATGGCTGCATAATATTCTGTTGTATATATGTACATCTTTATCCATTCATCTGTTGTTGGACATCTGGGCTCTTTCCATAGTTTGCTATGGTGAACATTGTTGCTATAAACATTGGGGTGGATGTGTCCCTTTGGATCACTACATTTGTATCTTTGGGGTAAATACCCAGTAGTGCAATTTCTGGGTCATAGGATAACTATTGAGAAACCTCCGTACTGTTTTCCAGAGTGGCTGCACCAGCATGCATTCCCACCAATGGTGTGGGAGGGTTCCCTTTTCTCCATATTCTTGTCAACACCTATCATTTCCTGACTTATTAATTTTAGCCTAAATATATGTTTAAATAGTTGTTATTAAAACATGTATTAGAATTGTTTTATTTAAATACATTAACTTAAAAAATAAAAATAAATATTTTTTTCTCTTATTTTTAAACGTTTGAAACTCCAAATAAATGCTTTTTGTTATAATTTTTTTTCTAGAGTAGTTTTTTCTTTTTCAAATTAAACAGAAAAGTACTTTTGAAGTGTGCCTTAGAGTACAATTTAGACAACATAATGAGTTTATTTTTAGTTACATTTAAAATTGTATTTCCTTCAGAATGTATTGGTGATGATGACTTCTTTGAAGAAAAAAAATGTTCTTTTTAACATAAATCATGCTTCTGGAATATCTAAAGAGAAAATGACACTTAAAATTCAATGTTTTAGATTTAACATTGTTACTTTGCTCTAAATCATTAAACATTAATGATAATGATTAAAGACAATGATTTAGCAACTTGTTCCTACTAAGGTTACAATAAAATTCCTCCTTGTCAAATTAGAAAATATTGCTTCTCTCTTTTTTTTTTAAGATTTTATTTATTTATTTGACAGACAGAGATCACAAGTAGGCAGAGAGGAAGGCAGAGAGAGAGAGAGAGAGGAGGGAGCAGGCTCCCCGCGGAGCAGAGAGCCCAACATGGGGCTCGATCCCAGGATCCCGGGATCATGACCCAAGCCGAAGGCAGAGGCTTTAACCCACTGAGCCACCCAGGCGCCCCCAAATATTGCTTCTCTTAAGTAGTTAAAATCTTAGTTTGCTAACAAATATATAAAAAAATATGAAGTTTAACAAGTCTTGAACTATTGGTGTTGATTTTTCTTTTTAGACAAAAACTCTGAAGTCTTTTAAAAATAATTTCTGTGGGGTGCCTGGGTGGCTCAGTGGGTTGAGCCTCTGCCTTCGGCTCAGGTCATGATCTCAGCGTCCTTGGATCGAGCCCCGCATTGGGGTCTCTGCTCAGTGGGAAGCCTGCTTCCCCCTCTCTCTCTGCCTCTCTGCCTACTTGTGATCTCTGTCTGTCAAATAAATAAATAAAATCTTAAAAAAATAATAAAATAAAAATAATAAAAATAAAAATAAAAATAATTTTTGTATTAAGACTTCTGGCTAAGTACATATAAAACATCAGTTGGTATTGGCTTTTTTTGTTTTTGTTTTTGTTTTTGTAAGGGAGAAGAAAGTTGTAGAGAGAAATATTTGCTTTTCCAACGAAAAAACTTGGCATTGACACATGTCTCTAAAATATAGGATGTTCACATGATTCCTTAGATGTTTTCAAACTGGTATCCAGCTACTGGAAAATGTTCTTTCTTTGTGTGGCATTTGCTCATAGATGCTGCAGCTAGATTCTTCCACACCTGTTTGCTCTACTGAGTGTGCCAATCTGTGAGAATCAGAGCATGTGGTGTGGATGTCTAGATGTCAATGCTTAAATTGCAAAACAGAAAGAAGAGGAAAAAGTACTGTGAAATAAAGCATATCCTTGCTTTAAATATTTTGTGTTTGGAGTTTAAGGGACATTTAAAATGTGTAAGCACAAAGGAATTGTATTTAAACAAAAATAAGAAAGAAAAGCAAAAAAAAAAACAACTTTTGAGCGTTAAGTTATAATTCCAAAGATGGGACTTTTTTTTTAATACTTAAAGGAAAAGGCTTTTTTTTTTTTTCTTTCTATAAACACTGACTTGAGAAATAAAGAAAAATATATAAATACTATGTAATTAACAAGAATCTCAGTTCCCACAATACAGTACTGAAGAATGATGCATCTGTATTATGACAATGCGAGGTGTGTATATATTTCTTTTCCCTCACAATGTTACAGTCTTATTCAGGAAACTACTATGGTAATTTAGAAAACTATCACTCTGTATTAGTACCATCAAAAGTAACATCTTCCTGGATTGGGTTTTGGGACAGAAAAATAAATTTAGTGGAAAAGGTAGAGAAATCCTAATAAAGTCTGGAGTTTATTTAATGGTGATATAATAACATTGCTTTTCTTAATTAGACAAAATACTGTGGCAATATAAGATGTTAACACAAGGGGAAATTCAGAGAGAACTATATAAGAATTCTTTGTAAATCTACAAGTATTCTAAAATAAAATGTTTACTTAAAAATCATATTGTATCAAATATATAGGTTTTATCCATTCACTTAGCAGATATTTACTCAGTGGCTATTGGTGCTTGGGACAAAGTGGGCAGTGGAAGCCTAAAAACACACAATACAACTCAAAATACGGAAACCAAGGCTCCCACTCTCATGAAACCTAAGGCTAATTCAGGAAATTTTTACTAATAAAAGGAGAAAAAACAGATATACAATTATAAATTTTAAATATTTTAAACATTAAATGATAAATTTCATAAAGGAAAAAGTTGTGGAGAGAAGTTTTTTTAAATGAATGCCTCTGTGATATTTTGTTTTTTTATTGTGATAAAATATACATAGAATGCATTTAACACTATTTAAGTGTAAAATTCAGTGACATTAAGTATATTCATATTGTTCTGCAACCATCAACACTATCAGAACTTTCTCCTCATCCTAAATGAAACTCTGTACCCATTGAACAATAACTTCCTCTCTCTACCCCCCTCCAATGCCTCCGTCTTAGTCCCTGGTAACCACTTTTCTACTTTCTGCTTCTATTTATCTCATATAAGTGGTATCGTATGATAGTTGTCTTTTTGTGTCTGTCTCACTTGTTTTATTTGGCATACATTACTGAGCATAATGTTTTTGAAGTTCATCCATCTTATAGAAAGTATCAGAAAATCATTCCTTTTTAGGTTAAATAGGATTCCATTTTATTTATTTATTACATTTTTTTCATTCATTCATGTACTTGATGGACATTTGGGAAGCTTCCACCTCTTGATATACTAATGTTTTATGAACACTGATGTAACAAATATATGTTTGAGTCCCTGCTTTCAGTTCCTTGGGTATATACCCAGAAGTGAAATTTCAAGATCATATGGTAACTGAATGTTTAATTCTTTGAGGAACTGCCACAGTTTTCCACCACTCCTATTTTTAAGCAAGACCTGAAGTGAGCAAAGAGAAGATCATTTGGGGAATCAGATAGTGGATGGGTACTGGGTATGAAGGGAGTTGGAAGAAGGAGAAATTTTGAAACAGAAGGAACAGGATGGCATAAAGGCTGTAGGCCAGAAAGAGACTGGCCAGTTTTCAAGACTGAAAAAAGGCCAGCATGTGGTTTTCATGGAGGAAGAAAAGGAGCCGAATTCAAGATAAGGCCTGGACCCAGACAAGGGCCAGATCATATAAAGTTACGTACGGCACTGCAGTGTATTTGCATTTTATTCTGTGTAAAAAAGAAAATTGAAAGTTTTTTTTTTTATGTGAAAAATGGATAGAAATAAAACAAGAATATATGAAGTGAGTCACCTAGGAAGCTCAGTGCCCTAGGTAAGATTTTATTACTACCTTGTATGAAGAAGCTAGAGTTCTGTGATTTAGGCATGGAGAATTACATGATGAATCCAATGTAGGAAGTTAGGAGGTGAGGGGTAAGAGAGGTGTCAGAAATCACTTCCAAGTTTCTACTTGTATAACAGGATGGATTTGATACCTTTTACTTTTGTGGAAGAATTTGGTTTTGAAAATTTCAAATTTGAAACATCTATTGGATATCAAAATTCTTATTGTTATCATTAAAATATTTCCCTGTCTTTAGAGCTAAGTAAAAAGGAAGGACTTTGAAAGTTACTTTGTTCAGTTTCCTTTTGCTAGGCAGAGACAGTAAGTAACCCTACATTTTATCTTTTTTTTTTTCTCATTTAATTTTGGCAGCAGTAAACAACTGGATTAGTAAAAGAAAAGTAAGATAAAAAAATACATCTGAAACCTTCTTTCAACAAACATTTTATTTCATAGAGACATTAAAATTTATTATTCATGATCATCTGGTTAATTTACCCTATGTAATCTGTCAAACGTGTTCACTCAAACTATGTACTACTTTTGAAATATATTACAAAATGGCTTGAATATAAAGAGCTAATTTTACCATGTAAACTGAGATCTCACAATTCACTTCATTTAACAGATTTATTCTCAATTGTATTGTCTTCCACCTAAGTAGTCTTCTCTCTTGTGTTATATTTTAGTCGCTTCTATTGTTTGGTTGGAGTTCCTAAACTTTTTTTTTTTTTTTTCCCCTCCTGTTTCTCATGAATAGAAATGTTCTGCTAAAGAAAATTTATTTGTCACCCATTCTTGGGACTTTAAAACTGGTATCACTTGGTCACTTATAATTTCAGTGTGCTTGGAATTTTATTGGTTTTGTGCCACCTCACAAGCAGCTCATTCCCTTTGGTATTTTACAATATAACTATTTAATCTAGTCATTCTGTTTCATGCATTTCATCTCCCTAGAATATATTTGCAAATAAAATGCATACTTAGGATATTAGAAATAGGTAAATAAAAAATATGTTATAGTTCTGCTGTGGTGATTCTTGTAGAAAATACAAAATTTTCATTTCATAATTTATGTGCCCTGCTATCATTATCAGCATGGAAAATATTAGAAAATGGTTAATGGACACTGTACCAACATGATAGGCATGGAGGAATTGTCACTTTGAGGCTGTGATTCTTTTCATATTTTTATGGTTACATGTAGCTACCATGTGTTTTATTATGTCTTTCTCGAACTATCCAACAGCCATGAGGAGAATAAACACAGAAGAAATAACAGAGAAGAAACACAGAAGTGTTTTTGTGAAAAAACACAGAAGAAATAAAATGATAAGGAAAAGGAAGAGAGGGAGGAAGATAAGAAAAGTGCAACTTTTCAAGTTGAAAGTTAACAATTACATTAGTTTTACTGATTATTAACATATGATTCATCATAATAAATGATTATTTTAGGAAATTAGAAAATGTTAAAAAAATAGAAGAAAATAGTGTCGCTGGTAATCCTGCTCACCAGAAATAAACTTTGTTATCTTATTAGTGTATATTCTTCAGAATTTAAATATAATGGAATCTGATTTTTTTCCTCTGCCTTTCTTTCTCAGTGAAGAGAAAATTATAACTTAAAGATACCCAAAGGTTAAAAACTGCTTTCAAGCACTGTTTCATCCAGTATAGAAAGACATAATTTATACATTTCTGATAAATTTTCACTGTAAAATTTGTCAGTCTTGATCATTGCTATGTAAGATATATAACTTCTGACTCTGCATTTACAAGTGACCAACACAGACACACTTTAATCATTAAGAGGACAAAGAAGAGCCAGTTGAGAGTGATAACATAGGTAAGAGCCAAAAACATAATGATCATATGTCTAGACTGAGTACCTGAGCAGTGTCACTCCTTTGAAAAATCTGTGGAAGTTTTTTCATTGAGGATTCAGAACTTTAGGGACCATTTTAAGAGCAAAACAAAAACAAAAAACAAAAAGAACACCTCAATGTATAAACAAGACTGTGGAAAGACGCATGATATATTTATATATTTATATTTATATATTTTTAAGCGTCAAAAATAGGCTACAAATTCACTCTTCTCTAAGTCTAATATTAGTGACACAGTATGCATAGGCATAGAAATATTGTACTTGGACTCAGGCATAGGTACAAATTTTGACTTTATTTCTTACATCTTGATGAAATGGACCATGTCTTGTAACCTCTCCATCTTTTCTCAATTTACTCATCATTAAAATGAGATTAACAATAAGACCTCATTATTGATTGTTGTGATCATTGGATGAGATTTGTATGAACAGTTTAACATAGTGAGTTACGTATAATAAATAACAAATGGATAGTACACATAGATGGTAGCTGTGGAGGTATTTCTTACATCACTGTTTCTTTTTCCTACTTGAATTACTTTGACAACACCCTCATAAATAGGTACCATCAATCCTAACCACAATGCTGATGCCATTTTACAAATTTATGGAGATGTTATATAAAGGTAGAAACTTACAACAAGTAGAGAGGTAACTCCTGAAGACGAAATGCATAGCATAGAGGTTATTGTTAACAATATGTATTATAAACTCCAAAGTAGCTAAGAAACTAGATCTTACTTATATTCCCCCCCACACACAAAGTGGTTTTTACATGTTTAAAACAGAGATGATGAGGGTAACTACTTAAAATGTTGGAATGTGATGATGATTAGATCGGAATGTATATAACTTAGTAAATTAATTGGAAGCAGGTCCTAAGCCCTCAGTTAAGTTTGTCCTTAACCTTCCCTGTCCACTCCAGTTCAGATGTTGGGAGCAGAATGGGAAAGGTTGTTACAGATCTATTGAGGACTCAGAGATGAGCAAAGTCATAGAAATAGCATGTAAAGCACATGAAGGAAGCAAGCAAGCATCTTTCATTGAAGTCATAATTAAATCTATTTGTGGGACAAGAAAAAAGTTATTTGGTCTTTATCCAGGCTCATCCCAATTTGTTGTTACTGCCTTTGGTTCTCAAGATTCTGCTTTAAGCTTCTGTCAGCTCTCACTGAATTTTGGCAACTGAAAACCGAATCTCTTTCCTCTGACAATAGAACTTCCCCATTGATGTATCTTTGATACATTGACAATACCCCCGTGCTTCTCATGCATTTCAATAAAGTTTATTTTCCTGTCATGAATTCAATTATCATCTTTTCCTCAGTTTATAATCAATAGTAGCCTTTAAAGGTTGAGAAGATTTGCTCTGCGAGTTCTATGATATTTAAAAAGAGAAAAACAAATGCACAAGGAATGGAGAATGTTAGAGCTCAACGCGGTGAACTAATTTAATACATTCATTCACAAACAAGATACTGTGTCCCAAATAGGAGAAATTATTTGCTGGAGATCATATAAATATTGAGTGGCAGAGCAAGGTCTAAGACCCAGACCCTCATCTCAGTTGTTAGTGCCTATTTTTCCTATGTTCTCCTTATAGGAGAAAATAGAGTTGCCTTCACAAGGTCTGCTATCAAAAAGACACAAACCCTAGATTTAAAGAGCAGTCATGGAATTCTGACAGCTTATTCTCTGAATTTACAAAGTAAAACAGAATTTACAAAGTAAAACAAAAAATGTGCATTTTTTACACATTTGTAATTTCACATATGAATTAAACAATTCATAAATTTTTGAGATACAATTTAAATATAATATTGTAGAGGTTAAATTTATACAACATATTGATTTGATACATGTATATATTATGATATGATTACAATTGTAATATTAGCTAACACCTCTGTAACATCATATAATTACCAAGTGTCAGAGAGATTAGTTATTTATCCAAGATCATACAAATTGTGACTTTGCCTAAATGTGAACCTCTATTTGGAAAATTCCAAATCCCACATCCTTAAATACCACACACAATTCTGAACTGGTACCTTGGATGGATTAGAAATATGCTGAGATATTTTCCTCTTCAGAGAGAGATGGGGCAGCAAGACCCTGGTAGCCAATGCCCCAATCCAACCTCTAAAGACCTGCTTGATTTCCCCCAGCATTTGGTGCTGGTATCATTTTTCATGTATCCCATGATTTGAAAAAGTTGAGAGGCCCTTCTCCACTATAGGACCTGAACAAATATAAGAAATAGAAAAAAAAAATGCTAAAAATCACACTTATGTCTTCCATCTCAAAGGAAGGAAGGAAGTAAGGAAGGAAGGTAGGAAAGAAGGAGAAAGGAAAGAAGGAGGAAGGAAAGAAGGAAGGAAGGAAGGAAGGAAGGAAGGAAGGAAGGAAGGAAGGAGAAAAAAAGGAAGAAAAAAGGAAAGGAAGACAGAAATTAGCTTGAGTAAGAAATCAAAATGAGCCTTAAGAAACAATGTGTACATCTTTACCTTACATCAATGTTAAATATGCCAAATCCATAACTGTGCACAGAAGTTTTAGCAAGTAGGTGTCAGTCCTTTCAGAAATTCCAAGGAATGAAGGAATGAGAACAATGGGCTACTTTACCATATTTGCATTCTACAGTATCAGCTCTAACAATGCCGGCTGTTAACTTATTTATTTCATATTAATCTCTTGATTATGTTAACAACACTTTGAGTGTTGTTAAAGACTTCCTGTCATTTTTTGTATATAATTTCAACACTTTAAAATTTATTCACACAAAAAATGCATTTAAATTTAAATTTTTCAAGATTTTTTAAACATATTCATTTTTTACATTTATTGACAGACATAGAAATTACTTATTTATGCTCTCTCATTCCTTTGGGTAGCATCCAAAACTACATGTAATATATTATGATGAAAATAAATATATAGGTATACTAAAGGCTAATTTGTACATGAGTCCATAGGTAAAAGTAATCCTTAAAATTTCAGGACATCCTGAAATTTTGCTATACTTAAGCTCTGAGGTTTCTGCTTTGCTATATATGTTAGGTTCTCTTACAAACTTTACTCTTATTGGAACTTGTTTCCTCATTTAAAAAATAGTAATACATCTGCCCTTCTTTTTTTTTTTTAAAGTATTTATTTAAATTCCAGTTAGTTAACATACAGTGTAATATTAGTTTCAGGTGTACAATATAGTTCAACTCTTCCATACATCACCCGGTTCTCATCACAAGTGCAATCCTTAATCCCCTTCACCTATCTCACTCATCCCTCCAAACCGTCCCCTCTGGTAACAGTTTGTTCTCTATATTTAAGAATCTGCTTCTTGGTTTGTCTCTCTCTCTCTTTTTTCCCCTTGCTTTTTTGTTTTGTTTCTTAAATTCCACATATGAGTGGAATCATGTGGTATTTCTTTCTATGACTTATTTCATTTAGAATATTATTCTAGTTCCATCTATGTCATTGCAAATAGCAAGATTTCATTTTTTATGGCTGAGTAATATTCCTGTGTATGTGTGTGTGTGTGTGTGTGTGTGTGCGCGCGCGTGTGTACCACTTCTTTACTTACTCATCAGTCAGTGAACACTTGAGCCATTTCCCTAATTTGGCTATTGGAGATAATGATGCTATAAACACCAAGGTGCACAAATCCCTTTGAATTGGTATTTTTATATATTTTGGGTAAATACCTAGTAGTACAATTGCTGGCTCATAGGTTAGTTCCATTCTTAGCTAAGAAAATTGTTGTAATGCTCACAAAAGACACAAATCTTAAAATAACTCAATACCTATAAAAATAATAGATAGTTGCATGCTTTAAGGTGTTAAATAGGTATTATAGTAGTTGAGTATATAATAATTTTGTACTTTTTATTATAACTAAATCAAACCGAACATTAAATTTTATTTTTTAAAAGATGACTATCATCTTTTAATTCTACTAAAACAAACTTCAGAAGAAACTGTAAGATATATAGAGACACAATTGACTTTTTTAGTTGTAATTTTTCTGTAATATATTTGGTTTAATTTAGATTTCATATAATGACATATGGTAATAATTCCATATAATATGTATTTACTCTTGATTTAATTTTGAAGAATAACCAAGAAATAATGAGAACATGCTGACCTAGATTTGGGGCTTCTCATATAGTATTTTGAATAGTTTTATATGTAAAAATTGCCTGAAAAAAATTGCCTGGATATTTATCTATATTTTATACTTCAATACTCTTAAAAATGTTTGCCTTTATCATTTTTTCAATTACAACAAGAGTACCTATGAGCTTTCTCAAAGTTACATAAAATAACTGAGGATGAAACTAAGAGTTTTTTTTTTTCTTTTCTTCCGAAGGATACTTTCCTGTATTTTCAAATTGTTAACAACAAAAAAGTTTAACTCTATAGATTAGAAAGGCAAAAAACAAAAACAAACAAACCAAACAAAATAAAGCTCAGTAATGTTTTAAGTAAAGAATTTTTTTTTTTTTTTTGAGAGGAAGAGAGCAAGCACATGCACAGGTAATATTTTAAAAAGCAAAGTGCATTTATTCAATTATTTTACTGATTTCTAATTTATCACAAATTTTACATTATTTACATATTTCTGAAATTATACATTAATATAATTAAGAAAATACCTTAAATATTGAAAACATATAGGCTTATATTATGCTATAAATATACATTTGATATATTAATATGCCAGTCACTTTGCATTTATAATCTAATTTTCAGAGATAAACATTTTTCATGTTCCTTTACATATGAACATATATACACACATGTATTAACATATATATGACTGATACACTAGTAGTGATTAATAATAAATTGCATTAGAAATAAAAATGGAATTAATAACAATGGAATTAATAACATACACTAGTAGTAATAATGTCTGATTTATCGAATGTCAACTATGTATGATTTGCATTATGGTGTTTCTTTCCCCTCATAGTAAGCCTTGAAGGATATGCATGCATTTATTCATGAGGTTGCTGTCACTTAAAGAAGTCAAAGAAACTTACACTCAGTCTTCTAAATCAAGGAATCTAACTATTCTGTTTGATTATTATATACATTTTTTTCCCACTCTAGAGCCTTTTTAATCTGTTCTCCATAAACATGGATTCAGGCATATTTTAATTTTACTACTTCATAAAACATATATTCTACATATATGTATTAATTTAATGTATTTTAGTTTTAAACTGGCTTGTTTTTTTATACTTAATTTTAAAGATAACATAAAAAAAAAATAAAGATAACATAAGGACACCTCAGTGGTTCAGTCGGTTAAGCAACTGCCCTCAGTTCAAGTCATGATCCTGGAGTTTTGGGGTGGAGTTCCATGTTGGGATCCCAGCTCCACAGGGAGTCTGCTTCTCCCTCTCACCTTCTCCTCTCTCATGCTCTCTCACTCTCTCTCTCTCAAATAAATAAATAAAATCTTTTAAAAATTAAAAAAAATAAAGATAACATAATTTTTAGTGTATTTCTCACTATGGAACCAACTTTACTCTAAATTTCTACACCAATAGCCCTTATAAGTAAAAAACCATATTTAAACAGATATGATGTAATGAGTGACAAAATAATTGTGTAAATAATAGCTCTCACATATTTTCTGATAAAATGAACATTTCCAGCTCAAGATCTCACATTATTTAAATTACATGGCATTAATGATGTATTTAAATTGAAGTAGATTTTTCCATTTTTTTTCAATGAAATATAATCTGTATTACATTTAACATACTATTTCAAATATTTATTGGGTATGTACTATGAGCAAAGCCAAAGGAATATGAATATACATTTTGCTCTAAAAAAGATTTTGATTTAGTAGTAAATAAACCAAGTAAATGTACAAAAAAAAAAAAACACAGTATGCATCTTATTACATGTAAATAATGGTGGGGAAACAGCAATACCAACATGGTGTTAAATCATGGAGTAAGCAAGTGCAACTGGGACAAATTAAGGATTTTCCAAGAAGGAGATCATATTTAAGGAGGATTTTACTGGTTGATTTATAAAGAGTGCATTCTAATCAAAGGCAAGGGATCAGGGAGAAAAGATTAGCTGGCTGTTCAGGGAATAGCTTGTTTTTCATTTGTGCTGTAGCATATGGAATGTAGAAAAACTAGAGGGAGATAAGGTTTTAAGCTATGTTGTAACCTGAAGTGTCAAAAATTTTGTATATTATATGCCATAAAAATAATTAAGAGTGTTTTTCAGCCATGGTACAATATGAATAGATCTTGCATTAGAAAAATTTATCTTATAGCAATGCTGAGGTTAAAGTCAAGTGAAGAAGGGCTTCTTACAAAGCTTTATTACTCTATGGACCCTATGGAGTCCCTGGGAATACACTAGACAGCTTTACAGATTTTTTTAATATCTATTTGAATACCATCTTATGTCAGCCATAATAAATTTGGGTTTCTGTGGTCACATCTTGTTCCTTACTCTAAAAAAGTAGATTATTCTTGACAAAGCTTCCTCATGATATTTACTTTGCATTCAACTGCTTGCTGGGACTTCAATGTGCATAAAACTAGATTCCTTTTCCAGGATTCTCTTTCAGTCACTTGCTTCTCTGATGGCACAGTCATGTTTCCAGTTACTGAGAGAATTCAGGCCATCAGCTTGAACCACTTTTTTTAATCCTTAGTCCAAACAATAAATGCTTGTTTGTGCTCTCCACTCCAGTCCATTTCTCTGTCTCTCATTATCACTAATCTCAATGTTTATTATACCTTCCAAATTGTCTGTATCTACTATAATTTCTAGCCAATTGTATTCCTTATATGTTGTTTGGATAGCCTTTCCAAGTGCTGTTTGTCTTTGCAAATGCTTTCCAAATGCTTTTGGAAATGTTGTCTTTCCAGATGTTGTTTGAATAGTCTTTCCAAAATAGTAACCTAAGGATGCCACCTCTGTTTAAAATCCTTCAGGGAGTCCTCCTTTCCTTCAGGATAAAGAACATACTACTTAGCTTGGCATGCAAGACCATGGGATTTTTCTGGTCTCTATCTTTCTTTTCTTCATCTTCTCCCAACACTTCCTTTAGAGATCTGCCTTCTAACAATGATGAACCCCTTTGAATTTCCTGTAAGAGATCATCACCAGGCATGAATTTCCTTAGAAAACATTATCCTGTTCTTATCTGTCTTTATCCTTCAAAATTCTGTATCTCCAACACTCCCTCTCGAGAACACTCTGACCTGGTCCACCTGGGTAGCTCAGTTGGTTAGGCTGTTACACATCCAACTCTTAATTTCAGATCAGGTCATGATCTCCAAGTTGTGAGATCATGTCCTATGTCAGATGTGGCATCTGCTTGGGATTCTGTCTCTTCCTTTCCCTCTGACCCT
Source organism: Lontra canadensis (assembly GCF_010015895.1). Classification (NCBI taxonomy): domain Eukaryota; kingdom Metazoa; phylum Chordata; class Mammalia; order Carnivora; family Mustelidae; genus Lontra; species Lontra canadensis. The sequence goes on along the minus strand of NW_022630995.1, from coordinate 75,752,906 downwards.
CCCTCCCTGCTATAAACAAATAAATAAATAAATAAATCACTTTGACCTCTATCTCTACAACCTAATCTCTATGACCTTCATCATAATTAATGATTTGCTTTTTGTACTAGCCATATAGCATATTTCTATTGTTAAATATGTTACAAAATGTTCTAATTTGTGCTATATAAATCTTTCTCTGCTATTAGACCAACACAACATGACAACAGGGTGTATCTTTTTTGCATATAGTATGGTATGTGAGATATAAATGATACTCAACAGAGATACCTGCATAAAGAAAAAACTGGAGTGTTTTGCTTAAAGAAATGGGGTAAAATATAATAATCTGAATATTTAATGTGTTTTCTTTTCATTCCAAACTAAGTTCCATTATAGCCCAGCCCTTAAAAGGACACTTAACTAAGGATTGTTTAATGACAAAAATCATTTTCCCTATGTGGAAAGTGATGAGAATTTAAATATTTTAATATATGTTATTTTCCTAAAACTTCAGAGTTAAGATTTCAGTATAGTTTAAGTGAGCAAATACAGAAAAAAGAAGATGGAATTTTTTGATTAGTGTAACCATATTAATCCAATCCAACCAATGCTCCAGGAGAATTTTGGGGTCCTATGTATTAGCTGGTCTAAGTCATTAAATTATGCATTTATACTCATGGTGGCATCACGCATTCTACACAAAGACCCACACTGATACAGGTATTTACAGTAAGAACACCTAATCATAAAATAATAAAGAACCTTACTTACTTTATAATGGAAATCAAATCATCATGGATATGGTTAAATACTAAGGCAGCACAACTAGAAACTAATTTTTTCATTTCTTTGTTCACTTTTATTTTATTTCTAATTAGAAATAAAGTAAATATATATATAACTAAATAATTTTATCTCAAAATAAATCAAATATACACATTTACAAAGTAAATATAAAGTAATATAAATTGTGCTTTGTATTAAAAATAGGATGGTTCTTATCTCAAAAGTGCTCTTCTATTTTGAAGGTAAAACAAAAGATCTTGGAAATCTCTTTCTTTAGTCACATTTATATTATATTATGTCACATTATGACATCCATTCTAAATCAGTTCAACAAATTAAATTTTCAAAGATTTATCAAATGTAATAATGCATAAAGAGTTAAGAATTGAACATAGATAAAATTTTATGATAAAGAACATAGATAAGTTGACTTAGAAAAAATGTTACTGACTAACCATTAAATTGTGTGAAATCAAATAGACAACCAGTTAATGTTTTTAGAAATTAAAACAAATCAGTTACCTTGCTATTATTATCATGATTTTTACTCTCCAATTAGAAATGTCTGTACTGTTATCAATAATGACATGTCAGTTTGCAACACTATCATAATATATTAGAAGAAACTTAATTTAAAAAATGTTAGCCATGCATCTCTTCACATATATTTTCTTTTACAGATAAGATATACACACCACAGATTTAGTTGAAAAAAAATTACTGCTGTATTTCTTTCTCAATTATGTGAGATGAATTATTTTTGATATGTTAAACTTAATGATTTAAAATAAGTAAATGTTTCTACAAAAGTGGTTTCCACCACTTAAAATTCTAATTTTTTTTTTAAGTTTTTCGTCTCAAGTAATATTTATTGAGCTGAATGATTTTGTACTAAAAGGTTCTTAAAAGTCAGTATCAGGAATGTCTCAATACAAGTGACAACATCATTTTCATGGGTAAAATCACTGAATATTGAAATAAAAAATAAGCATCATTTTAGCACATGCATATAGAATAAGAGGAACTTAGAGGAAAATGCAAGTGTCAGTTCAATGAAGGATTGTATACATAGACTTGATCACAATAATCCTGAAGTACATTTTTTAACAGAGAAAGGAATGAAGAGAAAAGTCTTTGTTAAGACTGCTGTGGCAAGTAAAGGATGCAAAAGCAAGAATTCACTCAAATCATAGATATGACATGATTCCAGAAATTATGGAAATAAACTTTCAAGAACATTTTGAAAAGAAATTGAGAGGATTATAAATAATACCGAGATGTGGAAAATATCAAAGACCCTTAAGGACTTCAAAGAAAATAGAAAATGCATAAATGAGAAGGGATTAGTTAGGTAGACTAATATCCATTTTAGCTCTGGGATCTCAGAGTTGCCTGACTTCTTGGGCTTCAACTTCCTTACTTACAAAATAAGAATGTTACTTGTATAAGTTATTCTACAGATAGAGTATGCTTCTAACTAGGCAGAATTTGAGAAAGATTGCAACTCTAAACAAATTATAAACTTTATTTGGCCCTGAAAATGTTCAAACCTCTTTTGCCATTTACCTGGGAAGAAATAAAACACACCATGCAAAATATGTACTATGATTATTATCCATGATTTGATGTCATCATATGATAATGTACATAAAAATAGTAAATGCATTCCATGTATTAAAATATCAAAGATAGCACAATATAATAAAATTTATTGTATTATTAAGAGTACCAGAAGATAATACTTGGACTAGCAACTGTAGAACTGAGGGCACTTTAATAAAGTGATAAATATAACATATAGATAGCATTTAGGAAAACCATCAGGGATGTTACAGTACTACCAAGCTAACAAGGGGATTAGGGAGATCTGTAACTACCTCTAGGCCTAAAGGAGCAAGATGAGGTAGAGATTACTGGATACCAGAGATGAAAGCTGTATGAAGAGGGCTATTCAAAGTGCACTACGGCCTTGGATAGAGCCAACAAATGGTGACCTGGCAGTGATGGAATAGAGAAAACACATACCTTGATCCCACTGTTCTCCTACTCTTATGTCCTTCTGATGACCCACATTATCCAAATCCCCTTGAAAGTCTACAGGAATGAAATCTATACAGCACAGCCTTCTTAGATCCAAGCCAGGTAGAGAAGGGTAGAAGGTGAATCTGGAGGATTAATTATTTCATGAATGTATTAAAAATCCATCAAATATTTTCTTCCTAACAAGTAGTTTTTTATTTAAAAAAAATATTTATTTGAGAGAGAGAGACAGAGAGAGAGAATGAGCAGGGGGAAGAGGCAGAGGGAGAGGGAGAGAGAAATTCAAGCAGAATCTGAGATGAGAGTGGAGCCCGACTGGAGGCTGAATCCTAGGACCCTGAGAACAGACCTAAGCTGAAACTAAGAGTCAGATGCTTAACCAGTTGTGCCACCCGGGTGTCCCAAGTAAGTTTAACCTTAACAATATATACCAATGGGGAAAGAATGGCAATTTTAACGAATACTTCTGAATTTGAATTCTAATTCCATTGTTTCCTAGCGGATTGATATTGGGCAAGGCATATTCCTTCGCTATATAACAGAATTCTTTATGAATTGGAGACAGTAACACATGGTAATATGTGAGGGTTAAGTGGATTATAAAAAAGTATCCATACAAAATTGAGCACAAAAAAAACATTAAGGAATGTTTTCTTTTGTCTTTCTTTTCCATTATAAATTAAATTAGGATACTCAGATCTATGCATATCCTTTTGCTTTGTTTTGTTTTTTAAATTTTGGACAAAAGCTAAGTTCTAAAAACATCACATCCTAATCAGTTTCACATTCTTTGAAGGCAAGAAAGAATTTGACTAATTTGAAAATTCTGCCATATTCAATAAAGTTAAGAAAATCAGAATTAATTTAATGCTCAAGGACTTTTACAAATTATATGCTATAATTGCATTGTAGAACTTGTGATGTTTCATATCTTATGACAAATAATTCTACACAGAGTAATAAAGCAAGATGATACAATTTAACCATGGCAGTTTACTGTTCTCTTTGAATATGTGTTTTTGAAATTTTCACCAACGCTTGGTTGAAATTTTTAACAAATTAAATTTGTATCTAAAAAGAAAAAAAAATTATATTGAATTAGTGTTTCAGGAAACATAAGTAAAGTCATAACAAATAAATTTTATTGTAAGTCTTAATTTGTTGATGATTAAATGGCTAGCCTGTGTTTGAACATGTATTCATTACTTTTAAGGAACGGTTTAAGACAACATTATACAACTAAATATCTCCAGGCTACCTTTCACGACAAATATAAAAATATTTTAGTTATAAACAGCATTTCAGTATAGTTTCAAAATCTTTCGACCAAATTTAAGTCTCTTAAGTCATTTTCACCTGTATGAAAAACAAAATCATGAAAACATAAGCAATTACTCTTTCTACTTCTTAATAATCCTTATCAGCCTTTCTTAGCCTTTCTTTTTGCTGATGTGAACCAACAGGTTGGACTATAGGAAAACATGTTTCATTTCTTACTTCAAAATAGTGAATTACAGATGCAGGTGCAAAATAGATAAGTGCATAGACACTTTGCTACAATCCATTTGTTTTTTGTTTTGTTTTTTTTTTAAGTAGGGTCCATACCCAGCATGGAGCTTAATGTAGGACTTGGACTCACAACCCCAAAATCAAGACAAATGTTGAAATCAAGAGTCAGATGCTTAACTGACTGAGCCACCCAGATGCCCCAATGTATTTGTTCTTTATATTTATTTTTATAGTGACTGGCACTGTTATTACCAACCTATCAAAAAACTTATATAATAAAATATAACAAATTTCATGTTTTAAAAATATTATAGAGCTTATTATTTTCAAGAGAAAATAAGGAAAAGGAAACTGCAAACTATATTTATACTATGGATTTTTTTCTACCTGAATGGCTCTTATACACACTATGCAATAGATAAAATACTAAATAAGAATCTTAATTAAGAAAAATGCAATATAAAATAAGGCATTGATTAGTAGTAAAATTTAAGCTTGGTTAATACTAAGTATTAAAGTGTTAATATACCATAATTGTATAAAATAAAATATTTGTTAAGTCCTACATGAATTATTCAATATATTGATTTTGCTATATGTAATTGAGAATAAATATGTCTGGTGGCTTAGTTTTTAAAATAGTTTTAATATAGTATAGGCAGACATTAAAATCTCTATTTAACCAGAACACAATTTTTAATAACATTTTATGTGAAACATTTCTCTTGCTTACATTATATAAAACTGTAAAAGAAAAAAAAATCATTTTTTTAATCACATTGTTTTAACTGGGCAAAGAAACTTTATTAATCCCCTTATTACATTTTAATATATTAAAAAAATACAAAGACTCACTTCCTACCAATTCTTTGTAAGGAATATTCCCTTAAGAATTTGAATAAATATCCTGGTTTTAAGTAGACATTCAATATAAAGCTTCAACGTATTCATTATAAATATAAACTCTATGATGTATTAGATGTTCTTAAAAATTATCTGCATTGTGTCTTGTACTTCATTTATGACTGTACACCTGGGGTCTATTTCAATGTTTTTATCTGAGCCATAATTTCATTACCTGGAGCAATAATGTTTTGTGTGTGTGTGTGTGTTTTAAATAACTTTCTACATATATATGTACTCTGGGAGCTTTCAAAGAAGCATATGATCTCTAACTTCAACAGTCTTGAACAAAAGTCAAAGATAAAGACCCATTATTGTATGTAAGTGATGAATCACTAAATTCTACTCCTGAAACTAGTATTACACTGTATATTAATTAACTGGAATTTAAATAAAAACTTGAAACAAAAAAAACAGATGCCTGTAAATGTTTCTGTTTGTCCATAATTTTCAAATAATTAAAAAAAATGTATTTCTGAAACACAATGACTGAAAATGAATAGTCTATTTTATGCACATGCTCCTGAAATAAGTAGCCTCAACTGGTCATCTTTTCAGGTTATTAACTTCATAACTTATTTACTGCTGCCCAGTTGCTTACAAAGTAATAATTAGTTTTATTTTAGCATACTTTGTTTTACTTCTTAAAGAATAGAGATTTGTAAGTAAAAGCTGTGTGCATGAAGGAATGTATACTGCTTTACTAAATACTTTCATACTTTACTAAATACACAAAATACTTACCAAAGGGAAGCTGTAGTTACCACTCATTTGTTTGAAGGGTGGATGTAATTTGCAAGGAATAAAATGTAGGCTGATCTGAACCTGACTTAGTGCTGGAAGTCTTCTAATAAAGATTTGACTACTTTTTTTTTTTAAGTTGATACGTCACAAGTTGTAAACCTAAGGTGTACAGCATGCTATTTTGATATACTTATATATTACACTGTAACGGACATTGAAATGATATTAATCACATTGCATCATTATAATACAGTATTATTGACTATCATCATGATACCATGCATTACATCTCCATTATTATTGTGTTAGTCATTACAAGTGTGTACCCTTAAATACCATCAATCTTTTCCCCCACCCCCAATGCCCTGGTAACCACAATTTTACTTTTTTTTTTTTAACAGTTTTGACTTTTTTCTTAGATTGCATATATAAGCGGTATCACACAGTACTTGTCTACCTTAGTCTGACATCTCTGTTAACATAATATATACAAAGTTCACCCACATTGTTACAAATGGCAGGATATCTTTCCTTCTCATGGCTGAATAATATTCTGTTGAGTATAAAACACATTTTTTCTACCCATTCATCTATTGATGGGCATTTGACTTGTTTCCCTATCTTGGCTATTGTGAATAATACTATGATAAATATGGGTGTATATATAACTCATCAAAATTCTGTCCATTTCCTTCAGGATATATCCAGAAATGGCTAGATCATACGGTAGATCTATTTTTATTTTTTTCAGGAAACTTCATTTGGTTTCCATAGTGTTTGGATTAATTTACATTCCCACCAACAGTGCAAAGTGCTCCCTTTTCACCATATCCTTGCCAGCACCTGTTGTCTCTTGTCTTCTTGAAGGTAGCCATTCTAATGGGATGAGGTGATATCTCACTGTGGTTTTGATTTCCCTGAATGTTGAGCATTTCTTCATATGCCTGGTTAGCCATTTTTATATCTTCTTCGGATAAATGTTTATTTAGTTCTTCTGCCCATTTTTAAAAATTGAAGTATAATTAACATACAGTGTTATATTTTCAGGTGAAAAACATGATTCACCAATTCTATGCATTCTCAGTGCTTACCACAATAAGTGCTGTCATCATCTTTCACCAAACAACATTATTAGAATATTATTAACTATATTTCCTATGCTGTATTTTCCAACTTCGTGACTTATTTGTTTTATGACTGGAAGTTTGTACCTCTTAATCCCCATTATCTATTTCATCCATCCCCTCACCTACCTCCCTTCTGGCAACCACCAGTTTATTATCTGTGTGTAAGAGTCTGTTTTCGTTTGTTTGTTTATTTATTTATTTATTTATTTTTTAGATTTCACATATAAGGGAAATCATACAGTACTTGTCTTTATATGACTTATTCCACTTAACATAATACTCTCTAGGTCCATCCATATTGTTGCAAATGACAAATCCAATTCTTTTTATGATTGAGTAATACTTTCTTATAATATTTTCATATGTATTTATATATATTTCCATGTATCTATATATAATTCACACATACACATGCACACACAACACATTTTCTTTATCCATCCCTTCATTGATGGACACTTACATTGCTTCCCTATCTTGGCTATTGTAAATAGTGCTGCAATAAACATAGGGGTACATCTTTTCAAATTAGTGTTTTCATTTTCTTTGGGTAAATACCCACCAGTGAAATTACTAGATCATATATTATTTCTATTTTTAATTTTTTGAGGAACTTCCATACTGCTTTCCATAGTGGTCACACAAAATTGTATTCCCACTAACAGTGCATGAGGGTTCCTTTTCTCCACTTCTTCATCAGTGCTTGCTACTTTTTTTTTTTTAAGATTTTTATTTATTTATTTGACAGACAGAGATCACATGTAGTCAGAGAGGCAGGCAGAGAAAGAGAGAGAGAGAGAGAGAGAGAGAGAGAGGAGGAAGCAGGCTCCCTGTTGAGCAGAGAGCCTGATGTGGGGCTCGATCCCAGGACCCTGGGATCATGACCTGTGCAAAGGCAGAGGCTTTAACCCACTGAGCCACCCAGGTGCCCCAGTGTTTGCTACTTCTTGTCTTTTTAATTCTTGCCATTCTGACAAATTTAAGATGATATCTCATTGTGGTTTTGATTTGCATTTCCCTGATAGTTCGTGATGTTGAGCATCTTTTCATGTGTCTATTGGCTATCTGTATGTCATCTTTGAAAAAAAAAATGTCTATTTGGGTCCTCTGCCCAGTTCTTAATTGGCTTAATTTGGGGGTTTTTTTGGTGTTGAGTTGATTGTATAAATGATTTATATATTTTGGATATTCATTCCTTTTTGGCTATGTCATTAAAAATATCTTCTCCCATTCAGTAGGTTGCCTTTTCATTTTATTGATGGTTTGTTTCCTGTGTCTTCGGCCCATTTTTAAATCTCATTTGTTATTGTTGTTTAAGTTGCATTAGCTTTTTATATAATTTGAATATTCTTTATCTGAACTACACTTTGCAAAACTTTTCTCCCATTCTGTAGGCTGCGGTTTCATTTTGTTGAATATTTCTTTTGTTGTGCATAAACTTTTGAGTTTGTTGTAGTCCCATATGTTGATTTTTTGCTTTTGTTGTTTATGCTTTTGGAGTCATGTCTAAAAAAAATAATTGCCAAGACCAACACCTGTGAGTTTGTACCCTATGTTTTCCTCTAGGAATTTTATGGTATCTGGTCTTATGTTCAAGTGTTTGATACATTTTGAGTTAATTTTTGTGAATTTTGTGAGGTAAGGACCAAGTTCCATTGTTCTGCATGTACTTCTCCAGTTTACTTAGCACTATTTGTTGGAAAGACTACTCTTCCTCCATTGGGCATTCTTGGCTCCCTTGTTAAATATTAGTTCTCCACAAATGCTGGGATCTAATTCTGGGCTCTCTATTTTGTTCTACTGGCTTATGTGTTTATTTTTGCACCAATACCATGCTATTTTAATTACTTGGCTTTGTAGTGTAGCTTGAAATAAAACAAAAACAAAAACAAAAAACAAAAAACAAACAAAAAACTGTGATACTTCTGGGTTTGTTCCTTTTTCTCAGGATTGCTTTGGCTATTGCCTTGGGGTCTTTGTAGTTCCACACAAATTTTAAGATTGTTTTCTCTACTTCTGTGAAGAGTGCTTTTGATATTTTGATAGGGATCACATTGAATTTATAGATAACTTTGGGTTGCATGACCGTTTTAAACAATATTATTTGATCCATGAACATGGAATGTCTTTCCATTTGTGTCTTCTTCAACATCTTTCAGGAATCTTATGTTTGTATTGTACAGATCTTTCATATCCTCAGTTAAATTTATTACAAAGTGTTTTGTTGGTTTTGATACTATTATGAATGAGACAGTTTTCTTTTTCTGTTGCTTCACCACTAGTGTAAAGAAATCACACTGATTTCTATACGTTGATTTTGTAACTTGCAGCTTTATTGAAATCACTGTTTAATTCCAACAGTTTTTTGTTGTTGTTGTTGTTGTTGTTGTTGTTGTTGTTTCTGGCTGACTCTTTGGGATTTTCTATATATAACATCATATTGTCAGCAATATAAGATCTATGTATAAGATCATATTGTCAGCATATATAAGATCATATTGACAGCAAATAGTAACAATTTTACTTCTTCCTTCCCAAGTTGGATGTCTTCTATTTCTTTGTCTTACCTCATTGTTCTAGCTAGGACTTCCAGAACTATATTGAACAGGATCAGTGAGAGTGGACAATCTTGTTTTGTACCTAATATCAGAAGAGATCCTTTAAATTTTTCTCCATTGATTATAATATTAGCAGTGTGTTTATAGTACATGACATTTATTATGTTGAAGTATATTCTTCTACATCCAATCTATTAAGGGGTCTTATCATGAAAGGATGTTGTATTTTGTCAAATGCTTTTTCTGCATCTTTTGAGATGATCATGTGATTTTTATTCTAATTTTTCACTTTATTGATGTGATGAGTATATTTATATTGATTTGTATATGTTGTAAAACCTTTGTATTCCAGGGGAAATTGCCACTTGGTTGTGGTCAATAATCATTTTTTTTAAAGATTTTATTTACTTATTTGACAGAGAGAGAGAGAGATCACAAGTAGGCAGAGAGGCAGGCAGAGAGAGAGGGGGAAGCAGGCTCCCTGCTGAGCAGAGAGCTCGATGCGGGACTCAGTCCCAGGACCCTGGGATCATGACCTGAGCCGAAGGCAAAAGCTTTAACCCACTGAGCCACCCAGGTGCCCCTCAATAATCATTTTAATGTATTCTTGAATTACGCTTCCTAACATTTTGTTGTAAATTTTTGCAACTATATTCATCAGAGATATTGATCTATAGCTTTCTTTTCATGTGATATCCTTATTTGACTTTGATACCAAATTAATGCTGGCTTCACAGAATGAATCTGGAAGTGTCCCCTCTTTCTCGATATTTGGAAGTGTTGTGATAGATTGGTAGTAATTCTTCTTTAAATGTTTGGTAGAATTCACTGGTACAGCTGTCTGGCCTTGGAGTTTTTTTATGTTGGGAGTTTTTTTGATTAGTAGCTCAATTTCTTGACTCATTATTGGTCTGTTCAGATTTTCGAGTTCTTCTTGATTCATTGAGGTAGGTTGTGTGTTTCTAGAAATATATCCATTTTTTCTAGGCTATATAATTTTTGGCATATAATTGTTCATAATAATCTCTCATAATTATCTGTATTTCTGTGATACCAGTTGCATGTCTCCTCTTTCTTTCCTAATTTTATTTATTTGCGTCTTCTACTTTTTCATAGTCTAATTAATGGTTTGCCAATTTTGTTTATCTTTCCAAAGAACTAGCTTTTGGTTTCATTGTAACTACTATCTTAATTAAGAGATATACACATTGTAAATTGTATTCTTACTTTAAAGGACAAATATCATGAGAATAATATATGCAACATAATCACTATTTAATTGGCACTTAGCACAATTCCAAGTGGATCTTGTTTTAGAGTTTATGGGTAAAAGATGAATAAAGCATGATAGATTCAGTTTGACAGCAGGTAGAATTAGATACTGTAGAAGCAGGGTGTTTAGTAAAGAATTATTGAAGGTATAATCAAAATACCCAGAACACTGGTATGGAAATGACTTTAAGAGATATTTCATTAACAGAGAAATAATACAATTAAGTGGATAGAGATTAGTGATAAATTTCCTGAGGTCTGGGATGGGTAATATGGTACTAGATCTATTTTTATTCAAAATAAAGATAAAAGAGGAATGACAGGTTTTTAAGGATGACAGAGAAGGGATGATACACAGTAATAATTTTATAGCTATTGATGTTATGTTTGTGGGACATGTATGAGTTAATTTTCAGAAAGTTCTAGATGCACAGAGAAATAGATTACTGTATAGAGTAATATCACTACTTAAAAAGTATCATGGAAGTTAGTAAAATTGGGATTTTTTTATATCAACAAATAATCATTCTCTATTATGAACATATTTTATACTAAGCCTAACTACATACAATTAATTTAATATCAGCCTTCTGCTAGGCCTATCAATAGCCAAATATCAGGGTAAATTGTAAGCTTCTTAAAGCAAATATTTCATAACTTTGGTTTAGAATCATATTGTCCTAAGTTTGAATAAAAGAAGGAGGAAATGCAGTGGGGATAAATTATTTGTAATAATATGTAATAATAAATGGCTTTAGAACAGCCCATAATGACAACAATGATGATGACAGCGAACACTTATATAGCATTTTGTGTGTACAGGACCTGTTCAAAGGCATAAACTGTTCCAAGTTCTTTACATAAATTAGTTCATACATTCCTCAGAATATGGTTATGAATTCCCATTTTATTCAGGGGACATTTAGACAAAAGGATACTTAAGTGACTCCCAGCTGTAGTGATTGAGGGCAAGCCACACAAGATGGGTCACTTTGGCATGACGATTATTTTAAGTTAAAAGCAATGAAAACCCAGCAAGGAAAAACAAATAAAACAAAATAAAACAAAACAAAACACCTCTTCACTTCCTCTTCAATTACCTAAAAGAATTTAGACAAAGTATCCTCTCTAGGAAGAGAGCCATCACCATAGATAACTACACTGTAATGTGAACTAGGTATAGTAGACAGGGAGGAACCTACCAAGGCTTGTTTGAACAAAGTCCTCTCGCTGTTTCTGAGTGGCTCAGCAAATATTTGTTTACCAAACATGTTCTCTTTTTCATTTTTCTGTGAATTGTATTCTTTTACTTTGATGTCCTAGACTCCCATTCCCTTCTCCTTAGTTCAAAAATGAAATATACACCTCATTTTACATGACTGTCTTTGGAATTTCCATGTTTGTGTGGATTCCCATACATACAAAAATAAGTTTTACTTTCTCTTGTTAATCTTTCTCATGTCAATTTGATTCTTAGTGCTCTTAGAAGGACTTTGAAAGGCAGAGGAAATCCTTCTTCCTTGATAAATAGAATTTATCAAGTTATAAGATGTCTTATCTTGATGTTTAAAATATAATTATTAGTTTTCTTTCCTATGCACAAAATACACTGTAATTCTGGACTTTTAGTTAATACCTGTAAAATTTAATCTTTGTTCAAAGTAATGTACTAGTTAATTTTTTTCAGTAACACATAGTATCTTAAATGCAGCAACTTAAGTTCAACACAAAGTAGGTTTTAATCAACTAAAGAATATTAAAACTTGATTTAAAACTGGCAACTCTATTTTCTCACATTTTGAGATAATTCTTCATGATATTTAAGAGTGATTGTATATTTTATTTTAAAATATGTAAATAGAGCAGTGCTGATATAAATAATAGTAATAGTCCAACTTATATACCTTAAAAAATCTTATAAATGATATAGCTATTAGAAAATATATCCAAATGTGTTTGTCCCTTTAAAATTTTGAAGACACTGGGGCGCCTGGGTGGCTCAGTGGCTTAAAGCCTCTGCCTTCGGCTAGGGTCATGGTCCTGGGGTCCTGGGATCAAGGTCCTGGGATCAAGCGCCGGTCAGGCTCTCTGCTCAGCAGGGAGCCTGCTTCCCCCTCTTTCTCTGCCTGCCTCTCTGCCTGCTTGTGATCTCGCTCTCTGTCAGATAAATAAAATCTTAAAAAAAAATTTTTTGAAAACACTAGTGAAATCTGATAGAGTTACATTGATTTCAATTAGCAAGAGAGGATTAATCTTTATACTAATTATTCCTTGAAAAAAATCATATTCCTCTCAATATAGTACCAGATTCCCATGGGGTAAAATCTGGATAGCAATCCCTCAAATAATTGGAATCAATAGAGTATTTTTCAACCTATCTGTGTTATAACATATCCCACCAAGAATAGAAAAAATAGCCCTACCAAAAAAAAAAAAAAATCAAAGTATAAATTACTAGGAGCTATTAATGTCTCATTAAATTTATATTTTATAAATGTATTTCACTTTTTAAAAATTGAGTAACGCTTCTTAAAGAGACTTTTGTGGCTTAGCCATCAACAGTCAGGGAAGATTATAGTTTTCTACAGTGCCCACACTAAAATATATACTGCTACAGTCCAATTCGAAACTAAAAGAACTGGGTACCTGGGTGGCTCAGTTGGTTAAGTGTCTGCTGTCCCTCAGGTCATGAGTTCTGTGTTCTGGATTGGAGTCCTGCCTCAGGCTCCCTGTTCAGCAGGTAGTCTGCTTCTCCCTCTGCCTCTGCCTCTACTCCTGCTCCTGTTTTCTCTATCTCTAGTAAATAAATAAAATATTTAAAACAAAAGAAGACAAAGGGAACTCATAGATATGAGAAGTAAGAGAATTTACCAAGGGCTTAGAGGAGGAGATATAGCAGTTATTTAATGGTTATGGAGTTTCTGTTTGAGGTGATGAAAGAGTTCTGGAAATGGATAGTGGTAACAGCTGTAAAACGTTGCAAATATAATTTTGTCACTGAATTGTATGATTAAATATAGCTAAAATAATAAATCTTATGCTATATATAATTTACCCCCTGAAATGCAAAACAAACAAAACAAAAGCAAAAGAAACATTACCAGACTTGTCTCCAGAGTATCCTACAAACCAATAAACCTTACTGTTACTCATTTCTTTTCCTATTAACTTCACATTCTACCATCCAACTGAGCTTAGCCCTCAAAAGTGTTGGGGATGTCATTTAATTTAATCATCCATTCTCTAGTTCATTGCTTATACCTTTCTCTGTCATCTTCATCTCTTTAATATCGATAACACAGTGGAGAAGCCAAGGGCAGGAAAAGAAGGTTATGACTATTTGGCCATCATTGTTCTATATCCTTTATGTATAGAAATGGCTCCAGATGGGCTCTCTCCTGTGGAAATTGTAAGGAAGTTTTCAAGTTCTCTGAGGAATTACCCTAGCCCTTTGTTCCAGAGATTCCTATTTAACCTGTGTTTAGTATCCTAAGACAGCCTCACTGCCCCTCATATGTAAAAGCCTGATGAGTATCTCATTTTTAAAGTGAACTTATATTTAAAGGGAATCAGTGAATCCCACTATGAATGAAATTTTTGACAACTAGTGTGGTAGAGGTGAGAGTGGGGGAGAACACGTTTTCCAGTGGAGTTAACCAGTTGCAATCAAGAGCATTTACAGGAATCACAAGGCCAAAGGTAAATGCCTGTTTCAACTCCATGCCATTATGCTGTCTAAAACTCAATAGAAACAAGCTGGGAGACTTTCATGATTTTTTTTTTTTTTTTTTTTCACAAGAACTAAACTGACTGGCTTTAAAAAGTACAAGCGAAACTTCAGAGGGTGATGTGGCTCTGAAGAGATGGTAAAAGACTTAGCAGGGGAGGAGAATTGTAAAAACAGGGATGATTCTAAGGGGATCTATAGGCTAGTTAAAGTGAATTGCTAAAATACCTCCTGGGTCTGAACATCAGTCAAAAAAATAAAAAAAAACAAACATATATTTTGGCGAAAGAAAACTGTGTTTAAAACTCCAAACAATGTTTGATGTTATTCTAATACCAATTTTTATTGTTTTCTAACATTTCCTTTTAAAACACATATAACACTGGAACATTTTACTCTTTTTAATAAAAAAAAAACATGTAGGGGCTTGTTTATAGAGCACAATAAACTATTTCATGGTGTAAAGTATAGGATAATAATTCATACCTTGTGTATTAAATGGAGCTCAGTACAGTCTTATATCTAACAATGCAAAGGGTATGAATTATTACATCATAATTCACATCCTGTTGTGTTGTGCTTCTTAAATACCATCTCTTTGGAAAAACAAAAAAAGTGTAGCATTTTGTACTTATCTGTCCCATTCTTAAATTTGGGTTTGGATATATGGCTTTGGAAGACTGTACAAAAACGCAGGTCAAATTATACTTCAATGCTGTAGATTATGATATGCTTTTTTTGTTTTACATTTGAAATATTTTATTGGCTAATTTAAATCAATATAAATAACCATGGCAACAAAGAAATTCAGCAAACATTTGAATAGGTTTTACACATTTGTTGTACAAGCATATTTGTTTTTTAGGTGACTTTGGTTATTGTCCTTAATGTTAGGTATATCTATTTGCAACTTATTTTCACAAATTGAAATAGGGTTATAAATTAATTATCTGAATATAATTTAGACAGTAACATCTCTTTCACATTTAAGAATCTATCTTGGAAATACTTCAAAAATGTCCTTTACTTGTTAACTTTGAAGTAGAAGTATAACTGTTTTGGTAATTTTACCTATTTTGTAAATGCTAAATATTTTCTTTAAAATTCAATTAAAAAGTGAAGATTGACTTTGATATAGAAATGCTTATTCATATGTGTCCATGTTTGGCTTAGCTAGGTGTTTCTTCTTATTAGCTTCAGAGTTTTACATAAAGATGTAGGACCATTGGGAACAGTTTGTTTGTTTAAAAAACAATCTTAATCCCAGAAAAATTAAGCTAAACAAATTTGGGAATAAAGCATTTAAATATTTCAAATTTTCAGTTGTAGATTTTGTGATATCTGCTGCCTGAGTCTCAAAATTTCTTTTGTTTACATATTTAATACTGAAAGAGCCAGTATTTAGCTTTTGGTTAAGATCATATATATATATAGATAGATATATATATACACACACACACATATGTGTGTATGTACATATGTCTACATATATGTGCATATATATGTGTATATATTTGTATATATGTATATATCTTATATATCTCATAATATCATATATACACATATTTATCTATCTAGTAACTGATTTCCACTAGCTACGTGTTGTTATTTAAATTTAAACTTTAATTAATTATAATTTAAAAAAATTAAAAATTTAGTTCCTTAGCCACACTAGCCACGTTTTAAATGCTTAATATTCACATGGTGTTTATTTACTATCTTTTTTAACAATTCAGATATTTTCATCATTACAGAAGTTTTCTCTTAGGCTGTGCTGTGTGTGTGTGTGTGTGTGTGTATATATATACACACATACACAAATATGTATTTATGATTTAAAACAAAAAACATGTATTTTAAAGTGGATACTCTACTTGCTATCTAAATTAAGTAGACAACAAAAAATCCCTAGGAACTCTAGATTAAATTTATTTAACTCTCTTAAAGGAACTTTTAAAAATTCATTAAAAAATTAATCTCAGTGTGTTGCTCTAATTTATGTAATTTTTGTTGGTTTGCCTGCTTTTAAACATTTCTCTTTACCTCAGCATACTAAATAACAGTTTTTGCTATGGAACTGCACTATTTATTTTAAGAAAATATGCATTCAATACACAACCAAACCTTATAACTAAAGGAAGTGGAAAAAGAACAGCAAGCATATAAAGCCTAAGAGCAGCAGAAGGAGGGAAATAATTAAGATTAGAGCAGAAATAAATGATATAGAAATAATGTAGAACAGATCAATGCAAGTAGGACCTGGCTCTTTGAAAGAAATTAAAAAAAAAAAAAAAAGATAAATCCCTAGACAGACTTATCAAAAATAAAAGGAAATCCAAATAAATAAACTCACAAATGAAAGAGGAAAGATTACAACTAACACTGTAGAAATACAATTATAAGAAAACATTATGAGCAATTAAATGCCAACAAATTGGGCAATCTGGAAGAAATGGATAAATTCCTAGAAACATATAAACAACCAAAACTTCAACAGGAAGAAACAAAAAAAAAAAAAATGAACTCATAACCAGCAAAGAAATGGAATCAGTAATCAAAAATCTTCCAACAAACAAGAGTTCAGGGCCACAGGGATCCCCAGGGGATTTCTACCAATCATTTTTTTTTTTTTTTAAGATTTGTTTATTTATTTATTTGACAGAAAGAGAGAGATCACAAGGAGGCAGAGAGGCAGGCAGAGAGAGAGGGAGAAGCAGGCTCTCCGCTGAGCAGAGAGCGCGATGCAGGGCTCGATCCCAGGACCCTGAGATCATGACCTGAGCTGAAGGCAGAGGCTTAACCCACTGAGCCACTCAGACGCCCCTCTACCAATCATTTAAAGAAGAGTTAATACTATTTTTCTGAAGCTATTCCAAAAAATACAAATGGAAGGAAAACTTCCAAACTCATTCTATAAAGCCAGCATTATTTTGATTCAAAACCAGACAAAGACCCAGTGAAAAGGAGAATTGCACACCAATATTGCCATTGAAAATGGATGCAAAAATTCTCAATAAGCTACTAGCTAACAGTATCTAACAATACATCAAAAGGATTATTCAACATGACCAAGTGTGATTTATATCTGGGCTGTAGGATTGGTTCAATATCTTCAAATCAGGGGCACCTGCATGGTTCAGTCAGTCAGGCATCTGCTTTCCCCTCAGGTCATGATCTCAGGACCCTGTAATTGAGCCCTGTGTCCAGCTTCCTGCTGAGTGGGGAGTCTGCTTCTCCCTTTGTCCATCCCGCAGCTTGTGCTCTCTCTGTGTGTGTCTATCTCCATCTCTCTCTCTCTCAAATAAATACATAAAATCTTAAGAAAAATATCTGCAAATCTTTCAATGTGTTACACCACTTTAATAAAAGAAAGGATAAGAATCATATGATCTTCTCAATACATGCAGAAAATTCATTTTACAAAATATAGCATGGTTTCTTGATGAAAACCCTCAACAAAGTAGGGTTAGAGGGAACATACCTCAGCATCATAAAGGCCATATGTGCAAGATCCAGAGCTAATATCATTGCCAATGTGGAAAAACTGAGAACTTCCCCCTAAGGTCAGGAACACCACAAAATGTCCATTTCACCACTGTTGTTCAACATAGTACTGGAAATCCTAGTCTTAGCAATCAGAAAATAAAAAGAAATAGAAGGCATCCAAATTGGCAAGGAAGAAGTAAAACTGACCCTCATTGCAGATGCCACAATACTCTATGTAGAAAATCTGAAAGAATCCACCAAAAAATTGCTAGAACTAGGAAGGCATGTATTGCATGCAGCACTGGGTGTGTACATAAACAGTGAATCTTGAAACACTGAAAAAATAAAATTAAATTAAAAAAAATTGTTAGAACTGATATATGAATTTAGCAAAGTCACAGGATATAAAATCAACATGTAGAAATCTGTTGAATTTCTATACACCAATAATGAAGTAGCTGAAAGAGAAATCAAGGAATCAATTCCATTTACAATTTCATTAAAAAAAAAAAACCCATAAGATACCTAAGAAGAAACCTAACCAAAGAGGTACAAGATCTGTACTCTGAAAACTATAGAACACTGATGATGAAAAATTGAAGACGACACAAAGATATGGAAAACCTTCTACGCTCATGGATTGAAAGAACAAATATTGTTAAAATGTCTATAATACCAAAGCAATCTCCACATTCAAAGCAGTCCCTATCAAAGTAACACAAGCGTTTTTCATAGAGCTAGAACAAGCAATCCTAAAATTTGCATGGAAATACAAAAGACCCCAAATAGCCAAAGAAAACCAAAGCTGGGACATCACAATTCCAGACTTCAAGCTATATTACAAGCTGTAATTACCAAGACAGTATGGAATCAGCACAGAAACAGACACAAAGATCAGTGGAACAGAATAGAGAGCCCAGAAATGGACCCACAACTAATCTGCAACAAAGCAGGAAAGAATTTCCAATGGGGGAAAAAAAAGTCTCTTCAACAAATCACGTTAGGAAAATTGGACAGCTACATGCAAAAGAATGAAACTGGACCACTTTCTTACTTGATATACAAAAATAAATTAAAAATGGATTAAAGACATAAACGTGAGACAGGAAAATATCAGGATCCTAGAGGAGAACACAGGTAGCAACCTCTCTGACCTTGGCCATGGCAACTTCTTCCTAGACATATCTCTAGAGGCAAGGGAAAGCAAAGAAAAAAATGAACTATTGGAACTTCATCAAGACAAAAAAGTTTCTGCACATGGAAGGAAATAATTAACAAAACTAAAAATCGACCTTTGGAATGGGAGAAGATATTTACAAATGACTGATAAAGGGCTAGTATCCAAAATCTATAAAGGACTTATCAAACTCAGCACCCAAAAAAACAAATAATCCAATTACAAGATGGGCAAAAGACATGAACAGACATTTCTTGAAAGAAGACATACAAATGTCCAACAGACACATGAAAAACTGTTCCATATCCATCAGCATCAGGGAAATACAAATAAAATCCACAATGAGATGTAACCGCACACCTGTCAGAATGGCTAAAAATAACAACTAAGGAAATAACAGATATTGGTGAGGATGAAAAGAAAGGGAAGGAACCCTCTTACACTGTTGGTGGGGAAGCAAGCTGGTGCATCCATTCTGGAAGACAGCATGGAGTTTCCTCCAGAAGTTAGAAATAGAACTACCCAAGATGCAGCAATTACACTACTAGCCATTTATTCCAAGGATAGAAAAATACAGATTTGAAGGGATACATGCCTCCCAATGTTTATAGCAGCATTATCAACAGTAGCCAAATTATGGAAAGAGCCCCAATGTCCATTGACCGATGAATGGATAAAGAAGGTGTGGTATGCACACACACACAAATACACACACACACACACATACATATACACACACTATGGAATAATACTTAGCCATCAAAAAAATGAAATCTTGACATTTGCAAAGACATGGATGGAACTAGAGTATGCAATGCTATGGGAAATAAGTCAGTCAGAGAAAGAGAAATACCATATGATTTCACCATATTCAGAATTTAAGAAACAAAACAAATGAACATAGGGGAAGGTAAAGAAAAATAAGATAAAAACAGAGAGGGAGGCAAACAAAAAGAGACTGTTAACTATAGAGAATAAACGAGGGTTACTGGAGAGGGGGTAAGGGGTAGGGCTAAATAGGTGATGGGCATTAAGGAGGACATGTGTTGTGATGAGCACTGGCTATTATATGTAAGTAATGGATCACTAAATTCTACTCCTGAAACCAATACTACACTATGCATTAACTAATTTGAATTTAAATAAAACCTTGAAAGAAAAAAAGAAAAGAAAATATGCATTCAAAATTGCTTTGAGGAAGATTTAAAAAGATAAAAGTGGATCCCAGATTCCTCTTTGTTTACATACATTTGATGGATAATATCTCCCTTGATTTTTGTCAAATATAATCATTTTTCCTTTTCTCTATGTTGTCTAAGATATTTTCATGTAATTATTATATAGGTTTATGTTTACTGATTTGTGAATACTTATTATAGTTTTGTCTCCAATACTTAAGTAAACTATACTATAATTGGATTTGACTACACTTGTTTTTATAATTAATTTTCATGTTTGTTTGCTGAATGTACTATGTACACCTTTGAGCAGTTTGCCACATGCAATTAATTGTAGAAGATTTGACCTGATATGCTATTTTTCCTTTAATTAAAACTCTAACTCATTGCTGTGATGAAGATTGGCACAGTGGAAAAGGCAAATACAAAAAAAGGGTGTAAATTAACTAGCTTCAAGGAAGTGTATACACCGTGGGAAGAAGTGAGAAGAGCATAATGTCTTCTAATATTTATCTTGTGCTCTAGCCTATGGAAATTATCGTGACATGTTATTCATTCAAGCACTCATCCTTTAGTCATTTCTTTACCACCTACTATATATAAGTTACTACCTTAGATGAATGTAAAGCTAAAAAATCATGAAGCAATGAGAAAATCAGAGTAGTGCAGTCATTAAAGACTCAGAGCATTTTCAAGTAGATTAAGTTTTGCTGAACTAAAGTAAAATTAAAGGCAATATTTTATTTTATATTATTTTATTTCATTTTATTTTATTATTATTTTTTTAAAGGCAAACTTTTGAAAGCATGGTCGATGACCATGCACGGCTCTCCAGTTGTTGGTTCCTGCTACATGATGACAGTCTTAGTACATGCAAAAGCCTGGTTGTAGCCAATGGAGGGTCAGCAAAAAGGTCACTGTTGTGCAGTTGGGGAATGTATAAACAAATAAGAAACACAAAGCCTTTGCTATGCTGCAGAATAGCTATGCAGAGATAGCTAATAGCTATCTCAGCTATGCTGAGAATACATACATATTATCTCATTTGATTTTTCCTGTCTTTTCATGGTTAATTGCATCCCTACATTCTCGTTTCTCGTACTGTGTGTTACTTTCATATTCAGACTTTGACTTATATCTACTTCTGCCCTAAACAGAGATTTTCCTGTATCTCTAAAAGTGGAAGATGTGCAGGACAGTTGACCGATGTCCAATGGCCCCGTCAGGCACTCTTCCTTACTTCACTAGTGAGACACCATTTAACTGACAATATTTCCTGCCACTGCCATGCTAATTCTTGCCAACTGGAAATCTGTGGACAAAATGTCCAGTGATTTCTTTCTCACTCATTGAGCTCTGTAACTCCAAATACCTCATCTACTCCAGCTCCAAACACCCAAGAATTTTAATCACTAAACTTATTCTACTTCTCAAGTTACAAATTCTGCCTTTATCCCTCCTTCTATTTCTTTTAGCAGTATTCACTGAATAAATTAATCATGAAAATATCAAGATTAGACTTAATGTCCAGGGGCTAAAAGTATGTATGAAAGGACATACTACAATAAAACAAACAAACAAACAAACAAAAAAACAAAACAAAAAAACCTATTTTTACTAAAAAGAAGTTAATCAAGTTTCTATAGTTTATCTTTCAAGTGTTTCATATGTGGGGAAAAGCATGTGGCGTATAAGCAAAATTAATACTAGATATGTTACAAAATTCACATAAGGCTCTGTTTTACGAAAGTGCATTATATACAATGAAAGGGATTTATCAAATTATAGCTAAATGTATCTTAAATTACCTATCTTGTTAGACTTTTCATAGAAATAAATTCACAAACATGAAATTGTCATTTGTTGCATACCATAGTTTTAAGTTTTGCTTTGAAAGACGTCAGATACACAGTTAATTTTTTGAATAAAGTACTAGATTCTAATTAACTTGATTAGCAGATGTTTTATAACTACTGCTTATATAGGATATGGAAATATACATGTATTTGCTTGTTTCATTCTGAGAGAAATTCTATGATGTGGGTAGTAGTATACCCACTTACAGATGGGGCACAGAGAGGCTCAGTGACTCACCCAGGGTCACACTGCTTAGGATGGAGTTTTATTCTAATGCAAGCCAGTTCCATTTTAGGGCCTCATCTCTCTCAGAAGTACTCACTGAGTATGTGATCAGAGTTTTAAGCATGGAAGTGATAAAAGAACAGCTTATTTCCTTTTTTTTTTTTTTAGTAAAATTGAAATAAAAATCTCTGAGATATGTCATATGAAAGAAGACTTTTATATCCTTAAGGAGGATTGACTTCAAAAATTATTCCAAGAATAAAAGAAAAAAATAATAAAAATTGTTTTTTTTTTATTTTCCTCATATAATCAAAACAGAAGCAGCCATACTTTCTCAAAGGCCATACCCCTCTTAATCCATTAACACTTATTTTCAAAGGTGCATTTACCACATAATATGATTTATGTTTGAATTTATACATTTCTTAATCACCTAACTCCCTAAACATATTGTATTTGGTTTGTTAGCCAAAAATAAATAAATAAAATAAAGAGAGAGAGAGAGAGCTAATACACATCATTGCTTGTCTTCTCTAAAAACACCCTATCACTCTAGCAAAGAAAAAGTGTCTAAGGTTAATGTAGGTCACACCGATCCAGGTATTTTGATATTTTTGGAGTAAACAAGACCAAAAAATAAATATGTAAAATCAATCTTGAAGCCAGTAATGATAATAAGATATGTATAAATGAATGGTTATTATTATTATTTTTTAATATCTAGAGAGCCAAAATAAAATATATATATATATATAAACCCTTTCATAAGGCCATGGGACAGATAAAGACAGGAGAAGTCTAATTGTGGTGTATCCTGTAATGGAATCACAGTCTGTGTAGAAGCTGATTAAGGTTAATTTGAATCACATCAATTTGAAATAACGTGGCCTTTGCAGAATGAACAACACCTCAGTGCCAACATGATCAATTAGTACCTTTACCTCCGTACATCCGCCTGGAAAGGTTAGATTTATTAGTTATCAAGATAACATTTTAGAATGCAAATCCATGTTACTTCATTTCCTCTAACCCACCTCAACTAAGCACCTGAAAATGCTCAGGACAGATGTGTCTTGGAAGGAATCATCTACAATGTAAAGCAAGAAAGGATGTATGGAGAAAAGCACAATTTTATTGGAAAGATATAATTTTGCCTGTTTACAAACGATGTATAAATGAGCTCATGTTATCCAGTTAAGTTAAACTTATAACTCAGGATAAATAACTGGTTATATTGTTAGGCATATAGTCATTTGTGGCCCATATGCATTTTAAATTTCAGAGTTTGTAATTCCCCTATATCTTGTATTCTAACTGTTCACGTCCACCTCCTTATTACTATATATTTTCATTATTCATATTTACACTCATATATTGTTATGTAACAAATCACTGAACTCACTTGCTTAAAATAACAACAAAAAATATTTACTCCTGTTTTTGTACCCTGGGAAGATAAGCACATAACTCGTGCATTTCCGTTTCATGTGGTTTCTGAATAACTCATCTAGTGTTTAGGCTTAGAAAATGGTGTCACTGATAAGTCTGTTGCCTCACCTGGTATGGCTAAAATGGTGAGGATGGCTGGACTTCTCTGTCTTTACTTCTTAGTCTGTTATTATTCAGATCTTCTGTTTCCATAGACTGTCTCTTCCCAAAGGTATGCAGACTTCTATATAATGACTACGTTCCATAAGAAGTTAACAGAAACTGCTAGGTCTTTTAAATCCTGGACCTGAAAGTCATACAATATCACATTGACCATTTTCTATTCAGGACAATCCAAAATTCAAGGGAATGGGAAAGTGACTCCAAATTGGATGGAAAGAGTGGCATATGCCCACATGGGTGGGAGAAATTGTTGGTGACATCTTTGCAATTAGTTGATATCTCATAGCTAAGGCTGCATCCTGTTTTAGAAACCTTCCCTTACATACCAGTCAAATGAAGCTAGGCCAAGGTTCTGCCTTTTGCATTTTTCTACCCTTTACCATTATACTTCTCACGCTTGATTGATATGATTTGTGACAAGACCATAAGACAAGAACGTAAGACCATAAGAAACAAGAACATCATCAGTCCTTAATCATCCTTGCATCCTCTGTATTTAGAACAGTTCTAGCTCACTAAAAGACTACCAAATGTAACTCAAATTTTAGGATTTTCTAAGATTATGATGGCTAATTGAGGAAAGTCGAATTCAGGAATAGGAACACCCACCAAAACTCATGGTGATCATGTAACTAGAATATTTCATGAAAAAAAAAAAACTAACAGTAATATAAAACGATGAGGAAAAAGAAGTCCTGGAAGTTTATGTTATAATAGTGTATTGCTTTAAAGGGAGAAACATAAGACTTTGTTTCTACTTCATTTTTATTTACATCTTTACTTTAATTATAATAATTCATTCTTGCTTCACTTAATATGTGTATCTGCATGTGGCATACGTATTTATTCTCAGGGTTGTAAATTTTCACAATTCTACATTTCACCCTTTGAGAAATATAAGAGAGGCAGGTATTAGAGGGTGTGAAATCATCCTGAGAGTAAAATTTCAGAACCAAAACTTTGAGAGAGTAAACTATTCATCAAAGTCCACAGCCTGCATCAGTATATTTGAAAGTTGTGGGGTCCTCTTCTTCCTCTAGCATTTCCATTTGTCTCTTATTTCCTTTCCTCACTATTGAAAATAGTGGTGAACTTGTAACAATCCAAATGAAACTATTTCAAAGCAGCAAGATGACTTAGAATGAACCCATTTTTCTAAAATGCAAAAAAAACACAGCTTATATTTTGTTTATTTCTTTAATGCAACAGAGAGCTTGATAAAACCCACAGCTAACTCCCTTACTTCTTCTAAAGGTAGGTGAGAAAGAGAAATAAGGATCTGACTATGACACATTCTCTGGCTGTGAAATAAAACTGTGTCAATGAACAGAACACCTGTGAAATCTTATTTTTTAACTAAAAAATAATTATAAATAGATATCTATAGTCCTATCGAGGGAGTTTCACATGCCAAGGACAGCCTGGATATAATAGAAATTTTGTTTTCAACTAGGAATCACAATGAGAAATAGATAAACTGTTAGTGTCCTGTTTTAGTAGTAGCTTTATTTGTATATATCAGGATTTAAATTGTTAGTTTGCCAATTAATTTCATTAGCTATCTTTTTCTGTTCATTATGTTGAAAGCTATAAGGAAGGTCTATTTGAAATGTGTCCTCAGAGCTATGCTTTTTCATTAGAAAATCACTTAAATGTGAAATTTATCTGTTAAACCCAAGAACATGAACACAATAAATAAACTTACAATTTTCTTCTAATTATTCATATATGTAAGTCACATGGTTAGAAATTCGATGGCAGACACAGGACAAAAATACAAAGCAAGGAAAAACTTGTCCAGAGGTTGTTTATGTTTTTGTTTGTTTTTTTTAATTTTACATTATTATTTATTTTTTTAGTGGAGAAGGAATTATTAAGAAGGCTAAAACCTAGGCCCTTCCCACAATTCCTGCAGAGGTTGGGGTTAATGGAGCATCTAAAAGTGCATGCTCCTTTTTCCAAAATGATTATGAAAAGACAGGAAATGAAGAGAAACTGCCTACAAGAAGACTGTTCTCTGAGACTAGCCCCTGCGGTTCATATAAGGGAAAAAATAGTTCTGAGTAATGATAGAGGTAATATTGCCACTTCTTGAACACCACCTTTCTGGCAAAATCATTATGGTCAATCTTAGTGGTCAAATGCCCATCTTTGGAAGCATTCTAAACATATAATTACTTAATATAAAGCAGCTACCATAACTAGATTTTACTAACACTACATGTTTTATTATATTTTCCAGCAATAGATTGAGTGTTACAAAAATATCACGAAAGTTTCTCGTAGCAAACACTGATCTGTGAATTTAAAATATTGACATTTAGTGTTGAAATATGTTGACATAAACTTACTAAAATTAAAAACGTAACAGATATTCATCTGCATTTTGTTTAGCTGAATACGTCTGTTTTCTTTTTAACTTGCAATCAAAGAACACTGTGGAGTTTTAATCTATTTCCTGTCGCTCCCATTTAATAATTATGTCTGGTGTTTGTTCAACTTAGCACATTTCATATTCATCAATGCAAATAGCCTGTCTTCATTTATGGAACTCTGAACAATGCTTGAGTAAACTATTGGGTGATTCATTCCATTTAACAAATAATTGCTGTACAAATCTCTGTACCTCATATTCCACTTAAGCACACAAAATTAATACATGTATGACACATAGCATATAAACACATATATAAATGCATTTAATTCATTTCTGTTATATGTATACAGTGTGTTTTTTGTTTATATTACTTGGCAGAATATCCTCACAAGAGTAATATGAAATATTTGGAAATATTTAGGACATAATAAGAAAATATTTGACCTTATAGAAAAATAAACAAACAAATTAACTATAAAAAAGAAAAAAATGAGAAAAGTGGACAAACTGTGTTGTTGGAGACAGTTGTTAAAATTAGTTGTGTTAGTTCATGAAGAGATAATCTCTTGAGTCTAAATTTAATAATCTTTAAATTAGAGAAAATCAGATTGGCCTCATTTGATTCTAGTGATGATTAAATTTATAAGAAAGGTCTGGCACAAAAGAGATGCTCAATAAATAGTCCATTCTTCCTCTAGCATTATTCAAGCAGATGCATAATGTTTACTTATTCTTTTTAATCTAGGGGGAGTATATGGTCCAGGAAAAGGGACAAGTGCTTCCATTTTAGGAAAATCTGGGTTCCAATCTGAGTTCCAATCTGTCTGTGCCTGTGATTTAACCTAGTGAACTTTCCTAGTCTAATTCCCATATCTACAAAATATATTTCAAATTACCAAGTACCTAAGAATGCAATAATTATTACTAAGGATAACGTATATCACTCATACAGTATATCACTTGGTACACAGTCATGGCAATCACAAGAGTTATATTTATACATTTACTTTATCATGAGCATTGAGCTAAGCACTTGATACACATAATCTCATTTAATACCCAATAATTTCACTGTTGAAATCATTATTAGTTTCTCAAATTATTTTTAATCACTTAGTGAGAAAATTAATTATTTTTAATTACTTAAGCAAATCCAATAGAACTTTCTGTAATAATGGAAATTTAGGGGTTTGGTTTTGTTTTTTGAATTCTCCATTATGGTAGCTATCATCTATATGTGGCAAATGAAGTGTAGACCGAGGACTTTTTAAAAAATTTAATTATATTTAATTTAAAATTAACTTAAAGTAGCCACATGTGGCTGATGGATACATATTAGGCACACGAAGCTAATCTATATAGATATCACACTGAGCATATAGATATAAATAAAAGTTAACTTGGATCTCTTCTCTAAGATCAGAAATACTTAAAAGTTATGCCACATAACTCAGCACCTAATTTTACATTATCCTGTTGAATATTATTTATTGTATATTAGTGCTTTCTCCCCAGATATTGCTGTGAATGTCTTAAGGGTGAGTGGCTGTTTCTTGTTGTTTGTTTATTTGTTTTGTTTCTTGTTGTTTGTTTGTTTGTTTTGCTACTTGCCTATGTCAGGAAACCTTTGCAAAATCCTACCCAGTTAGGGTGGAAGTTTCCTTGCTCTTTTGCCAAATGATAATGCTCCCTTTATCTGTGAATTTTTGGAACTGGTAAAAACTGCCATGATTTAGTCTATACAATTCCCAAGAAGTAATTCAAATAAAAAAAAACAGAGACCAAATATGACATTCTCTTTATATCATAACCATATCAAGATAATTTATACTTTTTTAAATTTAATATTTTAGTTTGTAACATTTTTAAGTATTTTGTTAAGAAATAGAGAAAACCTAGAGGAGGAGTCAAGATGGCGGAGAAGTAGCAGGCTGAGACCTTCAGGTAGAAGGAGATCAGCTAGATAGATTATCTAAAGATTGCAAAACCGACAAATCCAACGGGAGATCAAAGAGAAGAAGAACAGCAATTCTGGAAACAGAAAATCAACCACTTTCTGAAAGGTAGGACTGGCGGAGAAGTGAATCCAAAGAAACGGGAAGATAGACTGTGGGGGGAGGGGCCGGCTCCCTGCAAGCGGTGGAGCAACGGAGCACAAAATCAGGACTTTTAAAAGTCTGTTCTGTTGAGGGACATCGCTCCAGAGGCTTAACCGGGGTGAAGCCCACGTGGGGTCAGCGTGGCCTCAGGTCCCGCAGGGTCACAGAAGGATCGGGGGTGTCTGAGTGTCACAGAGCTTACAGGTATTAGAACGGGGAAGCCAGCTACAGAGACAGAGCCGAGGAGTGAGCTCTCAGCTCGGGGTTACCTTGAAACTGGTCACAGGCACAGTCAGCTCGGAGCGCGGCCGGAGGCCAGGGTGACAGGAGTAAATGGGTGCTGTTCTCTGAGGGCGCACTGAGGAGTGGAGCCCCAGGCTCTCGGCTCCTCCGCCATCTTAATTCCCACCCTCCAGAACTCTACAGAAAGCGCTCAGGGAACAAAAGCTCCCGAAAGCAAACCCAAGCGGATTATTCAGCCCGGCCCCTGGTAAGGGCAATACAATTCTGCCTGGGGCAAAGACACTTGAGAATCACTACAACAGGCCCCTCCCCCAGAAGATCAACAAGAAATCCAGCCAGGACCAAGTTGACCTACCAAGGAGTGCAGTTTCAATACCAAGGAGAGCAGCGTAATTCCAGAGGAGGAGAAAGCAAAGCACAGAACTCATGGCTTTCTCCATGATTCTTTAGCCTTGAAGTTAATTTGATTTTTTTCTCTTTTTCAATTTTTTTTTCTCTTCTTCTGCCAAATTTCTTTTAACATTTACCCTTTTCTTTTTTAACGTTTTTTTAACTAGTTTATCTAATATATATATATATATATATATATTTATTTATATTTTTATTTATTTTTTCTCTTTTTTTTATTTTTTTTTTTTTTTTCTTTTTTTTTTTTCTTTCTGAACCTCTTTTTATCCCCTTTCTGCCCCCTCAAGATTTGGGATCTCTTTAGATTTTTTTTAAGCATATTTTCCTGGGGATGTTGCCACCCTTTTAGTATTTTACTTGTTCCTTCATATACTCTTATCTGGACAAAATGACAAGGCGGAAAATTTCACCACAAAAAAAAGAACAAGAGACACTACCGAAGACTAGGGACCTAATCAATACAGACATTGGTAATATGTCAGATCTAGAGTTCAGAATGACGATTCTCAAGGTTCTAGCTGGGCTCGAAAAAGGCATGGAAGATATTAGAGAAACCCTCTCGGGAGATATAAAAGCCCTTTCTGGAGAAAAAAAAGAACTAAAATCTAACCAAGTTGAAATCAAAAAAGCTATTAATGAGGTGTAATAAAAAATGGAGGCTCTCACTGCTAGGATAAATGAGGCAGAAGAAAGAATTAGCGATATAGAAGACCAAATGAGAGAATAAAGAAGCTGAGCAAAAGAGGGACAAACAGCTACTGGACCATGAGGGCAGAATTCGAGAGATAAATGACACCATAAGATGAAACAACGTTAGAATAATTGGGATTCCAGAAGAAGAAGAAAGAGAGAGGGGAGCAGAAGGTATATTGGAGAGAATTATTGGAGAGAATTTCCCCAATAAGGCAAAGGGAACAAGCATCAAAATCCAGGAGATTCAGAGAACCCCCCTCAAAATCAATAAGAATAGGTCCACACCCCATCACCTAATAGTAAAGTTTACAAGTCTTAGTGACAAAGAGAAAATCCTGAAAGCAGCCTGGGAAAAGAAGTCAGTAACATACAATGGTAAAAATATTAGATTGGCAGCAATCTTATCCACAGAGACCTGGCAGGCCAGTAAGAGCTGGCATGATATATTCAGAGCACTAAACGAGAAAAACATGCAGACAAGAATACTATATCCAGCTAGGCTATCATTGAAAATAGAAAGAGAGATTAAAAGCTTCCAGGACAAACAAAAACTGAAAGAATTTGCAAACACCAAGCCAGCTCTACAGGAAATATTGAAAGGGGTCCTCTAAGCAAAGAGAGAGCCTAAAAGTAGTAGATCAGAAAGGAACAGATAAAATATACAGTAACAGTCACCTTACAGGCAATACAATGGCACTAAACTCATATCTCTCAATAGTTACCTGAATGTTAATGAGCTAAATGGCCCAATCAAAAGATACAAGGTATCAGAATGGATAAAAAAACAAAACCCATCTATATGTTGCCTAAAGAAACTGATTTTAAACCCGAAGACACCTCCAGATTTAAAGTGAGGGGGTGGAAAACAATTTACCATGCTAATGGACATCAGAAGAAAGCAGAAGTGGCAATCCTTATATCAGATCAATTAGATTTTAAGCCAAAGACTATAATAAGAGATGAGGAAGGTCACTATATCATACTCAAAGGATCTGTCCAGCAAGAAGATCTAACAGTTATAAATATCTATGCCCCTAATGTGGGAGCAGCCAACTATATAAACCAATTAATAACAAAACCAAAGAAACACATCGACAATAATACAATAATAGTAGGGGACTTTAACACTCCCCTCACTGAAATGGACAGATCATCCAAGCAAAAGATCAAGAAGGACATAAAGGCCTTAAATGACACACTGGACCAGATGGACATCACAGATCTATTCAGAACATTTCATCCCAAAGCAACAGATTACACATTCTTCTCTAGTGCACATGGAACATTCTCTAGAATAGATCACATCCTCGGTCTTCAATCAGGTCTCAACTGGTATCAAAAGATTGGGATCATTCCCTGCATATTTTCAGACCACAATGCTCTGAAGCTAGAACTCAATCACAAGAGGAAATTTCGAAAGAACCCAAATACACGGAGACTAAACAGCATCCTTCTAAAGAATGAATGGGTCAACCAGGAAATTAAAGAAGAATTGAAAAAATTCATGGAAACAAATGATAATGAAAACACAACAGTTCAAAATCTGTGGAACACAACAAAGGCAGTCCTGAGAGGAAAATATATAGTGGTACAAGCCTTTCTCAAGAAACAAGAAAGGCCTCAGGTACACAACCTAACCCTACACCTAAAGGAGCTGGAAAAAGAACAAGAAAGAAACCCTAAACCCAGCAGGAGAAGAGAAATCATAAAGATCAAGCAAAAATCAATGAAATAGAAACCAAAAAAAACAATAGAAGAAGTCAACGAAACTAGGAGCTGATTCTTTGAAAGAATTAATAAGATTGAGAAACCCTGGCCAGACTTATCAAAAAGAAAAGAGAAAGGACCCAAATAAATAAAATCATGAATGAAAGAGAAGAGATCACAATGAACACCAAAGAAATACAGATAATTATAAAAACATACTATGAGCAACTCTACACCAACAAATTTGACAATCTGGAAGAAATGGATGCATTCCTAGAAACATATAAACTACCACACCTGAGCCAGGAAGAAGTAGAAAGCCTGAACAGACCCATAACCAGTAAGGAGATGGAAACAGTCATCAAAAATCTCCAAACAAACAAAAGCCCAGAGCCAGAGGGCTTCCCGGGGAAATTCTACCAAACATTTAAAGAAGAACTAATTCCTATTCTCCTGAAACTGTTCCAAAAAATAGAAACGGAAGGAAAACTTCCAAACTCATTTTATGAGGCCAGCATCACCTTGATCCCAAAACCAGACAAGGATCCCATCAAAAAAGAGAACTACAGACCAATATCTTTGATGAACACAGATGCAAAAATTCTCACCAAATACTAGCCAATAGGATTCAACAGTACATTAAAAGGATTATTCACCACGACCAAGTGGGATTTATTCCAGCGCTGCAAGGTTGGTTCAACATCCGCAAATCAATCAATGTGATACAACACATTAATAAAAGAAAGAACAAGAACCATATGATACTCTCCATAGATGCTGAAAAAGCATTTGACAAAGTACACATCCCTTCCTGATCAAAACTCTTCAAAGTGTAGGGATAGAGGGCACATACCTCAATATTATCAAAGCCATCTATGAAAAACCCACCGCAAATATCATTCTCAATGGAGAAAAACTGAAAGCTTTTCCGGTAAGGTCAGGAACATGGCAGGGATGTCCGTTATCACCACTGCTATTCAGCATAGTACTAGAAGTCCTAGCCTCAGCAATCAGACAACAAAAGGAAATTAAAGGCATCCAAATCAGCAAAGAAGAAGTCAAATTATCACTCTTTGCAGATGATATGATACTATATGTGGAAAACCCAAAAGACTCCACTCCAAAACTGCTAGAACTTGTACAGGAATTCAGTAAAGTGTCAGGATATAAAATCAATGCACAGAAATCAGTTGCATTTTTCTATACCAACAAGACAGAAGAAAGAAAAATTAAGGATTCAATCCCATTTACAATTGCACCCAAAACTATAAGATACCTAGGAATAAACCTAACCAAAGAGCCTAAGAATCTATACACAGAAAACTATAAAGTAGTCATGAAAGAAATTGAGGAAGACACAAAGAAATGGAAAAATGTTCCATGCTCCTGGATTGGAAGAATAAATATTGTGAAAATGTCTATGCTACCTAAAGCAATCTACACATTTAATGCAATTCCTATCAAAGTACCATCCATTTTTTTCAAAGAAATGGAACAAACGATCCTAAAATTTATATGGAACCAGAAAAGACCTCGAATAGCCAAAAGAATATTGAAAAAGAAAGCCAAAGTCGGTGGCATCACAATTCCGCACTTTAAGCTCTATTACAAAGCTGTCATCATCAAAACAGTATGGTACTGGCACAAAAACAGACACATAGATCAATGGAACAGAATAGAGAGCCCAGAAATAGACCCTCAACTCTGTGGTCAACTAATCTTTGACAAAGCAGGAAAGAATGTCCAATGGAAAAAAGACAGCCTCTTCAATAAATGGTGTTAGGAAAATTGGACAGCCACATGAAGAAAAATGAAATTGGATCATTTCCTTATACCACACATGAAAATAGACTCAAAATCATGAAGGACCTCAATGTGAGAAAGGAATCTATCAAAATCCTTGGGGGAGAACACAGGCAGCAACCTCTTTGACCTCAGCCACAGCAACATCTTCCTAGGAACATCGCCAAAGGCAAGGGAAGCAAGGGCAAAAATGAACTATTGGGATTTCATCAAGATCAAAAGGTTTTGCACAGCAAAGGAAACAGTTAACAAAACCAAAAGACAACTGACAGAATGGGAGAAGATATTTGCAAATGACATATCTGATAAAGGGGTAGTATCCAAAATCTATAAAGAACTTAGCAAACTCAACACCCAAAGAACAAATAATCCAATCAAGAAATGGGCAGAAGACATGAACAGACATTTCTGCAAAGAAGACATCCAGATGGCCAAAAGACACATGAAAAAGTGCTCCATATCACTCGGCATCAGGGAAATACAAATCAAAACCACAATGAGATATCACCTCACACCAGTCAGAATGGCTAAAATTAAACAAGTCAGAAAATGACAGATGCTGGCAAGGATGCGGAGAAAGGGGAACCCTCCTACACTGTTGGTGGGAATGCAAGCTGGTGCAGCCACTCTGGAAAACAGCATGGAGGTTCCTCAAAATGTTGAAAATAGAACTACCCTAAGACCCAGCAATTGCACTACTGGGTATTTATCCTAAAGATACAAATGTAGTGATCCGAAGGGGCATGTGCACCCAAATGTTTATAGCAGCAATGTCTACAATAGCCAAACTATGGAAAGAAACTAGATATCCATCCACAGATGAGTGGATAAAGAAGAAGTGGTATATATACACAATGGAATACTATGCAGCCATTAAAAGAAATGAAATCTTGCCATTTTTGAAAACATGGATGGAACTAGAGGCTATCATGCTTAGCGAAATAAGTCAATCAGAGAAAGACCACTATCATATGATCTCCCTGATATGAGGAAGTGGAGATGCAACAGGGGGCTTAAGGGGGTAGGAGAAGAATAAACCAAACAAGATGGGACTGGGAGGGTGATAAACCATAAGTGACTCTTAATCTCACAAAACAAACTGAGGGTTGCTGGGGGGAGGGGGGTTGGGAAAAGCGGGGTGGGGTTATGGACATTGGGGAGGGTATGTGCTATGATGAGTGCTGTGAAGTGTGTAAACCTGGCGATTCACATACTGTACCCCTGGGGATAAAAATATATTATATGTTTATAAAAAATAAAATTTAAAAAAATTATATAAAAAAAAAGAAAAAGAGGAAACTTGCTTCTTGGGGCCCCAAATAAGAAAAAAAATAATAGTAAATTCAAATGGCATCATTGTTAATCATTTGGTGATTAAAAGAATATATTACTCTAGGTTAGAGAGAATGAGAAAAATTGCCCAAAGATTTTACCTGGGATCAAACCTCCTTTTTGTTTATCTGTTACAGGATGAAAAAGGTATCAAATAGCTCTGATACTTTTAGATGAAATAATTTATGAATGAAGGAAAGAGAGACAACAGGAACTATATCTCATATAGCAAATAAAAATTGTAGGTCATTTTGCCCCTAATGGATGTCTTTGTCTCAAAATATCACATGATGCTCACTCAGAGTTTTAAAAATAATCTGTAAATTAATGGGAGAGGCCTATCTAGGAAAAGTAATTATCCCTTCATAATTTGCATAAATGATTTTTATCTCTTACTTAATCCTTATACGTACATTAATATAAATATTTGGAACTGGAAAACTGGTATACATTATGCAGTCCAAACTCTTCTATTATGGAAAAGAAACAGTATCCCAGAAAATAGGCAGACTTATCCAATACAATAAAGCTTATCAGCAGTACAGTAAGAATGAAAATGCACTTTTTCCCCTCAGTTTGATGTTTTTTCTAAATTATGTTGATGGATTAAGATTACTCTTGGCACAATACTAAATTTTTAAAGACCATGTAACCTTGACAACACTAATAATGTGCAGTAAATAACCAAGATGAATTTGGTAAATAGAAAACTGTTTTTTCCCCAATTATTTTAAAGGCCTATCAACCTTAGTCACATTTGAGATGGTCATATATCCTAACTAAAGAACATCATAACTATGACCCTATAGTTCTATTATAAAACACGGTAAGAGTCACTTTTGGGATAGTCAAGCTTATAAAACTCTCTTGGAAAATCCAACTTCATTTACTAATTCCATTATCAAATTATTGGGCCTACTAAAAACTTTTTTCATAACCAATCAAATCAAACAGAACTTACTAAGTTTTGATCAATACTTTCTTTCAACGAATACACTACCAGGAATAGGGACAGAGTTACTTCTCTCCTGTTCTAAAAGGCTTTTTGCCTATGTATTTCCATACTGTGTTAAAAAATGTCATAGAAACACATAAAAACTCAGCTAATAGATATCATAGAAACACAGAGAAGGAAAGGCCAATGCTCAAATAAGCCTTCACAGCTGCTTGAAGAGTATCTCTATAGGCTTCCCAGGGTATGCAGGTGAAACAGCGGCTATTTTGCCAAGTAGTTCCCCTCCAGGGTACTCAGAATTGTATGAACATCCAACCCAATTTTACTGTAGCAGAATTTATTGATTCAATCGGACAAACTATCATATATGAAATGGAATAACTGCTAGATAGCATATTTAAATTCCATTTTTGGTAGATAAAATCCAGGATTTTTAAATTATGATTTCATACATTAATAAAGTGTGACCATACATAATATTTTGTTGCTGAAAGAAATCCGGAAAATGGACTTCTTTTAAAAATTCACAGGAAAATGCTGCTGTAATATTTGTGATTCTAATTTAGTTACAAACAAAATAAGTTGTCTATTTATGTTTGTAGTCACTCAGTCACTGAATTGATTAATATGCATTCTGTAATATTCATATTATGTTATTATATATTAATATATTGCAAAGTTATAGGGTAATTTGACCCATTTTATTTAGTATGTGAGTCACAACACACAGTTATGTAACCACAGAGACAAAGGTACTTTCAGAAAAGTCTTGAGAAATAAGGAGATCCCATAATAGTCAGTCTTTAATGTTTCTATTTTATGACTCCCCTCCCACAAAATAAAAATGATGTAGTTTTTATACATGAGGAATACATATAGTTCCCATAATAAGGAAAACATATCTAGAGACATTATCTCATTCATTCACCAAATGTTGACTAAGGGCTTACCATGCATGAGGCACTATGCTGCTAATTGTGCAGGGTATATAAACAGACAAAATACATGTAAGATATAGCAAGGAGTTGTACAGCAAAAAATAATCACTTGAATTAACCACATGCCAAAAAAAACATAAGGCGTGATGGAGATTAGAGGACATTCATGATTGGTTTGTGTCTTTGTCTCTGTACCTACCTAAGCATTATCAATTCTTCTCAGTACTCTTGTAAATTCTTAAGTACACTTGTAGTAATTTGGGACTCTTACGTACCACATTTTATTTATTTATTTATTTTACAATTTTGTATGTCTGCTGACTAGGCTCTAAATACATCAGGATCCCTTTTCTATACTTTCCTGGCTCCTAGTCATTGTTTAAGTCTCCAATAAACATTACCATAAAGATTTCCCTCAAACAAAATTTGTCTTCAATCTGTGTTTCCATAATACATTCATTCTATAAGAAATATAGATAAATAACATAGATCTTCTGTTATGTATCTTCTTATTTACCATAAATCATTAAAAGTCAGGCGTGTATGTATTTATACCCCTTTGGGTTCTAATCACTGTGATTCTCATACTTAATAGTACCTTGGATTCACTTAGCAAGTTAACAATTTATATATTCCCAGTAACCTAATTGCTACTGATATCAAGCATCTATTCATGTGTTTATTGGCCATTTGTATATAATTTTGGGGGAAATGTCTACTCCTTTGGTTATTTTTTAAATGGAGTTATTTGATTTCTTTATTATTGGGAGGGGAAGGTAGCTTCTGTTCTCACCTGGAGGAACTCCTTCATACAAATAGCTGGGGTGGGGCACCTGGGTGGCTCAGTGGGTTAAAGCCTCTGCCTCTGCTCAGGTCATGATCCCAGGGTCCTGGGATTGAGCCCCACATCTGGCTTTCTGCTCCACAGGGTGCCTGCTTCCTCCTCTCTCTCTCTGCCTACCTGAGATCTTTCTCTGTCAAATAAATAAATAATATCTTTAAAAAACAAAACAAAACAAAAACAAAAACAAAAATAGCTGGGGTAATGGTGGATCAGGGCCTAGTATTACTGGCCTGCCACCCCAAGGGTAGAGCTTCTGTTTTACAGGTGAGGGATGGGTGGAAGAAGAGATGTCTCCTTCTTTATCCTGGATGTCTCCACTGCTGCTTCTCTTGTCTGGAACTGAGCGGCAGCACAAAGTTGTATTAGGGGGTGAGGGATGGATAGGATGAGGAATGGTGGTGGCCTACCCACTGCAGGGAGAAACCACAGCCTTAGATTAGGAGCTGGGGAGAAATGTAGTCCAGTCTTCTTGGCTATACATTCCTGGAGAGTTCTGTCAGTCTGTGCTGGGAAGACCAGGATAGGTCATGGCTCAGATGATACGGACTCTCACTGTTCTTACTGGGACTTAGTAGCTTTTCTTAAATAAACATTTTTCCATTTGTATGTCTTTAGAACAATTTCAAGACACTATAATTTTTTTTTCCACATTTTCACCAATTAGGGTTGTTACTCCGGGGAGAGAAGCTATGGAACTCCTTATGCTACCACTCTGGAAATGCCATTCCTGTCCATATACATTTTGTAATATCTATTATTTCTTGATATGTTTCATGTTGGGTTGCCTCTGTGTTGGGTTGCCTCAAAATCACCCTCACATCTTGTATGCCCTCCTTACTATCACTACTTGGAGAAGTTTTATTAATTTTTTTTGATGGAGTTTAAACATTGCTTTCTTTAAGGAGGTTTCTTGATTTCTCAATGTGGTACATTCTCCTCAGCTTCTTAATCCTTGTAGCCTTTTACTTGTAAATCTCTCCAGTTACTCATTTTTGCCTTAGTTTGGAGTTGTTCTTTTTCATCTTTCTTTCTGCCTTTGACTTTAAATTCCTCTAGAAAAGAACTTGTGTTTTATTTGTACCTCCTTTTCAAAATGTTGGCATGTGAAACAAGTAACATCTAAATAGTTGTCTATATATACTTGGTTACAGAGATAAATTAATGAATAAAAAACATACAAAATAACTCACTACTTGAAATATTGTGTCATAAAAGTGTGCAGTTATCAAACTGTAACTTGCAAGGTTTTCTAATACTATTTTGTCTCAGACTTCTTTGATTATAATACTAGCTTAGTCATATTCCATATATTTAAAATATATGAATTATGACAAAAACATTAATACATGGTATATTTAGTTTGCTTTTAATTTAAGAAGGGATTGTGAAGCTATTAGAAAGATATATAAAAATGTAAAAATGTTATTTAATAATTTAAGTTAAAAATCCAACAAGCTTAAAAAAGATTTGTTGGAGAAAAAGATATTAATGACATCGAATGGTGTAATTGTGCTAAATGTTTTCATGTGACAATTACAGACATATTTTAAAAGTTAAAATAGAATTTATTTCATTGAACTATTCCCCTTACTTTTATATTATCATCTTGGATATTTTCTAAACCTTAATCTCATAGAGAAGGGAGAGAGAAAATGAGGAGGAGAAGAAGGAAAAAACTTTCAACTTTCTCAAGATGTTGGAATCCCTAAAAGCAAATGGATATAATATATGTCTAGCAACAAAGAAAATTAAAATTAAAAAGTAATGAAAATCATCATACCAATGAAAGGTCAATGATATTTGCAAAACAAAAAATAATGAGAACTTTGTAGGTCCTGTTTCTTTACAAATTAACCTTCTAGGAACAAACTTATAATAGTAATAAAAATAATGTTTCATCTAATTATGGGATCTTAGAAACCATAAGAAAGTGTGTATTCATACAGTATATTTTTGAATAAAGATGACTTTGGGATATAAATGAAGAGTAAAAAAAAAACTTTATTTTTAAATATAAACTTTATATACCATTGATAAAAAGAATAGTATTAAAGACAAACACCATAAATCAACAGTACCAGAATGGGCATCTCTATGGGCTGAATTTAATGATGAATTCCTAATATTTTTGATCCCTACTCTGTATTGAAGTATTATGTAAATATAATACAATAGGGGTCATATGTCACTGAATTGTAAACCTAGAAACAGACTTAGAGAAATAACTATTTTATTCCTAAAAAAAAAAAAAAAAAATGGAAGGCCAGGTGGAATACTGTATACCATAAACAAAATGTGACAGAGCTTCCCCCCCCCCGAAGAAAATCATTCAGACAGTTCTTAATCTACCTACAACATTGTATTTCCTAAGGGACTTAGTCTTTTCCTCAAAGTAAGAACAAGAATGAGTAGAGAATAGAAAACTTAAGCAAGGAGATCAATGATAGGGCACAAACAACAACAAAAAATTAAAGCAAAATAGTAGCAAAAACATTTATAACATGGATAACAGTACTGCTGCACTTTAAAAATACAAAATAGAAAAAAAATATGCTTAAGACATAAAGTTAATGAAAGGGAACAGAACATGTAGATTTTTAACCATGGATCAGAGTCAAAATTACTTTTGGTGTTTCACAAAAGGTATTAAAGTATAACTCTGAGTTATTCAGATTGAGTGAATTGGATTGATATGATAAAACATGGGTCAGCAAGCTATGGCCAAATCCGTTTTGTCAATAATTTGCACACAGCCACATCCATTTTTTTATGTATTATATATGGCTCTTTTGACACTTTGACGGTAGAGTTGAGTAGTTGTGACTAAGACTTTAATACAGACAAGGAAAAAAAATACTTACTATATATCTCTTTATAGAAGAAAAGTTTACTCACCCTATCATAGAATACATACTCAGTGAGTAAGTGAAATATGTAGTGATTCTTGTACAATATTCATTTCATCGCACCAGAAAGAAAATATAAGAGGAGATCTAAAAAAGTGTTCTGCACCCAGATTCTATAATTCATTTGAAGGTGTGAAGTATGCATTACTTCAGGAGCTCATACTACTTTCTTAATTCAAATTCCCTAGAAACAGAGCCTGAGAGGAAGATTTGGGTACCAGTGATATATTAAGGGAGTGTTTTTAATGAAAACAAACAAACAAACAAACAAACAAACAAAAACACCAACCAAACAAACAAAAACACCAACCAAACAAACAAAAACTGAAGTGGGTGAAAGGTAAGAATAAAGAGGGATTAACCAAGGGTATCAACTCTGATCAAGTCTACTATGGCCTGATCCACACAGAAGGAGGTGGACCTGAAACAGAAATCTTACAGCAGAGTTTTGTCCTGTTGAAACAAAGATACCTTCATATAAGCCATTCAAAGGCTAGAGACTGCCCCAAAGCAGATGGGTGGGTATATAACCACTGAACAAAGGTGATTTCTTCTGGCTGAAGCAATTATCTAGGAAAGGAATCAGATGTGAGCACTAGTAACCAACACTTTACAAAAGCCAGAGGATGAGTGCATCAGCCTGGCACAGGAGATCTGGCTGGGGATCAAGAGCATGTACAATAATATCTTCTTCAAATACAGTCTATTAAATATGTCCTGGGTTTCAGTCTTGATCACTACCAAGTGATGCAACCATATAACAGATATGTTTATTATATGAGTTAATTTGCTTATTAACACCAGTCACATGATGCTGCTTTAATGTTTTTATAATTAAGTAGAGGATAATGGATAAGAAACGTTCCTCTTGTTTCTTTGGTTTGCATAAACTGAAAATTTGAACTTGATCAATTTTCTTCCATTGACTGACATCAAGAATTTCAGTTGTGATAACATTCATAAGATCCAACTCTGCCAATGGTATAGTAATACAAGCATAATATTTCTTTTATCTTGTTTACACTTGCAAGGTAAAAGAAATAAAAATTGTCAGAAAAACTCAGCAGTTCACATAAATTTATGTCTTCTTAAACATTCTTCTCTACAATATAACAAAAGCACAGAGCATCATGCTGTATTTTACTGACATTGTAAAAAGCTTTTTTTTTTTTTTTCTTTAAGGTTTCTGTCCTCATGATTTCTTTTCTCCCGTTGTTTTCCATAAGCCTCAGGAACAGCCTAAGAATATATACAGCCAAATATTTCTTCCTCCCACCCCCGTACCATGCAATCTGTCCTCAATATTCTCACACAAAACACCGTGTACTAGGTTTTGAAAAGAGATGATAACCTAAAACAAAACAAACAAACAAACCCTGAAAAACTCAAAAGCCCAAATGTAGCTAAAGCAAGTGTTTATAAAGAGTTGCAAATATGGTTCCAAATATGTCTTATTGGATGTTTTCTGGTCATGCTACAAGGAGTTTGAGGCAATATACATATATTCACTGCATATGTCTTTAGACATATATTCTTCTTTCAGTTGTAACAGTAGTCACCTGACACTGAGGAACTCTGAGTATTGCCCAAATCAAGAAAATGCTCCCAAGTATCTAGAATAGACTGTGGCATATAATGTGCCGCAGAATGTTGAATGAATTAATGAGTGAGCATATAATGAGATTGATTCTGGCTACTTTCAGTAATAGTATGGAGCATTAGACATTCTTTCCTCCTTGAGTTGTTCAAATCATCTGACTTGATTTCTAAATTATTTGTCATAAATATAACAGAGGTCAGTTTAAAATATCTGTTGTGCATGTTTTGTAGGCATTAAAAGAAGAGCAGGACAGATATTGAGAGGAACTTAAACCAGGGGAGGAGACATGAAAAGATGGCAGGATGTAATTCTAAGAAGAATGAAATCAGTAATGCTTTGCTCAATGCCTGTTCTAGTCTTTTTTTTAAAGACATAATTGACATATAATATTATAT
Source organism: Lontra canadensis (assembly GCF_010015895.1). Taxonomy (NCBI): domain Eukaryota; kingdom Metazoa; phylum Chordata; class Mammalia; order Carnivora; family Mustelidae; genus Lontra; species Lontra canadensis. The sequence continues at coordinate 75,710,424 of NW_022630995.1, read as the reverse complement.
TAGTTTCATGTGTAGACAAAATGATTTGATATTTGTATACACAGTATAATGATTACCACAGTAAGTCTAGTACCATCAATCACCGAAGTTACATAACTTATTTTTCTTGTGATAAGAACTCTTAAGATTTACTTTCATCAACTTTCAAATGTACAGTACAACATTATTAACTACTGTCATCAAGCTGTATGTTATATTCCCATGACTTTCTTATTTTATACTGGAAGTATGTACCTCTTAAACCCTTTCACCCATTTTACCTACCCTTCAATCTTCCTCCACTCTCTCAACCACCAATCTGTTCTATGTAACTATGAGCTTTGTTTTGTTTTGGTATGTTTGTTAATTTACTTTATTTTTAAAATTCTACATAAAAAGAAAATCATATGATATTTGTTTCTGCATAATTTCATTTAGCATACAAGCTTTCGTTATTATGTTTGAGCAGTAGTCCATTACACACACACACACACACCACAATTTCTTTATCCATTAATGTATTGGTGAATACTTAGGTTGTTTCTGTATCTTGGCTATTGTAAGTAATGTTGCCGTGAACATGAATGCTTATATCTTTTCAACTGGTATTTTTATTTTCCTTGAATAAATACCCAGAAGTCGAATTGCTAAATCATATAGTAGTTTTGTGTTTAGGTTTTTTGAGGAACCTCCATCTTGTTTTCCATAGTGGCTGAACAAATTTCCACTCACGACAAGCGTATACAAATTCACTGTATGCACTATTCACTGTATACAGTATACAAAAAAAAAAAAAGTTTCCTTTTCTCTATATCCAAACCAACACTATTTTTCCTTGTCTTTTGGATAATAATCATTCTAATATGTATGAGGTGAAATCTCATTGTATTTTTGGTTTGCATCTCCCTGTTAATTAGTGATGTTGAACATCTTTACAGGTGCCTGTAAAAATAGCTGTTTAGATCTTCTGACCATTTTTAATACAACTTTTTTTGGCATTGAGTTGTATGAGTTCTTTATATATGTTGAATATTAACCCCTTATCAGATATATAATTTGCAAATATTTTTTTCCCATTTAGTAGATTGCCTTTTTATTTTGCTGATGATTTCTTTTTCAGTGCAGAAACTTTTTAGTTTGAGGTAGTCCCACCTGTTTATTTTTATTTCATTTCCTTTGCTTTTGGAGTCAGATCCCAAAACTCTTCACCAAGATTGATGCAGGGAAATGACTATGTTTTGTTCTAGGAACTTTGTAGTTTCAGATCTTATACTCAACATTTTAATCCATTTTTCCCCATTTTCTTTTCTTTTCAGTGTTCTAAAATTCATTGTTTATGTACCATACCCAGTGCTCCATACAATATGTGCTCTCCATAATACCTACCACCAGGATCACCCAACCACCTACCCCTTCCCCTCCAAAACCCTCAGTTTGTTTCTCATAGTTTGTCTCCCCCTTTGATTTCCCCCATATCACTTCTCTCTATCCCCCAATATCTTCCATGTTATTCCTTATGCTCCACGAATAAACGAAACCATATGATACTTGACTCTCTCTGCTTCATTTATTTCACTCAGCATAATCTCTTCCAGTCACGTCCATGTTGATATAAATGTTGGGTATTCATCCTTTCTGATGGAGCCATAATACTCCACTGTATATATGGACCATATCTTCCTTATCCCTTTATCCATTGAAGGGCATCTTGGTTCTTTCCACAGTTTGGTGACCGTGGCCATTGCTGCTATGAACATTGGGGTACAGATGGCCCTTCTTTTCACTAGGTCTGTATTTTGGGGGTAAATAGCCAGTAGTGCAATTGCAGGGTCATAGGGAAACTATATTTTTTAATTTTTGAGGAATCGCCACACTGTTTTCCAAAGTGGCTGCACCAACTTTACATTCCCACTAACAGTGTGAGAGGGTTCCCCTTTCTCCACATCCTCTCCAACACATGTTGTTTACTGTCTTATTAATTTTGGCCATTCTAACTGATGTAAGGTGGTATCTCAATGTGGTTTTGATTTGAATCCCCCTGAGGGCTAGTGATGATGAACATTTTTTCATGTGTGTGTTACCATTTGTATGTCTTCTTTGGAGAAGTATCTGTTCATGTCTTCTGCCCATTTTTTGATATGATTTTCTGTTTTGTGTGTGTTGAGTTTGAGGAGTTCTCTATAGATCCTGGATATCAGTCCTTTGTCTGTATTGTCATTTGCAAATATCTTCTCCTGTTCTGTCGGTTGCCTCTTTGTTTTGTATGTTGAAGTCTTTTATCCATTTCGAGTTTATCTTTGTGTATGGTGTAAGAGAATGTTCGAGTTTCACTCTTCTACACATAGCAGTCCAATTTTCCCAGCACTGTTTATTGAAGAGACTTTTTCCCACTGTATATATTTTCCTGCACTGTAGAAGATTATTTAACCATAGAGTTGAGGATCCATATCTTGGCTCCCTACTCTGTTCCACTGGTCTATGTGTCTGTTTTTGTGCCAGTACCATGCTGTCTTGGTGATCACAGCCTTGTAGTAAAGCTTGAAATCTGGCAACTACATAAGACAACTGTTAATCAAGATAAAGAGCCATATTCATATGAATACATTAATAGTAAGGGATCTTAACATGCCATTCTCAGTAATAGACAGATCATCCAATGGGGTGCCTGAGTGGCTCAGTGGGTTAAGCCTCTGCCTTTTGGCTCGGGTCATGATCTCAGGGTCCTGGGATCAAGCCCCACATTGGGCTTTCTGCTCAGCAGGGAGTCTGCTTTCCTCTCTCTCTGCTCCTCTCTCTCTGTCTGCCTCTCTGCCTACTTGTGATATCTCTCTCTCTCTTTCTCTCTCTCTCTCTCACTGTTAAATAAATAAATAAAATCTTTAAAAAAAAAAAAAAAAAAGACAGATCATCCAAGCAGAAAATCAGTAAAGAAACGAGAGCATTGAATGACACATTGGACCTCATAGATATATACAGAACATTCTTTTTAATCTATTTTCAATCCATTTTGAGTTAATTTTAATATATGGTTTAAGATAATAGTCTACTTTGATTTGTCATGTACCTGTCCAGTTTTTCTATTTCTTGAAAACACTGTCACTTCCCATTTCATATTTTTGCATCTTTTGTCATAAATTAATTGATTATATATGCATGAGTTTATTTCTGGGCTCTCCATTCTGTTCTGTTGACTTGTGAGTTTGCTCTTATGCTAATATCATACGTTTTGATTAGTATAGCTTTATAATAGTTTGAAATCAGGGAACATAGTGCCTTGAGCTTTGTTCTTTTACAATATTACTTTGGCTATTCAGGGTATTTTGTGATTCCTTACATTTTCGGATCATTTACTTTAATTCTGTGGAAAATGCTATTGGAATTTTGGTAAGAATTGCATTGAGTCTATCAACTGTTTTCAGTAATATGGATATTTTAACAATATTAATTCTAATCCATTAGCACAGAATATTTTTCCACTTATTTATATGTTTTTCAATTTTTTCATCATTGTCTAATAGTTTTCAGTGTCTAGACATTTTATCTCCTTCATTAAATTTATTCCTAGGTATTTTAATCTTTTTGATGCAATTTAATGAATTTTTTTTTAACATTTCTTTTTCTGGTAGTTTGTTATTAGTATATAGAAATGCAACAGATTTTTGTTTATTGATCTTGTACCTTGAAAGTTTACTGAATTCCTTTATGAATTCTAACAGTTTTGTTTGTTTGTTTGTTTGTTTGTTTCATTTTTGCTTTTGCTTTGTTTTTGATGGGGTACCTATATTTTTCTACATATAAAATCTTGTAAACTGCAAGTAGTGAGTTTTCTTTCTTCCTTAACAATTTGTATGTCTTTTATTTCTTTTTCTTGCCTAATTGTTCTAGCAAGGACATCTAATATTATGTTAAATAAATATGGTGAGAGTTGACATCTTTCTCTTTTCCCAATTTTGAGTAAAGGTTTTCAGAGTTTCACTATTAACTATGGTGTTACCTGTGGGCTTTTCATATGTGATCTTATTATGTTGAGTTATGTTCTCTTTATATCCACTTTGTTGAGAGTTTTTATCCTGAATGGATGTTCAGTTCTGTCAAATGCTTTTTCTGCATCTGTAGAGATGATCAGATAATTTTTAGGCTTCATTTTGTTAATGTGGTACATCATGTTTATTTATTTTTGGATGTTGAACCATCCTTGCGTCTCTGGAATAAATCCCACTTGACATGGTGTATGATCCTTTTCACATCATTCAATTTTATTTGCTAATATTTTGTTGAAGATTTTTACATCTATGTTAATCAGGATATGGGCATATATATATATTTTGTTTGTTCGTTTGTTTTTGTTTTTGTTGTTCTTTTCTGTCTTATGTATCAGAGTAATGCTGCCCCTGTGAAATGAGTTTGGAAACATTTTCTACTCCCCCATATTTTCAGAGTTTGAGAAGAATAGCAATTAAATTTTCTCTGAATGTTTGGTAGAATTCACCAGTGAACCTGCCTTGTTCTGGCTTTTGTTTGTTGGGAAATTTTTTATTACTAATTCAATCTATTGTATCAGTAATCAGTCTATTCAGATTTTCTATTTCTTCATGATTCAGTCTTGGAAAATTATATGTTTCCAGTAATTTAACCATTTCTTCTAGGTGGCTAAATATGTTGGCCTATAATTGTTTATGATCATTTTTATTTATGTGGTATCTAGTTGTAACATCTATTCATTTCTAATGTTATTTATTTGAGTCTTCTTTTCTTTCCCTTTTATTATTATTATTATTATTATTAGTGATTCTAGCTGAAGGTTTGTCAATTTTGTTTATTTTCAAGGAACTAGCTCTTAGTTTTATCAGTCTTGTCTATCTTCTTTTTAGTCTCTATTTTATTTATTTCACTTTGATCTTTGTTATCTCTGTCCTACTAACTTTGGGCCTCATTTGTTCTTCTTTTCTATGTTCTCTGTATTTAGAATTAGATTGTTTATTTAGTACTTTTCTTGTTCCTTGAATTAGGCTTATATTATATGATCTTCCTTCTGGAACTGCTTTTGTTGCACTCCAAAGATAATGTTACTACTTACATTTTTCTCAAGGTAATTTTTCATTTCTCCTTCGATTTCTCTTTTGACTCATTGGTTATTCAGTAGTGTGTTGTTTAATCTCCACATTTGTGATTTTTCCAGTTTTCTTCTTGTAATTAATTTCTACTATCATAAATTTGTATTCAAAAAAGATGTTTGATATGATTTAATCTTAAATTTATTGAGACTTGTTTTGTGGTCTAGCATATAATCTATCCTAGAGGATGTTTAATGTGCAGTTGAGAATCATGTGTATCTGCTGTTTTTAAATGGGATGTTCTTTATATATCTATCAAGTCCATCTGGTCTAATTCACCAGTTAAGACTAATACTTCTTTATTGGCTTTTTGCCTGGATGATCTATCAATTTATAAAATTGGTTTATTAAATTTCTTTACTGTTATTATATCATTATCTATTTCTTTCTTTAAGTCTATTAGCATTTGCTTTATATATTTAGGCTTATATTATATATTTTTATATATGTATATTATATATTATATATAATATATATTTATATATATAAATATATATCTATATATTTAGTTGGGAGTATACATATTTGCAAATGTTGTATCTTCTTGTTCAACTAACCCCTTTATCATTATGTAATGCTTTACTTTGTCTTGTATTATAGTTTTTGCTTTAAAATCTATTTTGTCTGTGTATAGCTACCCCAGCGTTCTTTTGGTTTCCATTTGCATGGAAAATCTTTTTCTCTTCCTTCACTTTCAGTCTGTGTGTGTTCTTACATCTGAAGTGAGTCTTTTATAGACAGCACATAAATGGATCTTGGTCTTGATTTTTTTTATCCATTCCATCACTCTATGTGTTTTGATTAGAAACTTCAGTCCATCTACATTGTAAAGTAATTGTTGATGATAGATATGTACTTACTGTCATTTTGTTCATTGTTTTTTGGCTGTTTTGTAATTCTTCTCTGTTCCTTTCTTCTTCTCTTGCTCTCTTCCCTTGTGTTTTGATTTTCTTTAGTGTTATGCTTGGATTTCCCTTAAATTATCTTTTGTGCATCTACTACAAAAATTTTTGTTTCTTGGCTCACAAATTACAGCCTATAAGTAACAGTCTATTTTAACTTGATGGTAACATAAGTTTGATTGCATTCTAAAACTCTACATCTTTATCTTCACCACCCACCCCCAAATTTTATGTTTTTGATGTCATTCTTTTTATTTTGTGTATTCCTTAACTAATTATTATAGTTACACTTTTTTAACTACTTCTATCTTTTAACATTCATACTAACTTTATAAGTGATTAATCCACTAACTTTACTACAAACTTACTTTTACCAAGGGAGAGCAAAAAGATGGTGTTTCCTGGCCTACATTCCCCAAGAGCACCTCCATAACCTCTAGATTTGTGACAAAACTAAAGCGTAACCCTCAGACTGAAGCTTGGGCAAGTAAATAGGCCTATTTCACAGAATGTCTAAGGGTATGTTTCAATTTGCTCTGTGAAGTGTCCTGGGAGTGGTAGTCTGCCAAAAACTGTCTCACCAGTTGTCAGTCATTCTTTCTGTCTTGTGAGACCCAAAAATGCAAGCCTCCTGGCCATCAGAGCCAAGCAATCAAGGAGCATCCCTGTGTAGATTGCATGCTCAATTGGTTTTAGTGAAGTGAGAGAACACACAGGGTCAGGATGTGCCTGCTAGCTTTAACAAGGCAGGGGGGGAACACAGGGCCAAGACACACCCTGAGAATAGTGCAAGGCTGAGGTATGCCCACCTGCTTTAGTGACACAGTGGAAGTATGCAGGGAATGCATTCACCCATTGGCAGTAGCAAGGTAGAGGGAGAGTGAAAAAATGGCACTCCATCGCTGGAGAGAGTCCCAATGGGCCTCTGCTGCACTGACAGAACTTTAAAATTAACAAATGAATCTCCTTCATATAAAGCTTAGGTGTTTTTCAAGCTGCTGCTTTTGTGCTGAAATCTAGGTTGAGTGACTCCCAAGGTTGTGTGTGAACCTTGTAAGAGTAGCATCTCGGTTCTGTATAGTCCTTTGGGTTCCTGGATGTAAGCCCTGCTGGTTTTCAAAGACAGAAGTTTTGGGGACTCATCTCTTCACACAAGTGAAGGACTGGGTGTCTGATGTGGGGTACAAAACCTCAGCTCCGTGGATAGAATTACCAGATTTGTAAGATTGCTCCTGATTGTGGATCACTCTGTCAGGGACAGGGTTTATGACAAGGCCCCATCAGCCTCCCCCACCCACCTCAATGTGACCCTTTTATTTGTTGTATAGGAGCTGTTCAGCTAGTTTTCACATCTTATTTTTAAAGGGAATTCTTCCATGTAGAAGAACTATAGATTTGGTGTGTCTTTGGGAGGAGGTAAGTTCTGAATCTTCTTATGTCATTATCTTGGACTGCCCCCTCTTCCTCTTGGCTGTTTTTACTTTTCATTTTCACATAATTCTAACCCTTCAAGTTCACAGTCCTCTTCAAGAAAAGTAAATTTTCTGTGTCATTTTTAGACAGCCATAGAAACTTTAAGCAAAAATTATTGATTCTTTATCCTTTTTTTTAAATTCCAAGAATGCATTCTCACTTTTATTATTGCCTATTTTATTTTATTTATTGCCTTTTATTATTGCCTATTATTCCTAACATAGCTTTAGATTTTCAGTTATGAATTGTGCAGTATATATTTTTAAATTCAAATATCTGAGACTAGGATAAAATCTGCAACTTGTATATCAGGCCATTAAGGATGTTAGCTGACGTCTCTTCTCTCAGAGACCTCATATATTAGAAGCAAAAGCTTTCTTTTGAAAAGAAGATTCATATTTTAAATACAGATCCCATTACTCTGAAAAAGTGTGAATTGTTTTATTTTCTGCTTAAAATGTAAAATGAGATTAAGAGTCACTTATGGTTTGTATCCCTCCCAATCCCATCTTGTTTCATTTATTCTTCTCTTACCCCCTTAACCCCCCATGTTGCATCTCCACTTCTTCATATCAGGGAGATCATATGATAGTTGTCTTTCTCCGATTGACTTATTTCGCTAAGCATGAAACCCTCTAGTTCCATCCACGTTGTCGAAAATGGCAAGATTTCATTTCTTTTGATGGCTGCATAGTATTCCATTGTGTATATACACCACATCTTCTTTATCCATTCATCTCTTGATGGACATCTAGGTTCTTTCCATAGTTTGGCTATTGTAGAGATTGCCGCTATAAACATTCGGATGCACGTGCCCCTTTGGATCACTACGTTTGTATCTTTGGGGTAAATACCCAGTAGTGCAATTGCTGGGTCTTAGGGTACTTCTATTTTCAACATTTTGAGGAACCTCCTTGCTGTTTTCCAGAGTGGTTGCACCAGCTTGCATTCCCACCAACAGTATAGGAGGGTTCCCCTTTCTCCACATCCTCGCCAGCATCTTTCATTTCCTGACTTGTTAATTTTAGCCATTCTGACTGGTGTGAGGTGATATCTCATTGTGGTTTTGATTTGTATTTCCCTGATGCCAAGTGATATGGAGCACTGAGGTTTGCTGGGGGGAGGGGGGTTGGGAAAATGGAGGTGGGGTTATGGACATTGGGGAGGGTATGTGCTATAGTGAGTGCTGTGAAGTGTGTAAACCTGGTGATTCACAGACCTGTACCCCTGGGGATAAAAATATATTATATGTTTATAAAAAAAATTTTAAAAAGATACAAAATTAATAATATTCCTATATACTGCAATAACCAAACAAAAATATAATCAAATAAAGATCTCACTTTTAACAGCATTAAGATAACCAGGTCCCAAGGAAAAAAAAAAACCTTAAAAAAATGGGAAAGATCTTTTTTTTTTTTTTTTAATTTTATTTATTTATTTGACAGAGAGAGATCACAAGTAGGCAGAGAGGCGGGCAAAGAGAGAGGAAGGGAAGCAGGCTCCCTGCTGAGCAGAGAGCCCGATGTGGGGCTCGATCCCAGGACCCTGAGATCATGACCTGAGCCGAAGGCAGCAGCTTAACTCACTGAGCCACCCAGGCGCCCCATGGGAAAGATCTTTTATGGGGAAAATTATAAAGTTATAAAACATTAAAGATCTGAATGTATATACAGATATACAGTACCATGTATATACAATTGAAAGATTTAATATCATAAAGTCGATTCTCTGGACATTGATAAATGAATTCTATGTAATTGCAAAAAAAATTAAAATGAAATCATCAAGAAGATACATACTTTTCTTTAAAGCAAAAAGCAATTTAGATTAAAAGCCACTTTAAGAAATCTAAATGAATAAAACCCTTAATGAAGAAATTATTTCCTTCTGATATGAAAAATTAGGTAGACATCATATGGAGCAATGAGCTTAAATTTTAGCAAATTATTAAAACTTTATCAACAATTTGGATAAAAACTGTATGTATGGGAAATTGTACAATTGAAAAAGTTAGTCTTGTTTTTGTTTTTACTTTTTAGGGATCTAGTTGACTTTTTTTTTTTTTAAAGATTTTATTTATTTATTTGACAGAGAGAGATCACAAGTAGATGGAGAGGCAGGCAGAGAGAGAGAGAGAGGGAAGCAGGCTCCCTGCCGAGCAGAGAGCCCGATGCGGGACTCAATCCCAGGACCCCGAGATCATGACCTGAGCCAAAGGCAGCGGCTTAACCCACTGAGCCACCCAGGTGCCCCTAGTTGACATTTTTAATCACATATATTTTTGCATTATTACCTACTGCACCAGCTTAGAGGGATATAATGTTTCCTGAAGGGGGATGATATTGTAAGACAGCAACCAGAAGTAACAGAAGTGAGAGAACACTTCAGACTTCTGAATGAAATGTTTTTCTGCTGATTCAGAACAAACATCAAATCTCTGCTTGAGGAATTCTTTGAATTATTCTACATGGAAAAAAAAAAAGAGAGAGAGACTGGTCATATCTGGATTCAATTCTCAAATAAAAGTTAACACAAAATGAAATGGAATTATCTATAAGTTTCTAAATTGAGTTATGTCATGTAATCCTCTCACTTTTCTTTTTTTCCCACCAATGTACCATGAATTGAAAACCATTTTGTATTCACAAACTCATTATATTTATGGAATCCAAATAAGGGCAGGAGGGATCATTTAAGATGGGCTAAAGCCTTATAAGCATAAAGAAAAAAAAAAAAAGGTGGGCTAATGCTTGAACATAATAAATCACAATAAACTCCAAAGCTTTAAATTTAAATTATCTTTGTTAAAAATTCAGACATGTGGGGCGCCTGGGTGTCTCAGTCGGTTGGGCGACTGCCTTTGGCTCGGGTCATGATCCCAGGACCCTGGGATAGAGCCCTACATTGGGCTCCCTGATCAGTGGGGGGCCTGCTTCTCCCTCTCCCTCTGCCTGCCCCTATGCCTATGTGTGCTCTATCTCTCTGTCAAATAAATAAATAAAATCTTTAAAAAAAATTCAGACATGCTAAAATAGTATTTTAACTTTTCTTGCATATTTCATGTGGATATTTATTTGATAATTATTTATCTAATAAATAATTAGATAACTATTTATTTTAGGAAGAACTCAGTTTTAAAACTACATAACTCATTTTGCCCATTTAATCATGCTCCATTAATTACTATTAATTACTTTGATTCTTGTTACTTTTTGAAGCTGGAGTCTTCTAGTATTCAAATTTCTCTCACATATGTGAGAAGCTACTGAATTACAGACCAAAGCATCCAACTGCTTATTAAGTATCTACAAACCTGAATGCCTGAAAGGAACACAAAATTCATCTGCATATGTAGGCTCATTATCTATTCCATCAGACCATTCTGTTCAGATGTTGAAGCCAAAATGCAAAAGGTGGAGTCAATCCTTGCCAATTCTTTTTCTTTTATAGCCTCATATTTAATCCCACATCAAATGTTGTCAGTTTTACCCCTATATGTATGAACTTCTCTCCATCTCCATCCAGACTACTTAAAACCCAGCTACTATTTTCCTGTAGTGAGGCAATATTCTCCTGTATACCTACATTTACTTTAATGCTTTCAATCTGTTTTATATATTAAAACTGGAGTTATCTTTCAAAATGACAATCTGAGCCTATCACCTCACAAAAATATTAAGTTGATCTCAGTGCTAATAAGAGAAAGATCAAAAATTTAACACACAAGATTCTGCATAATATGGTAACTGATAAATTATGTCTCCTCACTGTTGTTATTATTATAATTCTGCAGTTTTCCTTAATAAAACATATTAAAATTTATACACACATACCTATGTGATTGCTTCTTGTCTCTCACACTTAAGATTATAGGGGCAGAGATCTTACGAATCTGACTCAACCTGATTTTGCCAACATCTACTCTGAATGGTTCTGAATGAATAAATGAAACACAGAAAAAGAAGGGAGGAATATTACCAGGCTATGCATAGAAGGAAAAATAAAAATAATGTAATAGTGGTTAAAATTGACAGTCTTAACTAGGAAAAAATAAATACATACATATATATTCCATATATATCATATATATTTTTATTATTATATGTACATATATTAGATTTTATTTATTTATTTGAGAGAGTGAGAATGAGAATATGAGCAGGGGGAGGGGCAGAGACAGAGGGAGGAACAGACTTTCAGCTGAGCAGGGAGCTGGACATGGTGCTCGATCTTAGGACCCTGGGATCATGACCTGAGCCAAAGGCAGACGCTTAACCAACTGAGTCACCGAGGCACCCCAAGAATAAAATATTTTACCTGAGAATTGGACAAAAGCAAATTGGTGATGGGACATTCATTTATTCATTAATCCTTCAACTCAACATACAGTTTTAAGGAGTCTGTTGTATTTTAGAAATGTAGTTGCTGACAAAGCACTTACCCACTAATTTTGTATATAAACTTATAAACATATAATTGAACTGCAGTATGACATATTTTAATTCAGAAATTCAAAGAGATACTAGAAGCACAAATGAGAATCAGGGAAACCTGTAAGAGTATTTGGGAAATGGATAAAAGTTAGACCACATAACTTTTAGCAGTTATCACTGAAGAGAAAAATCCATAAGTGTTTGATATACAAAACAATAAATATTCATAAATTATTATTTTTATTCAATAATAAATTATTGTTATTCAAAAAAGCATGCTCTGACATAGTAAAAGAGATAACATAACATCATTAAACTGAAGTAGGTTGATGGGTACCACTGACCTGGAAATATATCAGTGGCTTTTCTTTCTTTCTTTCTTTGACCCTTTCCCATATTCATTATGTAATGTCTTGTAACTATCTAGTTATCTTTTTATTTGTCCAGTGGAGCAGGGAAAAAAAAGAAGAGTGGTCTGCAGTTTCAGAAAGTCTAGACACTGAATTATATGTTAAGTTGTCTGAACGTTATAAGAATGGAGAATATTGAAAATATTTTTAATAGGAAAGTGTTACTTTTTTGAGCAATAATAAAGTAGTCTAAATGTCATTAAAAGGACACATAAAAACTTTGTACAGTACATTTTTACACTAGAAATTGAAGGACTTAAATTTGGAAACTAAAGAGTACTACTAAATGTTCTACAATTACGGGTTGCCTGAGTGGTTCAGTTAAAGGCTCTGCCTTCAGGTCAGGTCATAATCCCAGGGTTTTGGGATTGAGCCCCATTTCAGGCTCTCTGCTCAGCAGGGAGCCTGCTTCCCCCTCTCTCTCTCTGCCTATCTCTCTGCCTACTTGTGATCTCTGTCAAATAAATAAATAAAATCTTAAAAAAAATGATTGTTCTACAATTAATTATTGTAAATTTTGCTTTACACTTAAACAATGATTATTAGGGCATAAATACAGATTCACTAAAAGCAAACCACTTAATTTATTCATTCATAAATTTAAGTAATTTCTGTTATTGAAGTATAACAAAACTATACAAAATTGCTTATATTTTACTTCTACAGCACAATAAAATTTACAAATATAAACACCTGGAGATCATGAAGATCCAAGTAAAGAAAAAAATGTGATATAACTTTTCTTGACAAATTTGAAGAAAAAAATGTGTATGTGTGCAATTTGAGTCTACTGAAGACAAGCTAAAAGGAAATAAATATTACTTGGTCAGCAAAGGCAAGGGAAACAAAGGCAAAAATGAACTACTGGGACTTGATCAAGATAAGAAGTTTTTGCACAGCAAAGGAAACAGTATCTTATCAGATAAGGGACTATTATCCAAAATCTATGAAGGACTTATCAAACTCAACAAATAATCCAATCAAAAAATGGGCAGAAGACATGGATAGACATTTCTTCAAAGAAGATATCCAAATGGTCAACAGACACATGAAAAAATGTTCAACATCCCTTGGCATCAGGGAAATACAAGTCAAAACCATAATGAAATACCACCTCACACCAGTCAGAATGGCTGAAATTACCAAGTCATAAAACAACAGATGTTGGTGAGGATGCAGAAAAAGGGGAACCCTCTTACACTATTGACGGGAATGCAAACTGGTGCGGCCACTCTGGAAAATAGTATGGAGGTTCCTCAAAAAACTACCTATGACCCAGCAATTGCACTACTAGGGATTTATCCCAAAGATAAAAATGTAGTGATCTGAAGGGGCACCTGCACTCCAATATTTATAGCAGCAATATCCATAATAGCCAAACTATGGAAAAAACCCAGATATCCACTGATAGATGAATGGATAAAGAAGTTGATATGTGTGTATGTATGTATGTATGTATGTATGTATATGCAATGAAATACTATTCAGCCATCAAAATAATATGAAATCTTGCCATTTGCAACAATATGGATGGAACTAGAGGGTATTATGTGAAGCAAAATAAGTGAATCAGAGAAAGACCATTATCATATGATCTCACTCATATGTGAAATTTAAGAAACAAAACAGGATCATAGGGGAAGGGAAGGAAAAATAAAACAAGATGAAATTAGGGAGGGAGACAAACCATGAAAGACTCTTAATCATCAGAAACAAACTGAGGGTTGATGGAGGGGAGAAGAGAGGAGGAAATGGAGTATCTGGGTGATGGACATTAAGGGGGGCATGTGATGTAATGAGCAGTGGGTGTTATATAAGACTGATGAATCACTGAACTCTACCTCTGAAACTAATAACACACTATATGCTAATTGAATTTAAATTTAAAAAAATAAATGAGTAAATTTTACTTCGGTCAAAAATCAGTCTATCTATCCAAACATTCATCCATCCATCCTTCTAATTCTTTAGCTAACATTTAAAAAAAATACTAAACATGTAAATATATTAGAATAAATTTGATCTAGGAATAAAAATATATATGGGGGATGGAGTAGCTCTGTAAACTTATTGGACTAAAATATATGCATATATATTTCTTTAATAAAATAAATTTTTAAATTAAAAATATAAAAATAATGTTATAATAAAATGTAGAAATATTTAATTTGAAGAAAAAATAGAAAAAAAAGACTACCAACAGAATAGAAAATATTTAGAAGAAAATTAGCTTATCTTGGATAATACAGCTAATAAAAATATTCTTTTTTAAGAATGCATGCATTACTTAGGTAATTCAAAGCATGTATTTAGTATCTAAAGAAAGAATTAACTAGAAATATGTAAACTAAAAAAAACCAGAATAGTCTTTGAACTGACAGTGTAATAAAGACTTAAAAATCTTTTTAAAGATCTTTGAAAGAGAGAAGCCAGAGATCTCTATCACAAGAATATCAGAAATAATGTTTAACATAATTATTAATAGTTTCATGGCAACATCGAAATTATACAAAAGTTCTGCAGGTTACAAAAATGAAGAATTATTTATTTTCTTGGGCAAAAATTCAAACAATCAAATTAATCTAAATATGCTCAAAATAGATATTGAGGTTAAATATTCAAAATTGTGAAACAATTCTATTGTTAATAAGTTACTTTATTATAGAATTCATCTTTAGAAAAATGGTATTTTCTGTATATATATATGTATATATATATACATATACA
Source organism: Lontra canadensis (assembly GCF_010015895.1). Taxonomy (NCBI): domain Eukaryota; kingdom Metazoa; phylum Chordata; class Mammalia; order Carnivora; family Mustelidae; genus Lontra; species Lontra canadensis. The sequence continues at coordinate 75,695,383 of NW_022630995.1, read as the reverse complement.
CACATACATATAACTTGTGTATGTGTATATATATACACACATACACACACACATACATATACATTGTATGTAGGTATGCCATACATACATACATTGATAATATAATTTCGCCATACATTGATAATATAATTTCGTATTTGTAAGGAAAAAAAAAAAACCTAAGGAATCTAATACTGTTTGCTTTCACCTTATCATTTCATTTGTTATTACCTTCAAGCTAATAGCTGAATTTATTCTCTTTCCTTTTTTTTCTTTGAATATTAAAGACATGCCTAGCTTTGTACTCCAGCTGCCTGGACAGTTGACAGCCTATTAAACTAAAGTCATACTAGCTGTACATTTTAACACCTTGATTCCAAAGTGTAACCAAAATGCGTTTTTTTATATGTAAGAACTGTGCATTTCTGAAATGTTTTTAGACGGATATGTAACAGTTTCATAAGACTCTTTGCCTATTTATAAAGGAGTCAACTAAGCTGATTAAAGTTTTTTTGCTTTTTGTTGTTGTTGTTTTTCAGTTGAGACATCTGAAAGAATTTTGGTACACATAGAACATATAGTTCTGGTTTATTATTAAACTCTGAAATATCTTTGAGAATATATATAGTTGCATAATCCTGAACTGACCACTGGATTGCCTACAAATCAGCAATCACATCAAAAAATGTAAAAAGAAAAAATAAAGTAAAAAATCTGGAGATGATCTGGCTTAATCACTTTTGATGATGTTAACTGTCACCATTGTTCCTAATTCCTGGCATTTAAGCGATTTTTTTCTTGTGCACCTGAGAAAATATTGTCATTGTATATGCATATTTTAAAATTCCTTTATGCGGGGCTCCTGGATGGCTCAGTGGGTTAAGGCCTCTGCCTTTGGCTCAGGTCATGATCCCAGGGTCCTGGGATTGAGGCTCTCTGCTCAGCGGGGAGCCTGCTTCCCTTCCTCTCTCTCTACCTATCTCTCTGCCTACTTGTGATCTCTGTCTATCAAATAAATAAATAAAAATCTTTAAAAAAATTATAAAAAATAAAATTCCTGTATGCTATATATAAACTATTGGGAAGTAATTTCTTTACTCCATTTCCTAAATCTGCCACCTCACAGAAATTTATAGGTCAAAATATCTGTTTTATAAAATGATTATCCCAATGAGGTAGTGCAAAGTTGCTTGCTTCCCAGTCTATCACTTACTCTACTTAGGAATGCTTCAGCTGGAAATGATACCAGCAATACAAAAAAGTCAAATTTGTGAAATTTGGAAGTGTTCTAAAGAAAGCACAGCTTTTAAAAACTGGTACATTTTTGAAATACCTCTTCACCAAAATATCCCTGTTTTTAAAGACTACCAAAATGTGTTTTCTAAACAAGAACTGGTCCAGATCAGTGTGTACAGCAGAGATGGATGCTTGCTGTTATGTGGTCAGATTTCTTATTCAGATCTGAACAAAATAGTAGTTTTCCCACCTCTCTTCCACTAAAACTTTCTCAACTAAGAATAAATTGCAATTCCTTTATGTGCTTATTTTTCACTTGGAAGCAACCTACATCAGTTCAGAAGTGTTAAATGTTTATGTTTTAGCACTACATAGATAAAAATTTAAATAAGTGGATAAAAGAAGCTGTTTGTTTTTTTATTTAAACGAAGAAGTGCTAAGGAAACAAGCAAATTTGACATAAATAGTAACACTTGTAAACATAAATTTAACAAGACTAAATTATAATAGCATGTTTTCCAAAGCAATCGAACATAGAAATTATTTTTTAAACATACTCAAAATAAATTGAGGACTCAAGAAAATAAGCTAAATATTTATCAAAGAATGATCAAAGCAGCAGGCATTTCTATTTTCATTTTACTTATTAAATGAATCAAATGGCAAAGATGTGAAACTCCTGAACGCTTGGTAGCATTAAGTACATGTTAACTGCCACATGTTATTTTTGGCTTTGAAATTTCAGTCAGAGAGACAATACATTTTGTAGAGTAATTTTAATAGACAGTTGTATCTTTTGACTCCTTCAGTGCCCTGACATTTATATGTAGTTTCATATAAACTCATTTTATTAAGCTCAATTTATTAATGTTTTCTGAGTTGTTACTTTGCACAAGACATAAATGTTCAGAAAATCACTACCAGAAGAGATCTTCCTCTTTTCTTATTTCTGTTACAGAATTGGGCAGCAGTTGCAATTAATATTAAACATACATGGGAGTCCACATTTTAGTGCAAACGGCCACAAATCTGATTCACTCTGTGACCTCCACAATTATCAAATAACTTAGATTTTTTTTAATTGAAGATTTGTACTCTATTCATATTTTATATATTAAAAGTAAAACTAAGGTTTGAAAAACCTGCTTGAACATCCTGGAATAACACATTTTCAAATTATTCATGTGACAATCTTAGCCTTTTTTTTTTTTTTAACTTTTCTAGGAGTACAAATTAGGTGTTACTAGTTTCTCATAATCATTTCTAAATGTCTAGCCAAGGGACCCCAACTCAACAACTCATTATCTAACTTGTTCATTTTGACATTATTTGTTACACCTATTTAATGCTATTGAATGGGCTATTATTATTATTATTATTAACTTTATGACTCTTTTTTTCTGTTTTCTCTGCCATTATTAGAGTTTGTGGTCACCCAATAACCATATCCTAACTCATCATCAGTCTTTCTGAACACCAATTTAATGCTTTCCAAACTATTAGCCCTTTTTTTTTCAAAATTCTAAGAATTAGTCAAAATGTCAATCTCACTGATCAATGTTTCTTTTAATACTGTAGAAATGTACTTGTCAATTTCCTCTACAACTAAAAACAATCAAAACATTTAATGGCTAACATTAACTCTAGTCTTTTGTGAATTCACATACACATTTCACAAAGCTCATGACATGAATACAGCTTATTAACTTATCTGAGCTATCCACTACCTGTGGTTTGATCTCCAAGCTGGTCTTTATCTCACTTCATCAAGAGGGTCCTGTGAGTTCTGCCATTTTCTTACATGATGCTGCTCTTACCTATAACGGACAGGTCCTATCATTGCTAGCACATTACACAACGTCCATCTTTCCACTGAGGTGTTTTTGTTTTGTTTTGTTTTGTTTGTTTTGTTTGTTTTGTTTTTTTATATACAGCAAAAGAAAAGATGGGTTTCAGTCAGTCAGTCTGTCTCTCAGTTTAAGGTATACATCATGTGCCCTGTCTCAGCCCTAATCTTGCCAAATGGAGGAAGCCACAACAAAGCAGTGAAAGAAGAGAAATTTTACTAAGTAAACAGAGACGTAGAAGTGAAGAACTGAAGGTAGAAGTCTCGATGTTACATAAATCCTAAAGGCCAATTGTTGCTGAAACCCAGGCAAATTCCTGCCCTTTCCACAAATGTGCAACCTCTCCTGGCAGTTCATGGGCATTAATATCAAGGCCCATTGGAATTGGGTTTCTATCACTTTTAATAGACCTGCTATAATTTCTTCCACCCACGTATTGTGCTGTCAGATTAATTTCCGTGAATGACAATTTTCTAAAATTAAACAGTGGTGATGGTTTTCACAACTCTGAATATACTAAAAACTACAAATTGTCTATTTTAAAAGAGTAGAAGTTGGATATATCTTTTATTTCCATAAGGATGCATATCCTTAGGTACTTAATCACATATATATGTATTTATTACTTTATTACTTGCCTCCCTTAAACAAGATATCTATCGACTTCAACTTGTTTTTCAGATAAAATTCAAATTTTCATTCTATCCTTTAGTGCTCTTCTCCCCAAAATCAATACAGTACTTCTAAAGGTGCATTTCTCTACTATCCAGTTTGGCTTCTTCATTATCCTATTAGTGCCACATGCTATTTTCCACACTCATTTTTTGGCTTTCCAATCAAGCTATAATATTTTTTTTCCATTTTTATTTATTATTTGAGTCAAAAAGCAATGATGTGTAACCACTGCACACTAAATGGAATTTAGTATATGTTAATTGCCACATGTTATTTGAGGCTCTGAAATTTCATTGAGACAATATTTTTTGGTTGAATAACTTTAAAAGGCAGTCACAGTCTTTTGGCTTCATTAGTACCTTTTACTTCATATGCAATTTTCCATCAATTCATTCTACTAAGTTTAATTTACAAATATTTATAAAATATTTCTGAATTATAATTGTCTACATTTATTTTTTAAATTTCATCTACAGTGATCTATTTGTCTATACCAATTTATTTATTTTTATTTTTTATTTTTTTTAATTATTATTATTTATTATTATTATTATTATTTTTATTTTTATTTTTTCCCCACAGAGAGAGGCAGAAGCAGAAGGAGAAGTAGATCAGGGAGCCCGATGAGCGACTCATTCCCAGGACCCTGGGATCACAACCTGAGCTGAAGGCAGACACTTAACTGACTGAGTCACCCAGGTGCCTTTTACCAACTTATTTTTTAAAAAGCATTATGTATAATTCTTGGAAATGAGTGAAATAAATATAAGGAATTAAAATATTTCTCTACGTTTCTTTCAAAAACTACTATTTAGATTCTTATGCATAAGGAGAAGTCTAGCCCTAGGTCAAAATTTTTCGGGCCCCACTATAGGCAACCACAGAGCCTTTTCCCAGCATGCCTCAACAGGGAGGAAAATTGTCTTCCCACATCTGTTTTGCTGCACAGCCAGTGAATTGCACTCTCATAAGGCAATTGCAGTCAAAGACTCAGGCCCTCCTGGCTCATGAGGCTCTCATGCATAGCTGTATTCCAAGCCCAGGTGCTTCTATTTGGAGGCCTCCTTCTTGGAGGTGTTTGGCCAACATCTTCCTCAGGTGCCTCTGCTGAGTTCTCACTGGGAAAGCTGGGGAATCTTAAAGACATTTTTCTCTATTCTGACTCATTACTGACTAATTTTCATGTCTACCCCTTCCCCTCCCTTCCTTCCCCTCCCTGAGCAGGACACTTTCTTTCTGGGCCTCCTTCATCAGTGAGATGCTTTCTAGTCCCCCACAGATCCTTGACCCTGTACTGGTCCATGGAGAAAATGGAAAGGTGGAGGAGTTTTTGCAGCTTAGCCTCTTGGTTATAGTATTGCAGTGATTAAAGGCTTAACTGTTCTTTCCATTTGGTCTTGTTGCTTTAATCAGCTACTCCAACCTGGCAGCTCAGCTCTCTACAGCTCAGCTCTACCTTGACAGGTAGTATATTTTCGTAATAACTAATTTATTTTCCAAAGTCCAAACAGCAATAATTGGTACTCACCAGATCCAAAAGAAATGATCTCTGAAAAAGTAAATGGAGAATTATTTGCTGTTGTCTAATACTCTTTGTGCTAATCTTTCCTTGATTTTTTATTAGTTAGGCTTGTATACATAATAATGATGAGGATAACATTAGAATTTTCTTCCTTTCCACCATAACAGGGCTGTTCTTAGTTGTGATAGTGTAATTTAACTTAAGTTCACTTTTATTATGATTTTGGATGCTGTTTTAAGAAACTTTTTATATTTGAAAACCTAAATATTAAATCTTACTTTAGCTACAACTTTTAAAAAGCTGTCATCATTTTATACAGCTAGGATTTTCTCAAGTAACCCAAATTAAATCATATGCACTTATGCCTGATGGTGATTTTAGTAGTTTGTCTTATTTAGACAAAAAGTTTTAGAGGAGTCCAATTCTTAATTCTTTCAGAAATGTGTTGAACTAAAGTGCTATGGATCTGTCCTCAAGTGTGATCTAAATATAATGGAAATAAAAAAGTTCATCTAAGAACAGTGGTGTTAGAGTTTTCTAAAAAAAACTTTAGAACATCTATCAAATTCTGACTTTCATTCAGAATCGAGAGTATTTTAAAGTTAGTAGTTCTGAATGGCTTACCAAGGGAAACGAAGTTCAAAGTGTCTTTAGTTAACACTTCGAGTTGAAAACGATGATGCATCGATTTGTGCTAAGCTTCGATACCTTGCCCAAATTCAACAAGAAACAGAATGTGAATAACTGCAAAGAAAATCAAAGAATCTTTTTAGCTATGTTGTCTTTAGCTCAACATGGCAAGTGCTAAATAAAATCTTCGTGTCAAGCAAAATATATCCTGTCATCCACTTACTCAGTAATTCTACTAATCACGCAACATTTATCAAAAGCACAGAGGTAAGTTTACACACACACACACACACACACACACACACGAAGTCAAAAAACCCACAGTACTTTACATCTGCTTTCAAACTCTTTAAAGCCTTTAAGCTCTGCTTCTTCTAAGTGTTTAGGACCACAGCCCATGAAGACTTCTACCAGTTCTCCTGCTGACACCGTGGTGGGCATCTTATTTTCTGTTCAAGTCAGCTGCCAGCATTGAGAAAGAAATTCCTGCTTTCAGGAATTTTCTTTTTTAGTATTTGTTTGGCAACACTTATGACAAGTTATTTTGCTCTAGTTTATTTGGTGTGAGCAATTTTTGCATATATATCAGGAACAATATCACTTATTTAGAATTATATAATCAAATGTATCATCCTGTTTTCATATTATTACAAAAATTGTTCTTATTTTTTTGAAGATTTTATTTATTTATTTTTCAGAGATTGTGAGTGAACACAAGCAGGGTAAGTGGCAGGCAGAGGGAGAAACAGGCTCCCCACTGAGGAGGGAGACCAACACCAGACTCGATCCCAGGACCCTGGGACCATGACCTGAGCAGAAGACACTCAACCAACTGAGCCACCACGTGCCCCAAGAAGCAACTTATTTATAATAAATTATAATAAGATGAACCTTAGAAAATGTGATAGGTTCCTAACTATAGGTGATGACCTTCTATATCATGATTTATAATTGTAGTACAAAGTAACTTATGATGAAAAAAGAACCAGTGAATTTATACTGGAAAAAGAAAAAAGTAGAGAGTGGATGGCTGCTAGTTATGATTTCCAGTTATGAAGAGATGAATAGAAACAGTCAAGGAAAGGATACAGATACATAAATAGTACTTTTTAAAAGAGATTTATTGGGGCACCTGGGTGGCTCAGTGGGTTAAAGCCTCTGCCTTAGGCTCAGGTCGTGGTCCCAGGGTCCTGGGATCGAGCCCTGCATTGGGCTCTCTGCTCAGCAGGGAGCCTGCTTCCCCCCTCTCTCTCTGCCTGCCTCTCTGCCTCTGTCAAATATATAAATATAAATATAAATCTTAAATAAATAAATAAATGAATAAAAGAGATTTATTTATGCGTGTGTGTGTGTGTGAGAGAGAGAGAGAGAGAGTGCACAAACTGGAGGAAGGCAGAGGGAGTGGGAGAGAAATCCTCAAGCAGACTCCTGGAGAGTCTACAGGGCTCAGTGCAGGGCTTGATCAGGGGACCCTGAGACCATGACATAAGTCAAACAAGAGTCAGATGCTCAACTGACTAAGACATCTAGGTGTCCCATAAATAGTATTTTCAAATGAAAAATAAAAGATCACATGTAACTACCACATGCTTGTAACAATAAACTTCAATCCGGAGCATTTACTACAATGCAAATGAAAAGTACGGTGACAGTATAAATACTCACACTATATTTCTTGTCAGATACATTAAAATACACAATGATTTAAGTAAAGCCTAAAAATTAAATATCTACGCTTTGTTCTAAGGTGAGTTGTTTCATCAACTTTTGCTGTGAACTGATCAAACTTAAACTTAACAATTTTTCTTACATTTTCTCACCGGGTCAAAGTTCTAGTTAGCATCTACTTATTTTTTTTGTTTCCAAATGAACTTATTTCTCATCTACAAAGAACAGATTAAGGAAGTGAATATTTAAATTAAGAAGACCAAAGGGGAGGGGAACCAGTTTTAAACATTTAGTATTATATATAATGGCTTGTAAAAATCAGAATTAATATACAGCACCAATCTAAACTATCCCCTCTTGATTTTAATAGTCTGGTGAAGAAATTGGATGTAATGAAAATAATTAGCTTTGAGTTCTGAAAGGCTGTGGGTGATGACTTTTAATGTGTGGATCAACAGCTAAATTCTAGATAGTGTTTTCTCCATGGAGTAGTATTTTTAAAATACAGTTATGTGGACACCACTCACAGAAAATCTGATTTAGTAGATTTTAGGTAGTTCTGGGACACAGAGAATTCTGATAGCTAGTCTGGGGGCTTTTCATTTAGAAATCATAAGTTAGCTGGTTGTGCTTATACTTAATATATTTCACACATTCTGGATATTAATGAATAGTCTTCAATATGAATAAGAATGAAGTTTTTTGTTTGCTTAGCAGATTTTTGTTTGTTTCTAAAGAAGTTTCTTAACATAAGATACAAATTTGTGCCATCCAAAAGTAAGTCTAGTGAATGTAATAAGAAGTTAATGGACTCCACGCTGGGTGTGGAGCCTACGGAAAAAAAAGGAAAAGAAAAGAAAAAAGTTAACTTGAATAATAATTATCCTCAGATTTTGTGAGATTAGACTATACTCATCAACTCCTAAGCTCTGAAACAGTTTAGAAAATTTAGCTTTGTGCAGTGGCAGTACTGTATACAGCCAATGAGGTTTATCCAAGGTGTGATTATTGCAAAGTTTAGAAAATTTAAATAGGAATCTCAATGATGATTATTAACATTCTGAAATATGAAAATCAAGCAAGATGAAAATTATTCATTGTTTAAATTTAAAGGAGAAAATGAAAGAAAATTTTGACAGTCTTTAAGTATGCTGGAGATGAGAGGAATCTTATTTTTTCTAACTTATGAAGTGGTAGAATTAAAATAGCTTATCAATAGAATGTAAATGACAGGGGCACCTGAGTGGCTTAGTTGGTTAAGTGTTTGCCTTCAGCTCAGATCATGGTCCCAGGGTCCTGGAATCGAGCCCAGTGTCAGACTCCCAGCTCAATGGGGAGTCTGCTTCTCCCTCTGCCTCTCCCCCATGACTTGTGTTCTCAATCTCTCACTTTCTCTCCAATAAATAAATAAAATCTTGAAAAAGAAAAAAGAATGTAAATGACAGAAGGTAGCTTCAGAGACTAGTAAATATATAAAATATAGTATCTTCTTAATAAATATTTATTGAATGAATGATACTATATATTAAGTACTAAAAATACATGGCTTCATCTTTATCCAATGTGAGTTAAAGAAAGAAAATATGTTTGTCACATGTTTTGAAAATTTTTCTTCTGCTCTAATCTCTTCTAAGAGAGAATAATTAAAACTATTAGTTATTTTATTAGAACTGTAAAAATATACATATAAATTTAATATTATGTGTTGTTTTTCCAAATTATTTTGTCATCCTTTCATTAAAAGTTAAAAGAAAAAGTTTTGAAAAATATACATATATATTTATATTTCTATATTTATCAACTTTGGTTTATTGTTACTCAAAAATTAGAATATCATCTTTGACATTGAAAAATATATTCAGAAAAGTCATTTGTATAAGATGTTTAAGCCACCACATTTCCTTTTTCAAAATATTGTTCTTTTAAATGAATGTTTTCTATATACATATTTTCAAATGTTCTAGTAAAATGAGCAGAATTTAAATTGTAAACTTATGCAGAAACTGAAGAAGGACACCAGGATCCCACGTGGCCTAAATGACATTCCCCTGGTTGGCCATAAGAATTCTTTAATTCTTTCCAGTTGTCTTATTATTTGCATTCTTTTTGAAAAAAATGCATTTCTGCCTAGGTTAGTTATTTGAGCCCTCTCCAGGAGTCACATATATTGATTTTGTTTTGGTCCATTAGCACTTATTCTCAGCTGATAGGCCAGAAAAGGGGGGGGTTGTGGGGGGAGGTAAGGAACAGTGACATGTCTAGACAGCTCGTTATGTAGGAAGAGGGGGTAATATCACTGCTAAACGATCATTACAGAAATTGCTCACTCGTTTCTTTATTCCTCAAGGCAAGCAAGATTTTATTTATTTGTATAAATTGGTATGCTAGCTAATGTTTTAACACCTGGCTCTTTGAAAGATAAGCCCTGATTTGTAGCATTTGCCAATTTCCATGGTGAAGATAGCCCCACTATTTTTCTACATTAGCTATTGTCAAGCAAACTCACTTAAATTATGGGCTGTTTTTTTATAGACTTATTGTTTAATGTCTATTTCTCGTGTTACAGTATAAATGTTAAGCCTAAGGGTGACATGATATGAATAACAAAAAAAGAAAGAAAATTTCCCTTTTAGAAAGGTAGAGTTTCAACAAAGTAATTGTACATATACATTATTATTTTAGAATAAAGTTGCCTTGGAGGTATTGCTAAAAGGAATACAGTTTCAGAAAAATATCCTGAAAAACCAGCAGTGCCTGAAGGAGATGGTAATTAAGGAATACAGAAAAGATTACCATATAGAATTTTCTACATATTAACTGTAATTAATGTTTTCATTCAGGAAAAATGTTAGAAAGAAAAACCAAACAATTATTTAACTGAGAACTTATGACCTTTTTGTAGCTGGGAGAAAATATGTAATACAGAGTTATAAATCTCTCCAGAAGAGTGCTTAAAACCCTTGGGGGGTAAAGTGAACCAATGGCAATTTACTACTCCATGTAAAGTGTTGCGTTGTACTTTATTTATAACAAAATGTGTATCAAAAGTTCAAATTTTTGTGAAGAAGATGAGAAGAGAGCAAGGAGATGGAGGAGACACTTCCTTGGAGTTTGATATAATTTATTATACTTACCTAAAAATGCAATGGTTTTCCCTTTATCTCTTTCCAAAGAAATTGTCAAAAATATTCTGGAGATAAAAGTTGTAGACTTTGAAAAAACACACTACCTTGAAATCCAGTCTAAAATATTTGATTTGTTACTATGGCAAATTTTCTAACGTTTCTGAAATTCCATTTCCTTAACTGTTGAATGCAGACACTAACAATAATTTCTATGTGGTGTGTTCTTTTTGTTTTGACTTATGATAATTATTTTATAAACTTTTCTCATTAAATTTTCAAACAATATGAGATCTAGAAACAATTTTTCCCATTTTTAGCAGATTAAAAATCTGGGACACAGAGTATCTAAGCTCCTTACTGAAAGTCACAGAGCAAAAAAGTAGCACAGAAGAAACAGTAGGAGAGATCTGACTCCTAAGCTCACAGTTTTAACCCCTTCACTTAATTCATAATATTTTCTATAGAACTAAATGGATGTGAAATGCTAGCATTTTGCTTAGTACCTAGTAGATTAATAATGATCAAATCCATTCCTATATTTTTAAAGATTCTATCCTGAAAAGATGCATAGCTTTTTAATTTAAAATAATAATCATAAATACTCTGCTGGCTATTTTTTATTCTGTTCATTAATTTCCTTATGGGTGGTGGAAAAATAAAAGGAATTGAGAGAGAGAGAGGAAAGAAATTTCCAAATTGAACTTATATAAATAGCAGAATCTGTCCTTCAGCACCAAGCCTGCTATTAAACTAAAAAGGTACACACTGAATGCACATCGATCTTTACTGTCACCTTCTACAAACTATGATTGAGTAATAGACGAGTATTTGCATAGAACGCTATATTCCATTATTGGCATGTCAACCCTCAGTGCTGACTAAGTGAATTGTGTTGCTCACTGATTAACTTGAAATAAAGAGGACGATCATTTCCATCAACATTTATCAGAGCTTTGTGGTTCAGGTTAAACAGCTGGTGCCACAACTATTCTTGGAGGTGGTTCCAGAAGTTCCAATTTATCAGCAGAATACGTTTCCCAGGGTGTTGTGTTTTGTTTTGTTTTGTTTCAGATTTAGATTCTTAGGTATATATTCTGATAATTTCTGCAGAATATTTTCAAGTACATTTGCCGAAAACTTCATCTTAATAAAAAAAAATTACGTTGATGAAACATAGAACTGAATTATGACCTTTTGTTTTCATGACCATTTTATGGTAACAAAATTCTCAAAACAGTTGCCAAAGCATTCATACAGTGTGCTGTTCTGGGAGGAACAGGAACAAGTAAATGACACCATTGCAGCTTTGCATATGTGCTAATATCATCTAACAAGATTAAAAAAAAATATTTCAGCTACAAAGAAACTATTTTCTTCTAACCTTTTCCCAAACGTCTTATTATACATGGTTTGTATGTCTACTTGGAAAGCAAAAGCAAGTACCACAGTAGGAATGATTTCCAAGATAGAAAGTAGGAGTACACAGATTTTATCAAAACAGGTTATATTTCAGACAAAAAAATATGCACAATTTGAGTCAGGAAGTTGAGAATATGTTGTCAAAATGTAAAGTAGTATCACACTGAAAGATGTCCTTAAATTAAAGCCTTGTGCGATATCTTTTGATTTTTTTTTCTTCCAGAATAACTTGCTTAATTCTTTTCATATTTTCACCTCTGAAATCATATGGAAAACTCCTGTCTTTGTACTTGGAAGGTAGATCAACTGAAGTTTTTATCACTTATTCAGAACCACAAAAAGTAATGAAAAAGGGTCACAGAGCTCACCTAATGATTAGATACTTGTACAGTTTTCACAAATTCCATATTCCACAACGTGTCTGATATTAATCTCTAAAAGAAGAAGCTGGTTTTATGATGATAAGTAAGAGCTGACTATTAAGATCAGCGACAACAATAAAACTGGAAATGATGAGAACCGTGGCAAAAAAAGGAAAGCCCCTGTGCATCTAAAGGTGGCAGGTGTACTCAGTGTTTGCCAGTTGAATGAATTCAAATTCAGGCCATGCACTGATCAATATTTCTCTTATTAGTAAGATACTGCATTAGACTGATCTTAGTACAGTTTTAAATACACTCCTGAGACTAATACCACATTTAAAAAAAAATTCCAACTTAGGGTAAAAACTCCCTGAAGTTCAAGAGGAAAAGTGTATATTTTACATGTAACAGATTTTAACTTTGGGAATTCACTATGAAGGTCAGGTAAAATAGAATAATACTGTATAAATATTCCACCATAAATTAAAGTTGTGATATATTCTCATTTTTCCTGAAGAGAGAGTCAAGATTTAATGTTTAATTATAAAAAAATTAAAAGTGGTTTATTTTAACGCAAAAGAGCACAAAAAATAATTCACAATTGGATAATCCTGTGCTATTGAAAAAAACCAAAAATTTTAACAATTCCAGAATTCAAATTACATTCTGTGTACTGTGCTAAGTATTTTACAAGCATTATTTCCTTTAATCCTCATAACAACAACAAAGTTCGTTCTGTTCTCACCCCAAATTTATATATGAAGAAACTGAGGCCCGAGTAAGAAAAGTGACTTGCTCAAGACCAGATAGTGTTAAAATTCCAGATTAGACTCTGAGCCTGTTATTTCTCTCCTTCCCTACACCTCCCCCTTCTTCTCCTTCTTTCTCTTCTCTCCCCCTGTGCAATCTCTCCTCTATTTCACTCTCTTCAATTTAACATTAAAAATATGCTCATATTATACATAACTACAGCACCTTGTTTTTGCAAATGATATTGAATTTTGGAGCTATTTCCTATCAACATACCCAGATTTACCTTACTTCTTACATAATACATAACATTACACGGATGAATTGTTATTTGTACAACTCACCACACATTCCAAGAAGCAGCATAGTATAGTGATACAGCACACAGTTTCTAGGGTCACACTAGGGTCTGCGGTTTGAGTGTTAGAACTGCATTCACTAGGTGAATATGAAACTCAGTAGCTCTAGGAGCATGCTATAAAATGGAGACTTTAATAGTAAGTACTCACAAGGTTTTATGAGAGTTAAATAAATTAATATTTCAAAAACATATGTACAGAGTTGACTCTGATATAAATGGCAAACCATATAAAGACTATTGATAAATATTGGGGAATATTTTTAATTATATCTTAAATTGCTGATACTCCAAACAATAGACATTCATCAAAGGATATAACATTTCTAGTTTTAATTGTCAAATATTGCTCCTGGAAGTGTGATACGTTATATGAGAAACATCAAAATTTTTATATTGTCTAATTTTTAGGTGGAAACTGTTCCATTTTAAATTTAATTTACTTATTTATGAATGAGGTTGAAAGCTTTTTATGTGTTTATTGATCATTTACATTTACCTTATAAAAATTTTCAGATCTATTACTTTATTATTCTTCTAAGGTATTGTTTTCTTTTTAATTTTTAGGATTAGTTTTTTTCAAAGTTGTATCTTATGTTTCCCAATTTATCCTTCATATTGTTACCATATTTATATATTTTCCATATTGAGAAACACTTTTGATATGCTCAGTGTGTAAAATTTTATTTATTGGCTCTGAGAAGACAATCTAAAGTTATTTTACTAAAGGTTTTTAAGATATTTATTTTCCCAGTAATCATAAATATTAAGCAGCCCTATTATTTATAACAAATATCTCACAAAAGTGTGTAAACCTGTACACAGGTGTAAACCTGCGATTCACAGACCTGTACCCCTGGGGCTAATAATACATTTTATGTTTATAAAAAAATTTTTTAAAGTCTCACAGAACTTAAGTGTCATAGATTGAAAAAAAATTATACATTATAGTTAAATTTATAGATTATACACAATGAGCTGAAAAGCAAATATTTCAAATATTCATAAAAAACAAATATTTCATAGTCAAGTCCTTTCAATTATATACATTTTTGCAAAAAAAAATAGTATGAATGAAATTAAATGAGGTTGCTTAGTTTCTCTTATTCTTAATATAATAAAAAATGAAATAATCCTCTTTTAAGAATGACAAAACTGTGGATGAAATATTTGGATATCAAAGAGGATAATATTTTCTTTTCTTTTCTCAAACATGATTAAATAACATCACTCAGCTGAAAATTAAATGTATTACAAACAGTTCTGGTCGTTTTTTACTTGTCTATGAGCCATTAGACACAGAATTATTTTATTAGAGTCTGTTGTTGTTATTCTATGATACTTAGGTTCCTACCAATAATTCTTTTTTCAGTTGACAGACAATGTCATCATTCTCTAAAACAAATGATCAATATAACTCTTGGCAAAAAACCTATCATGATCATACCTATCCTTTCTCCTGGATTTCATGAATTTACCATTTCTCTGCATTTGTATTAGGAAAACACAAGAATGATCTGATGTTTATGGTGTGTATTTTGAAGGAGGATAAAAAGACCCAATTGTGATGTATTCCCCGTTGATAAGTTACAACAAATTCTTATTTGAAATGGTATCCCTAATGTTAGAGAGGGCAATGATACAGTAAAATGATGTGCTGAAACTCATCCATAAGGCTACTTTGAAAATACACATTATGGACTATCTCAAAATCATATTCTAATACCTATAAGCCAACAGTGAAAATATTACTATGTCATGAGATTTTTTTGATGAAACAATGAACATTAAAGTACCAAAAGAAGATCTTCGAGTATAAAATTCTTGTATTGGAGTGAGTATGAAAGATGTAAGAAGAGGATCAAATTAAATATTCCTTAGTGAGAGGCAACAATATGAGACCAAGAACCATGGGATGAATATGAAAAGTACCTAGAAAGGTGGTTTAGATAAGCAAACTGTGATGAAACAAAGAGGACTGGGACACATAAAAAATGAATACATATAAACTAAATAGTCTACAACATTATGAAACAAATCAACTTTAAAATATACAAGGAAGCAAACATGTTTTACAAAAATATATCCCAAATTTAGAAATTGGATTAAGTACAGAGCACATTTAATATCAACAAAATAGTGTATTTATACCAATGATCCAAAACATATCTAAAATGTAAAAAGAAAAATCTTAAAACGTCATTTGTCCTTCAGCTCTTCATGTTAGGCTAGCCATCCATATTGTGTTTTCATTTGCTTTTAATATTCTAAGTTACGGTCATCGTTTCATTCTTTTGGCACACCATGCTATTAATTTGTAATAATAATTTAGTCAGCAATCTCCCAGTTGAAAGAGAGATAAATTGTAAAACATTTTTGAAAAAGAAAAAGAAAAAATGAAAAGTCTATCTATAAGAAGTTTACTCTCTACTGAAGAATGTTTATGCATGTTACTACTTAAAAAATATAACTATAAAAGTTCTAATGTTTATATACCATGTCCTTATATTAGTAATGTAATATATGATCATTATAAAAAATTTTGAAAAATATGGAAATAAAGAGAAAAAAAAACACACATTTCCACAGTCTGAAGTCAGTCAATCTTTCATTGTTTTTGTTTGTTTGTTTGTTTTACAGTCTTTTAAAACAATGTAGAAACGCTCTTGAAATAGGAAAGCACAAAGCCCGGAGGTCACACAGTTGTTGTCTCTTCTGACAGAAGGGAGTTATGAATGCTAATGAAGGAGACACATGAGCATGATCTATGTCTTGATACTTCACAACAAGAGGAGGAAAAAACCCTGTAGGCAAAGAAAAAAAGACTGTGTGATAATGTGGAGGCAATGTATATAGCAATGCTAATTACTTTTAGTTGGTCTGTGTGTATGATTTGCCAGGTGGGAACTGTAGTAAATTAAGTTGGAGCTGGCAAAGGGTAGGAGGTTGGAGCCTCCTACTTGCCAGACTAAGAAAATGACTCCATTCTTTGGCTTACCTGATGCTGTTGATAGATACTTATTAGAGGGGTAGCACAATTCAGACTGTTGGTTTAGGTTTCTCACTCTGGCAGGGGGGAAAAAAAGATGATTGTTCAAATTAAGTTGAGGAAGGAGTAGAAATAATGAAAAATGGGGACATTGAGACAAACTGGGGGGCTATTATAATAGCACAGTGTGGCAGATAATGGGGGCCTACACTCAGGTGAGAGCAGTAAGAAAGGTGAAGAGAGCATTTACCAGGATTTTAATACTTGAATGTGGGCAGAGGCTGAGATTTTTTTAAATAGGATATGGAGAAAATGATGAATATTTATGTTATGGATATCCAAAAGTTAGTGACCAACTGAACTTAGGAAGAAAGATAGTGTAGGAAATTAGGATGATTCCTATATTTCTAATTTAGGAGACAGTGGTATCATTAGCAGAATGAAGAACACTGGTAGAAGTTTAGATAGTGAAGATATTAGAAGAAAATGAAGAACACACACATATGTGCACATTAAAAACATATAAAATATGTGGAGGTTTATGTCTGATCATAAGAAGGAAATCTTTCTTTTTTTTTTTTTTTTTAAGTTTTTACTTATGTATTTGTCAGAGAGAGAGCACAAGCAGGGAGAATGGAAGGCAGAGGGAGAAGCAGGTTCCCCGCTGAGCACGGAGTCCGAGGTGGGGCTCAATCCCAGGACCCTGGGATCATGACCTAAGCTGAAGACAGACACTTAACCAACTGAGCCACTTAGGGGTTCCTAGAAGTAAATCTTTTCTAAAGATAGATATATTTGTCATCAAAATGCCGAAATATCTGCAGCCTTATGAATTTGTAATTGCCTTGGGTAAAAGGAAAATATATGAAGCGTTATGAGTGGAAGTTAATTTAAACAGTACACAGAGAAAAATCCCACTTATAAACCAATAAAAACAAGAGAAACTAAAAAAGAACACCAAAAAAGAAAAAAAGAAAAAGAAAAACAAAAAAGGAATAACCAAAGATGAAGAAAGTTGACTAGAATTTTGGAATACTATGAAGCCAAAGAAAAAGAAAATGTTAGAAAGAAGGGATTAACGAACAACATCAAATACCACAGAGAGATCAACAAAATAAAGCTAAAGAAGTGCCTAAAGGAATTAGCATTATTTCAGGTTTTTGGCGACCTTGTCAAGAACAGTTTCAGCAAAGTGATAAGGACAGAAACCAGGTTGCAATGGGATGCACAGAGAATGAAATATCGTGAGGGAGAAACAGTAAAGCATACTACTTATTGTAAAAACCTTATTTTGAAAGGAAAGGAATGTATAAGGCTGTCATGAAATTTAACAAAGGGTCATGAATGTGTTCATAAAAATAAAAGGGATGTACAACAGGAAAAGGAGAAACTGAAGAAAAGAAGACCGATGTATAATAAAGCAAAGATTTCTAAGTGATGACACAATTAGAAGGAAAATCCCAGAACAGAATAAGTTCTACTTATCTAATTGAGGCAGGAGAAAATTGGGAAGATGTGAATATGTGCATGTAAATATATTTGAAGACAGTAGAGAGAACTATTGTGTACCATACGAATAAAAGAAAAAGAAATAATTCCAGAGATAATCTCTTTCCTCTTCCTGATGTTATGTTGCAGGTGTTCTATCATCTCTCATGTGTTTCTAAATTGTAATTAAAGGTTGCCTAATAGCAGGGGCTGAAAGAGAAAAGAAATGGAAATTCAAGACTGTCTTATTTCATAAGACTGAATCCTAAAGAGTCAGAGTGGAAGCAGTTTATGAAAGCAAAGCCCCTGAGGGTAACATGACTGAAGCTATCAGGTTGACTTGGGATCCCTTTGCTTATTTTCACATTCCATTTTCAGCAGAGCCAAGTATGTTTGCTCTATCACTGTTTCCTTCCAACTTTGCAGTATCTTCAATATGTTCTCAACCTGAAATTCCTTAACTGGTCCATAACCGACATCTGCTGGGACATTCCTAAATGGAGCAGCATTTGCTTATCACATGTTTTCTCTTTCTCCTTCTTCTGTTTTTAATATTTATTGTGTGTAACATCAAAATGAAGTGTGGGGTAGATGTCTTGGGGTAAATAATACTGGATGCTTGGAAACACTTGTCTTCATACAGTTCCGAGTTATGAGCTTATCTCTTCATGAAAAGATAAGAAGCCTCAGTGAACTCAGTAAAGACATAAATTAAAGGCACATGCTTTCAAATGAAGCTGACTACTTTATGTTTTTAAATGGTGCAAGAAATATGTTGTGATACTTCCTAGTGATGAAATGCCAAAGCAATAAAAGACCTTTGAAGTCCACATTTTCTAGATTCTTTTTCTTAAGATTTCACTATTTATTTGACAGAGAAAGAGACAGAGAGAGAGCAGAAGCAAGAAGAGTGGCAGAGGAAGAGGGAAAAACAGGTTCTCCACTGAGCAGGGAACCCGATGCAGGTCTCCATCTCAAGATGCTTGGGATCATGACCTGAGCTGAAGGCAGATGCTTAACTGACTGAGTCACCCAGGTGCTTCTGATGTCTACATTGTCCAGTAAAATATTAATAATTATGGCATCTCTCCTTTTTTTTAATCTTATTTTTTTCTTTTCTTTTTTTTTTTTCTTTTCACTTAGGCTATCAAGTATGCAGGATTTTATCAATTGTCTCAAAAGATTTAAAATCAAACAAACTGTGTGTTCAAAAGTACCTGAATAATATATGCCATGCCAATCTGATAAACAGATGGGCCTCTGATTGAGTGTGGTACCTATCAGAATATTATGCTAATATGCCCTTTTTGTGCCTATTTTAAACATACAAACAAACAAACAGCTTCAGAAAATATACACAAATTATGTATGTCTTTTTGTATCTTTGCAGCTTGTTACAGTGGATTATCATCTATGACTTCAGTCATTGTACCAACAGTGACCTCAAAGTGTCTACTTTTTAGTTTTAAACTAATATGAGATATAGAGCTGTGCATGGTAAACCAAATGAGGACTGTTCTATGATCTTGACATAATCATTAGAATCATATTCAACCCAATGATGTAAAATATAAGCCCTTGTAATTAAACCACAAATAATGTTAGAGAAGATATAGAACTTTTAAAGCAATTGACATGAATCAGTCAAATTATAGATGGAAGCAGTAATATCTGAGATGAAATTGTTAAACTAGATCACAGTTTTATGTAAACTATGATTTAATATCAGCATATGTTTTAACATATGTTTACAAATTAGGCAAAACACGTGGAAAAACATAAGAAAATATAAATCCTTAATCAGATATAAAGAATCATCTTGAATTCCCTGGATGCAAAATGGATAACTAAAACCATATCTTTAAAGAAACTTACCGTTAAGAGAGGTATGCCAAAAAATAAAAACATAATTAAATGCTATCAGTGTTGAGGTAAACATAGAAAATATGCCATGGGAAAACAGAAAGAGGAACTGTCTAGTTTTCCTGCAGGATGAAAGTAGACTTCCTTAAGGAAATGACTCTTATCCTGAGACCTGAACGATGAATAGGAGCACACCAAATGAAGCAAGATAATGTGGATAAGGAAGAAGCTGTGTAAAATTACAGAAACATGAAGCCGGATGCAGATGGCTCAAATATAGTTTAAAATAGATGTAAATAATTGTTCAATGCTAAATGGTGGTTATCTTTGTATGATATGCTTGAAATGTTTGGAATTTAGCTCATACCAATATCTCCTGTTCCACCCCTCCTTCCGCCCAAAATTATTATCTATACAGTATTTCTGTAGGATTATAATAGCTATAATTAAAATAAAAGAGATTCTGGGATCTGAAACATTAATGGGGAGGAACACTATAGTATTAGTATTTGCCACTCCAAACAGACTATGCCCCAACACACACACTCCTACCTCCTGGGAGTTGGTCTGTCTCTCTTTGTACTCGCATGTGGAGAACATCTATTAAGCCCATTCTTTTTTACATAATGAAGATGTGATCAGTGAAAGATGGACAGTAGTAAGCAGAGGGGGAATAACCAGTATTTTGGTAAAGAAAGAATTTTATTGCTCTTTTGAGGAGACAGAAAGGAGAGAAGGAGAAATAAGTAAGGAATTCACCCAAATAAAGAATCACCGAGAGAAAGAGAAATTAGGGTCTAAAAAAGACATATAACTGTACCCTTTGATCCTGACAAAACTCACGGGACTAATGAACAGAGAAGCACACTACAAAAAACTGCCACAGGAAGTTAGACAGGTATCTTCTTGAAGGGTTTTAAAGTATAGAATAATCAAATCAGATTTTGGAAATATGAGTGGATAATAAGATTAACTTTCCACTAAAAGCCCTTAAAATAGCAACTCATTACAATATAATCCTCTTTTGGATTTTCTCATCTATTGTAATTTTAGAAAAAAAAATTGGACAATTCCCTTTGCAGGTTGCTTTTGTAGAAAGCAACTTCTAAGGGGAGTTTAATCTTAAGGGTATTCATTAAATTGTTTCCTTAAGAGCCACACAAGGAAAGAGGAGGTAGAAGAGGGAGGAAAGCTGGGGAAAGGCCTGATACTTGCCCCAGCTGACTCAACAGAGAGTCTAAGGCTAAAATGGCCTTAAAATTATTATGCTATGTTGAGCAGAAATCACCAGGACTTCACACCCTCACCTTATTAATCAACTGAATATTTCTCTCCCAGATACAGTGTGACTTTGGGGGACACTGTCCTTTCAACAGAGGCAATCCAGAAAGGAGTTGACAGCTGATAGCTTTTTGCTAATGGTACTCCTAAAAGCTATAGAAAGAAGATATTCCTTGAAAGGAGATCTGAATAGTCTATATTCCCATCTCATTATCCTGTAAGATGGGCTCTTTAATGATTTGATGATAGTATTACCCAACTGTCATATCTTCTCCAAAACAGTAGTCCCATCTTTTCCATCCCCTTTGCCTTTTATATTAATCTTGGCTATGTGTTCCGAAATGCTTTATGCTTTGTTAGTTTAGAGGCCTAAGTCTAGATAAACAATTCTATTAAAAATTAGACCATAAAACATGGCTTGGAAGTCCACAAAGAACAAAATAAACAGTGTTAATAAGCTCTTGAGAGACATATATAGAAAAAGAAAAGACTATATATAGTTTAAAAGAAAAATAGGGAAAAAAAGCAATTATTTATATTGAGCCTCACATTTTAAATATGTTTGAGTTAAGTATGGCTTTATAATGGCTCTAAAATATTAGAACCATTATAAAAAAACATTTATTTATTTATTTCCTGGCAATCTAATCTTTATAAATTCCTTTAGCACATAATATAGTGGTAAGGTTCTGAAATTAAATAGCCTAACTGACATCTTATTTTGAATATGTGAACCAAAACTACTGAACTAAACTTGAGAATAAGAATCATTGATCTAAAGAATATTTTCTGTAGGACGGTATGCTAACAAGTTGATTGGTATGGTGTTATAGGCAGTATTCCAGAAAAACTTATAAACTGAAATACTTTCCTATCTGAGGTTGGGCTATATTTATATCACCATTGGCCTTTCTGCAGAACATGCCATCTGCTATTCTGCAAACATGTAAAAGCTCTGGAAGGGCTTTAGCATCATCAAAGTAGAGAAGAGAGGACATTTATAAAATATATGTTACCTTTTGATCTCTGTTTTTGAATATTTCTGTCACCATTTTTTCTCGGCTTACCTGAGCTTTCCAAACAAGATGAGGACTTAACTCATGTTTAAGCATGTGACAGAGATTGCTAATTCATTGAATTGGTCAACCATATACATATATATGCACAGTAGTCTACACAACTTGCTAGAGACTACAGTCATAATCTATTTCATCTATTAAAACATCATAAGGTCAAAAAAGAAAAATACATAAACCAAATACAGCTACTGAGATCAAAAACTTTAAGCAGCTATCTTCTGTGTGTATTATCCAAGTTTTCTTTAATACATCTGGTTTCCATGCCAGCTAAGGGAACAGATACCTGCAGGTGTGTGTTCATATTACACATTGTAAAATAAAACTCCAATAAAAATAGCTGTAGTTTTCTGCTCTGTGATTTAAACTTCCCTTACCTAAATATTTATACTGGGTTTCAGACACTCATTGAATTTCAACAGTGAAAAATAAGCGAGATATGTGTCTCTATTTGGTTTGCAAGATAATTTGGTTATGCTGTTTGGACTTTTAGACCTCTTTTTTGAATATAAAGTTTCTGGGTCTAAAAACATTTTTTAGAAGTAATAATTGGTAAGTGAGATTATTTCTTTATTATGATTCACTGACTCTGGTTATTTTAAGTGCATTTTGTCTTTGGTTCATTTTAGTGTTTTATGACATGAAACTTATATGTCATCCCTTTGATGATAGCTTTACTGCTACACCGATCTAAACACATATGTGTAGATACCAGAGAGATATTGCCATTTGTCATAAATAAAAGAGAACAACAATGAGTAAAGGATTGTGTTCTCTGTCCTGAAAAATATCCAGTAATATACACAGTGAATACATTCTGCTAAAGTTAAAGGTTTGTAGTACACTCTCAAGCATGGATTCATTAGGCCAATGGAGACTCATTAATATTTTTATTATTTTTTCTAGATGAGACATTCTTCCCTTCTCCAATATCTGCTTCTTCCTTCCATTCATAAGATAAGCCACTAATAAACCATGGACTTTTCCCCAGTAATCACAGAATTAGACCCAGTCTTGCTCTTTTCTAATCTGGCCTCTACCAACTTTTGCTAGCTGGTAATCTTCAAACACAAGATTGCTTAGAGAAGTGACTACTTCAAAGTGGGTACATTATAATCAACAGAATAAATTTATAAAATTTATTTTATAGGCTCCTGTATCCAAAGATTCTGATGTACCAGACTGGGTTCCACAGAAAGACACGAAGTTGGAGCTTGTTTCATAAGAAAGGTGTGTAGTAATGCTCTAGGCAACAACAAATATGAGAGAGGGAGGGAAGTGGGATGGCAGGGAGCAACTGGATGGAAGGCCTGTAGCTGGTATAGCCCTTTCAAGTTATCTCTAGCTGAGGCCCAGAGCTCTGGCTTTGTAGCCCCCCAGTGAGTTGGGGATGCTGGCTATCTCAGAAAAGTTTAAGGTGAAGCCATAATTTTGGTTAAGAATAATTCCTAGTTTCTGGTCCTCTCCATTGCTTGTATCTCTCAGTCAGCAACCATAATGATTTGCTCTCTCAGACAGAACTGTAAAGTCCAAGAATCTCAAATACTTAGAGCCAGGGTATGGATTATTAACTTTGCTTCAGGTCTTTTAAAATTTGTCCAGGTAAATGAGGCTATATTGTGCATATCCTAAGGATCTGGGCATAGGGAAATGACTGGCTAGAGCTCTTTTCCTCATTTGGGGGCAATGGTTTCTGAAGCATTCAGAACAACTTAAAACTTTTTTCCAAGACACTTAACAATTACAAATAACTGAAAATAATGTTTAAAATGCATATAACAAAATAAACTATTTTCATCTAAGATGATAAAAACAAATGCTGTGGAGTCAAAGATATATTTCTGAATGTCTAAGCTGTTTATTTGTTCATTCACTTAACAATTATTTACTGAGTATCTATTATGTGCATGGTACTAGGCACTGGGAATACAACATTGAGAGAACAAGTATACACACAAACTTCATGGGACTTATTTTCCAGTGGGTTATGTAAAATTTGAATATATTGAAACTTACTAACCAATAGGATCCAACAGTACATTAAAAAGATTATTCATCATGACCAAGTGGGATTTATTCCTGAATACAAAGGTGGTTCAATATTCACAAATTAATCAACATGATAGATCACATTAATAATAATAAAAAAGACAAGAACCATATAATTCTCTCATTTGATGCAGAAAAAGCATTTGACAAAATGTAATGTCCTTTCTTGATTAACACTCTTCAAAGTGTAGAGATAAAAGGAATATACCTAATATCATAAAAGTCATCTATGAAAACCCCATAGCAATTATTATTCTTAATGTGGAAAAACTGAGAGCTTTTGCTTAGGATCAGGAACAGACAGGGATGCCCATTCTCACCACAATTTTTCAACATAATACTGGAAGTCCTAGCCTCAGCAATCAGACAACAAAAAGAAATAAAAGACATTCAAAATGGTTAAGAAGTCAAACCCTCTCTCTTCACAGATGGCATGATACTTTATGTGGAAAACCCAAAGACTCCACCTTGAAATTGTTAGAACTCATACAGCAGTTCAACAATGTGGCAGGATACAAAATCAATTCACAGAAATCAGTTGCATCTCTATACACTAATGTGACTGAAGAAAGAGAAATTAAGGAATTGATCCCATTTACAGTTGCATCAAAAAACATAAGATACCTGGGAATAAACCTAAACAAAGAGGTAAAGGATCTACACTCTAGGAACTTTAGAATATTTATGAAAGAAATTGAGGAAGACACAAAGAGATGGAAAAACATTCCACACTCATATGTTGGAAGGATAAACATTGTTAAAATGTCTATGCTGCCCAGAAGAATACACATTCAGTGCAATCCCTATCAAAATACCACTGGCATTTTTCACAGAGCTGGAACAAATAATCCTAAAATTTGTATGGAACCAGAAAAGACCCTGAATACCCAGTATACCCGAAAATTAAAAAGTACCTGATACCCAAAACCATGTTGAAAAAGAAAACCAAAGCTGAAGGCATCACAATGCCTGACTTCAAGCTATATTACAAAGTTGTGATCATCAAGACAGAATGGTACTGGCACAAAGATCAAGACACACAGATCAATGGAACAGAATAGACACCCTAGAGATGGACCCTCAACTCTATGGTCAACTAATCTTCTACAAAGCAGGAAAGAGTAGCTAATGGGAAAAACAAAACAAAACAAAAAACAAAAACAAAACAAAACAACAAAAACAGTCTTCTCAACAAATGGTGCTGGGAAAATTGGACATCCACATGCAAAAGAATGAAACTGTACCATTCTCTTACACCATGCACAAAGATAAACTCAAAATGGATGAAAGATCTAAGTGTGAGACAGGAATCCATCAAAATCCTAGAGCAGCAGCAACTTGTTTCAAGACACATCTCTTAAGTCAAGGAAACAAAGGCAAAAATACTGGACTTCATCAAGATAAAATGGTCTGCACAGAAAAAGAAACAGTCAACAAAACTAAAAGGGAACCTATGGAATGGGAAAAGATATTTGCAAATTACATATCAGATAAAGGTCTGGTATCCAAGATCTATAAAGAATTTATCAAATTCAACACCCCAAAAAAACCAAATAATCCAGTCAAGAAATGGGCAAAGAAGACATACAAATGGTCAAAAGACACATGAAAAAATGCTCCACATCACTTGTGATTAGGGAAATACAAATCAAAACCACAATGTAATACAACCTTATACCAGTTAGAATGGCTAAAATTAACAGAACAGGAAACAACATATGTTGGCAAGGATGTGGAGAAAGGGGAACTCTCTTACTCTGTTGGTGAGAATGCAAGCTGGTACAGACATTCTGGAAAACACTATGGAGGTTCCTCAAGAAGTTAAAAAATAGAACTACCCAATTGCACTACTGCGTATTTACCCCAAAGATACAGATATAGTGAAAAGAAGAGGCACCTGCACCCCAATGTTCATAGCAGCAATGTTCACAATAGCCAAAGTGTGGAAAGAGCCAAGATGTCCTTCAATAGACAAATGTATACAAAGGATGTGGCTCATATATATGATAGAATATTACTCAGACATCAGAAAGGATGAATAGCTATCATTTACATTGATGTGGCTGGAACAGGAGGGTATTATGCTAAGTGAAATAAGTCAATCAGAGAAGGACAAATATCATATGGTTTCACTCACATGTGGAACATAAAAAATAGAACAAAGGATCATAGAGAAAGGGAAGAAAACTAAATGGGAAGAAATCAAAGAGGGAGACAAACCACAGAGATTCTTGACTCTGAGAAAAACTGAGGGTTGTGGAAGGCGACGCGGTTGGGGGGTTGGGGTAACTGGGTGATGGCCATTAAGGAAGGCACATGATGTGATAAGCAGAGTGTTATATGCAACCAATGAATTACTGAACTCAAACTAATGGTATACTATATGTCAGCTAATTGAATTTAAATTATATATATATATATAGAGAGAGAGAGAGAGAGAGAGTTATATGTAAAGTACTTGGCCTCTGTTCATGATTATTCCAAGAAAACTTCTGGAGGCATTTTTGGCCACATGTAATAAAATAATAGAAAGACCACTCACCATGGGGGATGGGGTGTCCAGGATTAAAGTATGTCTTTATATATAAGTACATTACTAAAAGTGGGTTAATTGTAATTTTACCTGTCCTTCTGAGAACCATGGATAGAATCTGGGAAAGATGATCTCAACTCACGTTTCTCATATACCAACTCACCTCCTCTTGGCTGAACTGGTAAAATTTCAGAAGACAGAAAACAACTGGCAACAATGGTGAGACTTCTTGAAGATACCAGAAACATTTGAGCTAACAGATTTGAGCAATATTTCAGGAGAAAAAAAAAAAAAAGTGGATTGGAAAGAATACAGAGCACTGGTCTCAGGTTTTAAAAGTAAGAAAGACTAGATCCTGAGCATGAAAAGAGATTTACACTTAGAAAAATTGATTTGGGAGTAGATGTTTTTTTACCTAAGTAATTTTTGTGATATCTTTAGAATCAAACCATAAAACAACAAAGTCAAACTACTTAATAAATGTATGAGTCATACAATTTTTTAATAAAGCTGAAATTATATAATATTTATAGTATCAAGTTTAAGAACAATTTGTGGGTTAGTCTGACTTCTTCCTAGTTGTTCTTCTTACCAGCTGAGTGACCTACATATATTTTGTATGACTGTGAATATGCTGCTTCACCTCTTTAAATCTGTTTTCCCATTGCAAAACAAGCATTAATAAAATATCCTTATATGATTATTGTATTAAATGAAGTAATTTAAGAGATGTAAATAACCCAGCTCATATGTAGCAAATTCTGATTTATTGCTTTATCACTATGATCATTAATCGTGATAGTTATTTGTATAGTAGAGCTACTAGGTTTACCAATTTATTTTTTTTAAGATTTTATTTATTTATTTGACAGAGAGAGATCACAAGTAGATGGAGAGGAAGGCAGAGAGAGAGAGAGAGGGAAGCAGGCTCCCTGCTGAGCAGAGAGCCCGATGCGGGACTCTATCTCAGGAACCTGAGATCATGACCTGAGCCAAAGGTAGCAGCTTAACCCACTGAGCCACCCAGGCGCCCCGGTTTATCAATTTATTAAATAAAACACTTAACATTTGATTTCTAGCTACACTTAATTTATTTCAAAGTTGTAAAAATGGAGCGAATTCAACTATTGCTTATTTTTAAAGCAATTATCTCATTTGTTTTAAGGAGATGGAAAAAATACACTTTTCTCATGGAGTTTTGTTTCTGTAACAGGAAAGAACTATCCAGAAGAGGAAAAATACTGTGGCTCACTACAGAGGACCTGCCCAGATGTCATGAGTACTCATACAGATTATAAAAGAGTGGGCATGACCTTGTTTTAGTCCTTCCCTGTGGTTTTATTTTTTTCCCTCCCAAGTTTTTATTTAAATTCCAGCAGCTTAACATACAATGCAATATTAGTTTCAGGTATAGAATTTAGTCATTATTATTTACCTACAACACCCAGTGCTCATCAGTACAAGTGTTCTTCTTAACATCCATCACTTGTTTAACCTATTCCCCCCAGTGCACCTCCCCTCCAGTAACCATCAGTTTGTTCTCTATAGCTAAGGGTCTGTTTCTTGGTTCACCAATCTCTCTCTCTCTCTCTTTCTCTCTCTCTCTTTCTTTAACTTCCCTATGTTCATTTGTTTTGTTTCTTAAATTCTACATATGAGTGAAATCATATGGTGTCTCTCTCTCCATACCTGACTTATTTCACTCTCTAGCTCCACCCTTGTCATTGCAAATGGCAAGAGTTCATTCTTTTACGCTAGATGTCCATCAACAGATGAATGGACAAACAAGATATGAGGTATATATATATATATATATATATATATATATATATAATTATGAGATACATATATATGTATTTCATGATAATGTCTTTCTCTGATCGACTTATTTTGCTTAACATAATACCCTCTAGTTCCATCCACGTCGTTGAAAATGGCAAGATTTGGGCTTTTGATGGCTGCATAGTATTCCTTCATATGGAATTATAATTATAATATACTATACTATATAATATACTGTGCAACTAGTATGCAACTAATATAATATACTATGCAACTATGAACTAGAGGGTATTATGTTAAGCAAAATAAGTTGATCAGAGAAAGACAATTATCATGTAATATCTCTGATATGAGGAATTTGAGAGGCAGGGCAGGGGTGGGGGGAAGGGAGGGAAAATGAAACAGGTGGAACTGGGGAGGGAGACAAACCATAAGAGACTCTTAATCTCAGGAAACAAACTGAGGGTTGTAGGAGGGGAGGGGGTGAGAGGGACAGGGTAGCTGGGTGATAGACATTGGGAAGGGTATGTGCTATGGCGAGTGCTGTGAACTATTTAAGACTGAGGATTCACAGACCTGTACCCATGAAACAAATAATACATTATATGTTAATTTTAAAGAATGAGAAAAAAAAGAGTTCATTCTTTTTAATGGCTGAGCGATATTCCAATGTGTGTGTGTGTGTGTGCAAAATATAAATGCATGTGTATATGTGTGTGCAAATATAAATGCATGTGTATATGTGTGTGTATGGATGTATGTATACATACACATATGTATGCATATGCATGTATATATATACACGTGTGTGTGTGTGTGTATACACACACACACACCACATCTTTATCCATTTATCAGTTGATGGGACATTTAGGCTCTTTCCATATTTCAGCTATTGTTGATAATGCTGGTGTGAACATCAGGGTGCATGTACACAAAAATCAGTATTTTTGTATCCTTTGGTAAATACCTAGTAGTGCAATTGCTGGGTCATAGGGTAGCTCTATTTTTAAATTTTTGAGGAAGTTCCATACTGTTTTCTACAGGGGCTGCACTAGTTTGCATTCCCACCAACAGTGTAGGAGGGTTCCCTTTTTTCTATATCCTTGCTCCACATCTGTTGTTTCCTGTGTTGTTAATTTTAGCCATTCTGACAGGTGTGAGGTGATATCTCATTGTGGTTTTGATTTGCATTTCCCTGATGATGAGTGATGTTGAGGCTCTTTTCATGTATCTGTTAGTCATCTATATGCGACTACATGTGTCTACTTTGGAAAAAATGTATATTCATGTCTTTTGCCCAGTTTTTAACTTGATTTTTTTTTTTTTTTGGTGTTTAGTTTTATAGGAAGTACATGATTTAAATAAGCTTATTCTCCACTCAATGAACTAATAGGGTGTGTAATAAATTGTTTGGCTATGCTGAATGAGATGTTTCAAATCAGGAAATTATTCCTTTATGTATGGAAAAATATTTGTCTTCCCAAAAGAGTCTGTTGTGATAGCCCTCAATATTCATTCATTATTAAGTCATATTGCCAAGTTAAGGAATAAAATTCTGCTTTAGAAGATAGTGCTAATTATTGAACTTCTAAAAGCTTTCATCACCAAGCTAGAATATTTAATGTCTAATATTTGAGTTTCTTTCTCAGAAAATAAGATAACTGGTTTTAAGTCTCCTAAAAATTCCTCCCACAAATGCTTCCTAAATTAAACTATAATCCCTGCCACCCCCCAACCATTTCTCTTCTTTGTAGAATTCTAAAGGGAAAACTGCTGTACTTACGCATGCTAAGATATAATTTTCCAAAGCCTGTGCCCTGTCCAATTTTTCTAATAGCTCTTAGAGCCTAATATAGTTCCTATATTCAGGGTATATAAAGCCTGTCAACATTAAAATTGTCTCTTTCTTTCTCTGTCTGCCTCCTACCCGAATCTAACCTCCCTCTCCATTCTTATTTTAAAATGCATTTAGCTCTTAGGACATTTCTCAGACTTTTATTCTTCTCAGTATCCCAGAGCCAAGAATTTAGCTCTTAAAAATATTAAAATCATTTAACTCACATTTACTTCATATTTTTAAATAAATCACTAGTAACATATTTAGAATTCTTTTGATTAAAGTAGAATATTGAAGATGATTCTCTTCATTAATACAAATTTTTAAAAGCATTCTGATTTCCACTCATCAATAGGATATCCTATTGACAAATATCTTTTTTGCTTTAGTAAGTTGTCCTCAATAAAAATATATTCTCATAATACATAATTGAGGCCAAGTATATTTTTGTGAAATCTCATAGGAAACACCTCTGAAACACATACATGAATATTAAGTGTAATGATTATCTAAAAATATATATTCACATGTTTTTCTTTTCTAGATTTCTTTTGTAGTCCCAAACAAAAAATAGTGGTAGTTTTTCACTAAATATTTTATTTATCACACACTGGACCAGCAATTTCCGAAGTCATCCTTTATCAGAGAAATAGTGTCAAGAGCTGCTATGCGAGACACAGGTCGTGTGATCAAGTGTAAGAAATACCTTTAAATTGCATAATATACAGTGGCATCATAGAAGGTCTATGAAATCTGGTAGCCATACACTAATCCTGTTTAACTCAAAGTTTGTAAACTTAAAGATAGTTGACTTCATTATTTTATCAACAATCAATATTTGTGTGTTGGACCAATACTTTTAACAATTATTATGTGTCAGGCTGTATTCCTGGGAGGAGAAACATAGATGCCTGTAAAAAAAAAAAAAAAAAAAAGTGATTCTGGTCTTCAGAAGTTTATATGCTGATAATAATAGTAATAATTAATAATAATAATAATGGCAGCTCTTCTTTATTTGAGTACTGCCGATTAATTATTAAACTGTTTTAAACATTCAAAGGCACCATTTTGTAGATGAAAAGAAAACTGAAGCAGAGAGAGAAAGAATGTAAATTCTCAAGGCAATGAATTGTATAAGTAAAAACTAAGGTTAAAAACCAGGTGTTTTACCCCAAACCCCATGTTCCTAAATGCTAGAATACAGGGGCTTAAGATCATGTTTTTGCAAATCATACAACCAGCTGTAGGTAGCTTGATATCCAGGATTGTATCATCCTGTTACAATTTTACACTTTTTTCCTAACATAGTTCCTGACATATTATATTGCCATAGACACTGCTCAATAAATAAACAAATAGCTGAACAAGCATATGTTCACTTACTGGTCTAATAGACAAGTAACTGCTGCTCAGTTATTGCTTCCCACTGAATTAAAAAAAAAATAGGTGAAGATGAGCACATTTCATAGTGTTGTTTTCCTCTTTTCCATCACCAGAACTACAATTTATGTAAAAACTATTATCAGTTATTTGGTTTTAAAATCAAAACCTGTTCAAGACCAAACTCTTCACCATTCCCATAAACTGACCATTGACTTGTTCGTTATGGTCTTGCTCTCTTACCATCAACTAGTTCCTCTTATTGGCTCTACTCTCTTCTCAGTTTGCTCCAAATTTAAGTATGTACTTCATTCGTTATAAACTTCTAATCCTCCTCATATCAACTTCTTAAAATAAAGTTCATAATCACCAACTCCCTATTTCTCTTAAATTTCATTTCCAATCAAACCTCAAGTCATGATGACTTCACATTTTTAAATATTTTACAATTTAATAAGTATCTGTTCATTCACTCACCTAGCTCATCAGACAATACTCTTGAAAGTTTCAGTCCTTCCCCTTTCCCACTCTCAGCTGACATAAATCACCATGCACTGTAGATTTGACCTCTCTATCTCTCTTTTTAAAATTGAATCCATCCATTTCTATGTTCAGTATTATGACTCTCTTTGAAGCCATCCTTGTTTTTCCCCTGGATTATTGCCACAGCTTCCCTACTGTTTTCATCCTATTTTCTCTTTCCCTTCTCACCCATTCTTCTAACTCTAGCCAGAGGAATTGTGCGTAGGAATGTGACTGACATGCCCCTGCTACTATTCCTGGTAGAGGAACATGCAGAAGGTATAGCCATGATGTAAAAATAATACACAATTGCAAAAAAAGACACCATGTCCCATATGGTCCTAGGTGGTGCCAGATCTATATAATCAATCCACTTCAACTTTCCTACTAAACCACACTGGTTTTGGCTTTTGTAGGAAGGAAGAGGAGAGAATTGTCATTTTAAGAAGAATATTTCATAAGGTATTAATACTTTTTCTCCTCCTTTCCTATAAAGGGAGGTGGAGTCAAATGCTGCTACCAATTCTCCATTCTCTTTTGCTCCTAGATTGAGAAAACTCCATTGAATTTTGATGAGCCTTCACACTACTGTTGTTTCTTTTGCAATGCAGGCATGCAAAAGAAGAGAGACAGTAAAGCTGAGATTGCAGCCTTGTGATTCCCACTTCTTGGTGTGGAAAGGATCTATGTGTTTATTCTAGGGGCATAGAGTGTAAATGAGCACTGAGCACAGCAGTAAGTGGGTATGAGATAGAAGAAGAGTTATAAGAATGTGGTAAGCACATTTCCACCTTGATTGGCTCACCAAAATTAGAGACTTGTATAGAAGGGGTATTGTGTGACAGCCTGAAAAACAAGTGCACCCCATGGGAGAGAGTAAGTGGATACCAATAGCACACTGGAAGCCAATGGCAAAGCAGTTAGAAGGAAAGAATATATAACCAACAAGGGAGGAGCCTGAAAACTTGCAAAACTGTGTTTTTCTTATCTAGGCTTATATTTTCTCTGGTATTTCCTCCCCCTGCCATTCCCTGTTTCTGCAGTAGACACCAGGTCTATGCAAAACAAAAGTGAGGATGAGAATTAAAAAGGAAACTAGGTCTAACCTTGTTTCCACCTTTGCCCTTCTCCTAGCTTATTGAAGCCCGTAATAACCTGGGTCTTAGAGAAGTGTTCAGCATGACAGAAGCAAGAGATAATATTTAAAATTCACTGAATATTTATCCAAAATTAGAGCTTTTTTAAAATCTGAAAAATTCATGGGTTGAACATAGTTTTGGTAAATTCTGAGATTCCATTTGTTGGTGCATATAAATTCTCTTGTACCTAATACCTAATTAATGAAGTTTCAAATATTAATGTTGATCTTAATTACTGTTTAAATATATGGCATCACTGAATTGAGATTACTTAATTCGTATCTGTTAGCTCTTCTTTAAAAAAGCAAATATGTGGGGTGTATGGGTGACTCAATCAGTTAAGCATCTGTCTTTGGCTCAGGTCATGATCCCAGGATCCTGGAATCGAGTCCCACCTTGAGCCCCACATTAGGCTCCCTGCTCGGTGAGGAGCCTACTTCTCCCTTGGCCTGCCATTCCCCCTGCTTGTGCTCTTTCTCTCTCTCATTCTGTTAAATAAATAAATAAAACATTTTAAAAATAGATAAAAAGGGATGTCTGGGTGGCTCAGTCGGTTAAGCAGCTGCCTTTGGCTCAGGTCATGATCTCAGGATCCTGGGATCAGTCCACATTGGGCTCCTTGCTCAGGGGTTGGGGGAGCCTGTTTCTCTCTCTTCCTCTGCCTGCCACTCTGCCTGCTTGTGCTCTCTCTCTCTGTCCATCAAATAAATAAATAAATGAAATCTTTAAAAAATAAAATTAAAACACAGATTAAAAATGTAAATATGTATAATCATTCCTTTGCTTAAATATCCTCAATGGCTTTCCACTTAAGTTATGATTGAATCTAAGCACTTTTTGTCTAAAAAGCACCTTCATAATTTATCCCATGCCTCTTTCATAAGCTTTATTTTTGTATATTTCCCAATTGCTCTGTGTGCTCTAATACTCTCCCTAAAGTGATAAGATTAGGTCATTATGCATATATGATTTGGGAAACAACATTATAATGCCCCTCTAGTTCTCTGGATTAGCCCTGTGTGCCCAAATATAAAATCTTCCAAAAACCTACTTCTTCTCAAGCCTAAATGTGAGTAGATATCTAGAGCTGCTTATTGTGATAACTTGGCAAACCTGAATCTTAGCTTTACTCAGCTGTAATTATCTAACACACTGGAAGTGTTAAACTTATAAACTGCACACCACCATACAGACATAATTGAATAATAAATATCCAAAATCTATTTAATGCTTATGCATTAAATAGATGCATAAGCATTATGCATCTTAATGCAAAAAAAAAAAAAAGTCTTCACTGAAAGTAAATATCAAAGACATATTAGCTAACCATTGTTTTTCCGTTGGATATTGGGTCTAATCAATGCATTATTTTTTCTGACATGTAACATTCATGTAGTTTTTCTATGTCTCAGAGAGTACATCAAAAGCTGTGATAAGAAGCAAAGATGCTCTATCACAGAGAGGAATGAACAATTACCAACTATCACTCTGCGTTAAGTATTGTATGGGGCACTTTTTATAATAATGCAAATGAGGTATATGTTATTCCATGTTATAAATGATGTACTGAAGCACATGGAGTGAGTCAATTCTCCAAGAAAATCTTCCTTATCATTATCTTTTCAAGCTACAGTTTTAAAACTGACATTTGATTAATATCCACTTTTCCATAGATCAGGGGACCAGGTGGAAGAGAGCTTATCTTCACACTTCTTAAAATCACACAGAAGACAAAGTATAAAAGAAAGAGAAAGAAACTCAGAAATAACAGGAGAAGGAGATAAAGGAAGGAATGGTGAAAGAAAGTGAAGAATTTCTTGAATAGCCAATTTAAAACATCTTTATATTCCAGGAAAAAATAAATAAGTGAATAATGTCTTTTAAAAGTCACTTTATTGATTTGGCCAATAAAACAGAAAAAATCAAAATGGTAAGAACCTTGAAGCTATTATTAAATAACTCTAAGTTATAATAGTAAACTACCTGAAGAGAGGTAAAAGGCCCCTTATTTTGTGTGTGAACAATTAGACTTACAAAGGACTTTTTCCTATTAAAAAAAGATATCAAAAGAGAGATTTACTGCTAACATGGAAACATGCATTGGAATAATCTCTGTTCCAGCTTGTTTCTGAAAGTCAGTTTTTCCTTTAGGCAAAAGAAAAAAAAAATTTGAAACGGAGTTGATATTCAATTTTTAAATTAAGAATGGTCAAAATCTGGGGGGCCTGGGTGGCTCAGTGCATTAAAGCCTCTGCCTTCAGCTCAGGTCATGATCCAAGGGTCCTGGGATCGAGCCCCACATCTGGATCTTTGCTCTGTGGGGAGCCTGCTTCCTCCTCCTCTCTCTCTCTCTGCCTGCCTTGCCTCTCTGCTTACTTGTTATCTCTGTCTGTCAAATAAATAAATAAAATCTTTAAAAAAAAATGGTCAAAATCAAACTTAATGTCTTCCCTCAGTAAATAGTACACAGATTGTTTAAACAGTTTTCTAAAAGCTTTTAAACATTTTCTTAATCATATTAAGTATGAAGTTTTCCTAAAACACAGCCATCACCTCTAGCCAATACCCATGTATGTACCTGTTTTTTTTTTTTTTTAATATTTTATTTATTTATTTGACAGACAGAGATCACAAGTAGGCAGAGAGAGGAGGAAGCAGGCTCCCTGCCAAGCAGAGAGCCTGATGCGGGGCTCGATCCCAGGATCCTGGGATCATGACCTGAGCCGAAAGCAGAGGCTTTAACCCACTGAGCCACCCAGCTGCCCCTGTACCTGTTATTTTGTGAAACCAAAGAGATATGTAAGAATATTGGACAATTTTTTTTTTTTAATTCTAAGCTTTGAACCTGAAAGAATACCATTTAGATTCAACTAGTCACATGGTTTTGCTTTTAACTAGCTGCATATATTCAGTTCCATTCAGTCATGAATTCCAAAAACATGAAAAGCATTTTATTCTACCTTGTAGAGGGAAGCAGACATGATGCAGATATTCAAAAAAAGGAGTTATATGAATTAAAGTCCCCTCATGTCTTTTTTTTTTTTTTTTAAGATTTATTTATTTATTTGACAGATAGAGATCGCAAGTAGGCAGACAGGCAGGCCGAGAGAGAGAGAGAGGAGGAAGTGGGCTCCCCTCTGAGCAGAGAGTCTGATGCGGGGCTTGATCCCAGGACTCTGGGATCATGACCAGAGCCGAAGGCAGAGGCTTTAACCCACTGAGCCACCCTGGCGCCCCCCAACTGTGTCATTTTTATAAATACCCTGAATAATACCCTCACAGTATCTCTATTTTTTCTTGAGTTGTTCGATAGCCAAAATCCCTTTCCAAAAATTTGTTGAGAAAGTTGGGAAAGGTGTTAAAAAACATGATTAGGTTATTTTTTCAAGTTTTTATTTAAATTCTAGGTAGTTAACACACACTTTAATATTAGTTTCAGGTGTAGAATTGGTGATTTATCATTTACATACAATACCCAGTATTCATCAAAACCAATGTCCTCCTTAATACCCATCACCCATTTAACCCAGCCCCCACCCACCTCCACTCCAGCAACTTTCAGTTTGTTCTCTATAGTTCAGAGTCTGTTTCTTGGTTTGCCTTTCTTTTTCAAACATGAGTGAAATCATATGGTATTTGTCTTTCCCTGACTGACTTATTTCACTTAACATAATACTATCTAGTTCCATCCCTGTCATTAAAAATAGAAAGATTTCATTCTTTTTTATGGCTGAGTAATATTCCACTATGTAGTACTATTCCACTGTGTATATATACCAGCTCTTTTATATCCATTTATTAGTTGGACACTTGGGCTCTTTCCATGCTTTGGCTATTGTCGATAAAGCTATTATAAACATCGGACTACATGTAGCCCTTCAAATCAGTATTTTTGTATCCTTTGGTAAATACCTAGTAGTGCAATCACTAGGTAGGTAGTTCTGTCTTTAACTTTTTGAGGAAGCTCCATACTGTTTTCCATAGTGACTGCAACAGTCTGCATTCCCACCAACAGTGTAAGAGGGTTCCTCTTTCTCCATATCCTTCCTCCACATCTGTTGTTTCCTGTGTTGTTAATTTTAGCCATTCTGACAGGTATGATGTGATATCTCATTGTGGTCTTGATTTGCATTTCCCTGATAATGAGTGATGTTGAGGCCCTTTTCATGTGT
This sequence comes from Lontra canadensis, assembly GCF_010015895.1. Lineage (NCBI taxonomy): Eukaryota > Metazoa > Chordata > Mammalia > Carnivora > Mustelidae > Lontra > Lontra canadensis. The sequence continues at coordinate 75,657,698 of NW_022630995.1, read as the reverse complement.
CTGTTAGCCATCTATATGTCTTCTTTGGGAAAAAAAAAATGTCTATTCATGTCTTCTGCCCTTTTCTTAACTGAATTATTTTTTGAGGGGTTGTTGAGTTTGAACCATTTTTTCTAGATTTTGGACATTAAGCCTTTATCAGATATGCCATTTGTAAATATTTTGTCCCATTCCATCAGATGCCTTTTAATTTTGTTGATTGTTTCATTTGCTGAGCAGAAGCTTTTTAGCCTGATAAAGTCCCAGTAGTTTATTTTTGCCTTTGTTTCCCCTGCCTTCAGAGATATATCTAGTAAGAAATTACTATGGCTTATGTCAAAGAGGTTACTGTCATATAATACAGGATTCTGAAGGATTCCTGTCTCACATTTAGGTCTTTTATCCATTTTGAATTTATTTTTGTGCATGGGGTAAGAAATCGATCCAGTTTCATTATTTCACATGTTGCTATCCAGTTTTCCCAACATCATTTGTTGTCTTTTTCCCATTGGATGTTCTTTCCTGCCTTGTTAAAGATTAGTTGGCCATATAGTTGTGGGTCCATTTCTGTGTTTTGTATTCTGTTCCATTGATCTTTGTGTCTGTTTTTGTGACAGTACCATACTGTTTTGATCACTACAGCTTTGTAATATAACTTGAAGTCTGGAATTGTAATGCAGTCAGCTTTTCTTTTCTTTTTCAAGATTGTTTTGGCTATCCAGGGTCTTTTGTGGTACCATACAGATTTTAGAATTTTTTGTTCTACCTCTGTGAAAAATGCTATTGACATTTAATAGGGATTGCATTGAATGTGTAGCCTGCTTTGGGTAGGTTAGGCATTTTAACAGTATTTGTTCTTCCAATCCATGAGTATGGAATGTTTTCCCATTTCTTTGTGTCATCTTCAATTTTTTTTACTTTAGAGTACAGACTTTTTACCTTTTGGGTTAGGTTTCTTCCTAGGTATCTTATGGTATTTTGTGCAATCATAAATGGGATTGATTCTTTGATTTCTCTTTCTGCTGGTTCATTACTGGTATACAGAAATGCAACAGATTTCTGTAAGTTGATTTTGTATTCTCTACATACTCTTTTCTCTTTCTTACTTTAAATGTATACATATCATGGTGTTCTCCTATCTTGCAGATTTCTACTCCATTTGAGATAGTACCAGAAATAAACATCATTCTGGGGAGAATTCTTATTAAATACAAATCTTTTGTAAGCCATTTTAATGATGATGACAACAATGATAATAACAGCAATATGTAATAAAGCCAACACATACTGAAGGTCTCTGTACAGTACCTTACACATATTATGTCATTGGATCTTCACAGATGCCTCACGGAAGACAGTTCTATTCTCATTATTTTACAGATAGGGAAGTTGAGACTCAGGAAGTTGATTATTTTGCTCACAGTTATAGTACTAGTAAGTGGTAAAATCCAAAATTATGTAGTCTGATTCAAGAGCCTGAGCCTGAGCATTGTCCTCTCATGCCTCCTTATATTAACCAGCCCTGATACACTTTCTAATGGTTTTGAACACTGATAGTCACAGAATCCTCAATCTGGAACTTTGCCAAGACCTCCTTATACTGACTGGTGGGGGACATTTGACTGCATTACCCTTGATTTCTTCCCTCTCATTATCAGCCATATGTAAATAGCTTGTTCCACTAACATGGACTAGTATCTTAAATTAGGTCATAAGGTCATAAGACCTTCCCTTCCCTCATTGATCCTGTGAGTTCAATATTTCTAGCTTTGATTATTTACCTGTAATATTACGCAAAAGATACCTGTCACTATAAATACTAAAGGTATTCTGATAGCACACAGTTTATTTTACTTTTAGATGAAAACACTGAAATGGCATTTATCTTTATTTTAAAGATGCAACTTCTAAATTCAACCACATAATACTTACATTTGTATTTCAAATGAGTAGACCATATTATTACATAAGAAATTGGCAGGGTAATATAAGCTCTGTCTTAAACTTTATTTAATAAATAATTGAGAATTGGTAGCATTGAAGTGGCCCTTAACATAGGGTTTAGAATAATTCTCTTCCTTTATTTATAGAAATGACCATTCAATTGCTATTGCATTAAACTTCTAAAGCATGAATCCGATAAGGAGCATTATGGCTTATTAATTTTAATTCAATCCCTTTCACTTTTGATGAATAATACAACTTCTTCTAATACACATTAAAGAGAATCAGAAAATATTACAACAATGAAGTTTAAATCTTCTACATTATCAGATTTTTTTCTTAATTTATATCTCCCCTTCATTTATTTTTCTTTGTTCATTTATCTTTCTAATACTGCTGAATGGAGTTTTAAAGTATTCTAAAATTGGTGCTTCAGTCAAAATCTGTACTTCTTTCAGCTAATGCCTCACATGTACAACTTCTAAACCAGCGTCCTTCTGCTTCAACTGTCACATTTTAAAATAAATTAGAGACTTACCATCCACCGGCTATTGAAGTTCATGAATTAATTGACTTGAATGTTTTGGCTTTCTTTGATCTAAGCTATTTTCTCAGTAATACTGTGATTTACCTGACATTAAAGGGCAAACTGAGCAATGAGTTTCTGGAACTACATTCGTATAAAACAGCACCAGTTTACCAATGAATGGCTTATAGTCTGACTTTAGATTATACCCCTTCTTGTTCTCTTGATGATAGTCGCAAAGAGTTTTTGATATCCATCTTTTCAATTTAAAATGAGAAGAGTAAAATGTAAATAATAAAAAAAAATCTGTGCTTAAAATTACTGAATTTTTTACTATTATTAATAATTTTCAGCCTAGGTAAACAGATGTAGAAAATATAATTTTAATTATCTGTCTGTATTATTAAGAAAATTCTGATGCAAATAGATGTTTGTAATGCACAGCATGACTCCTGCATCAAGAACACAGAGAAAACACTAAGATCTATTTGTTAATTTCCTTTGTATCTCTCCTTGCACTATTTTGGTGTTTTATAAGTCTCTTCAGTTTATTATTTTGCACCCCAAATTGTGGCAGTTACTTCTGAACTGTATTGTGCACATCTATCTAGAATTCTCCCACTTCTCCCTTCTTAATATCAAGGGCTCTACCTAAGGAACTCAAATTGTGAAAATCAGAAACTAGGATTAATAGATTGAGGATGAGAAGAAAATAATTCCAAAGATAATAAATCCAAATACCTGTTTTAATGAGCAAATTGGGTTGATACAAGCAGGAGACATATTGGGTGAGCACAAATGAATGGGCACTAATGTTAGACATGTGACCCTAAAAGAGCCAATCAAACTCTTTTTACATGGATTCATTCATATCAATCAAGAGATTCTTCCTGAGATCATGAGTTTGAACATTATGTAAGCTTTCTAATTCTAAAGGGTGTATTTCTAACATTAATATGGTAACCTGTCAGAATTTTTCCAGAACAGAGGAGTATGGAATTGATAAATGGTAAATGAAAGATCCCTGAATTCATTGTTTTTGAAAACCTGGACATAGCTATGCCTAAAGCGTTGACCTTTTCAAATAAAATAGGCCCAATAATTTTGTTGTTGTTATTGTTTTTGCTTTAATTACTTTTAACTTAGGTCTCTGTCCTTTGCAGAAGAAAACATCATGATCAAAATGAGTTGAATGAGTTGTGGGATAAATAGAGAAAATGAGGTAATTTGAGATCCACAAAATGATCTCGAACTTGCTGACAACTTTAGTGCTTGTCATTATTACCAAGGAGACAGATGCAGCTAAGAAAGTCTGCAGCTTTGGGTGCCTGGGTGGCTCAGTTGTTAGGCACCTGTCTTTGGCTCAGGTCATGATCTCAAGTTCCTGGGATCCAGCCACCACATTGGGCTCTGTGCTCAGCCAGGAGTCTGCTTCTCCCAATTGCTCATGCTTTCACTCTCTCAAATAAATAAAATCTTTAAAAAAAAATAGAGTTCAGCTTATTTTGCCAAACATTTTTAAATACCCTAACTGGCTGCAGTGAAAAAAGGAAATAGTAACATTTATAGACATTACTTTCAATGAACTTAGAGTCTACTTATAATATAAATAGGTATAAAAGAAATAATTTATAAAAGCTATTAAGGCCTTAAAGGATGAATGTTTTGTATCAAAATGGATGGGACTGGAGGAGATTACACTGAATGAAATAAGTCACGCAGAGAAAGTCAATTATCATATGGTTTCACTTACTTGTGGAGCATAAGGAATAGCATGGAGGACATTCAGAGAAGGAAGGGAAAAATGAAGGAGGTGAAATCAGAGGGGGAGATGAACCATGAAAGACTGTGGACTCAGAGAAACAAACTGAGCGTTTTAGAGGGGAGGGGAGTGGGGGATGGTTGGCCAGTTGACAGCTATTTAGGAGGGCACTGATTGCATGGAGCACTGGGTATTATGCATAAACAATGCATCTTGGAACACTACATCAAAAACTAATGATGTACTGTATGGTGACTAATATAACACAATAAAAAATAAAAACAAAAATATTACTTTATGCCTTTTTAAATTTCCCTAAGCTTTTTTTTTTTTTAACCTCATTAGTAAAGTATTTATCATCCCTGCCCTCCTCATTTTAATTCCACTATAGGCCCCTGCTATGTAAAGTAAACAGCATAGCATCTTGGAGTCAGCAGAGACTTTATATCTGGCAGGTCCAACCCCCTTAATTTAGAAGGCATGACTAAAACTTTTTCCAGCTTTTAAGATCTTTAAAGAAAATGCATCTAAAAGCAAATGACTTGTCCAACCTAGTCAAGAGGTTGCCACAAATTATTCAAGAGGTATGCCACAAATTATTACATCTCTGAAGGGGCAGTTTTTAAAGAACGTGATTGTACCTTATAATTTCCATATCAAAATATGTGATTCTTTCCCATGATCCATGTTCTCTCATTTATCCACTAAGTTTTTAAATTTCAAAAATTTTGGGAAATGTTATCAGAAGAAGGTACCATATTCCTTAATTTTAATTCAGTGCATAATGCAACATTTAATATACTTTAGATTGATTTTAGTCTTAAGGAGCTTCCACTTCCATCTTAATAAAGGAAATTAAGAGAAATTGAAAAATTTTAAAAAATTAAAAAAGCAGTTCTTAGGTTTCCATACATGTATAAAATATTTAGCTTCCTTGGATCCCATCTAATACATGGTGCTAAGTGTGAAAAAGAAAAAAAAAAAAAAAGAGAGAGAGAGAGAGGAAAAAAAAAAAAAGAAATCCTGACCTTTTCTTAGCATCCACAGGTGGTTAATGACTGGAAAAAAATATTTTATTTTTCACTATTAGTTATTTAGAATATTTTATGTGAACAGAGAAAAACCTAACTGGGTAATCCCAGTCTTTGTTTAAATAAGTCAAAGGACAGGGTCACCTGGGTGGCTCAGTGGGTTAAGGCTCTGCCTTCGGCTCAGGTCATGACTCCAGAGTTCTGGGATGGAGCCCCACATCAGGCTCTTTGCTCGGCAGGGAGCCTGCTTCCCTTTCTCTCTCTGCCTACTTGTGATCTCTGTCTGTCAAATAAATAAATAAAATCTTTAAAAAAAAATAAGTCAGAGGACAGAAACTAAGAAGTAAACATTAAAGGGGGTGCATGCAAGTGATTATTGTGAATCCAGGTTTTGAGCTGGGTGAAAACACTTTGGTTAGAGTTGCAGTGTGACTATACAGTAGTAATTCTCCACTCCAGAAAGATACTTCAAGAACACCAATTTTGGCATTCCAAATAGTATTTTAATATTATTTTTTTTATCTATTCTTTTCATATACATTAGCAGCGAAAAAAAGGGTAGAAGTTTCTAGAAATGAGATAATTAATTTTTTTTAAAGGTTAATGTATATGATTTTTTTTTTATGGCTTTTAATCACATGAAGTAGGTGCTTGCTGATTTAAGAGATAGTTCTAACATAGCACCCTATTCACAACACATGATTCTGAGAATCAAGATTCAAGATCAGAATGAAATCAATCACAACTTTCTATTGAACCACCAAGCTGGTAGCCTAGGACAAATAAAATTTTAGTAAATGGATTGATTTCAGAGCTTAGTCTAAAGGTCAAATGAGCAGGTGGTTTTGTTTGTTTGTTTGTTTTGTTTTAATCTCAGCTGCAACACTGGAAATTTATTGAAGCATGGTAGCAACCAGACTACTGTAGTGTCTGATTGTTCTTAAAACTGTTGTAGTTTTTGTGTGCATATGCGTGGGCACACATGTGTGTGTGTAGCATAATATTTTTAAGCTCAATTTCCTTTAAGATTTAAATCACCAGAATAAAGATCATTTTCCTTAGTGGCAATCTAAATGTCTGCTTTTGTCAGTCATCCATTCAAAAAACAGTATCTAGAAGGAATGTCCTTTCTCCAAAATCAAATAAAAACGAATACAACTATCTGTTCTGTTGGCATTTTTTACAAACCCCAGTCCATTCTCTGCCTCTTTCTTTTTACACTTATTCTCTGAAGTTCAGAGAAATCTTCAGATAAATCTTATTTTTCTATGATTATGAATCTTCCCTTTTGTAAGTCATTTAAAAAAACCCACATCACCTAAAAACCTCTTTTTTGTCATTTGCATTAATGTTGGCAAGATTAATTTAAAAAAATCTTAAATATCCCCATGAGTCAGTGTAAAAGGACTTTTATTTTTAGCTTAATTTCGTCCAACAACAAAAGAGTTGGTAGGTGACAAGGAAGTCATGAGTTTTTAGTGTTTGGATGAAGCTTGATATTATCTAGTTGAAGCCACATATTTTACACATAAAAAAACTTGAGTTTAGAGATTAAGTGGCTTATGTAAAATCACACAGAAAAAAGTAAAATTAAAATAAAATCACATAGCAGGTGGACTTATGCTCGGCTATTTAATTAAGCATTTAATGTTATTTCTGATGACAAAATTGTTATGGTTGAGTGTCTAATAGGGATAATAGGAAATATTAGCCATAGCAGAACTTAGAAAATTATATTTTATAAACTTGAGAAAACATACATAAATGGAAAGAAATTATGTCTGCAAACAAAAGTAAATATGACAGCCATTAGGTTGTCTGTCTTAAGAATCTAGGGAAAAGAGAAAATTAAAATAGTTTTAAAATGGGGAAAATGGTTAAGTGTACTGGTTTAAAAAAGAAGATATCAGCATAGTTTGAAAAGCTAATAAAAATAAGTTTAAAGATCCATTACAGAATTAACTCCACAGAAAATGACTACTCGCAAGGCCACCCTGCATATACATGGTTTGATATAATTTTCCAGGCTGAGAATGTGTCTTTAAAGCATGTAAGCTGAACCAGACAATTTCATACACTTACATACTTGATGAATTGAAATTCCCATTTGCTTCTTATTACATCTGATAAGATCACATGCAGCTATTGTCATTATGTACTAGGGCTTAAGAAACAAACACAAAACATTTCCATACAAACTAGAAAATGTTGAAAAATTGCATGCCGCAAAAATTGAGATACTTATCCTTAAAAAATATATATATTGAAAGCTCAATCCAAAAACCTGTGTGTGAGACTAAGATTCATCCAAAACTGAGCTCAAGAGCCCTGTTTAGAAACCAATTAAGCAGGTCATAAAGTAGTCTTACGTCATCCACGGATTCCAGTGTGATCATTAAGAACCTCAACAGAACCCAAAAGCTACATAGAGTGGTGAAGCCATGGAAAATTCATTCCAAGATTATAGCTCACTTGGGCAGTTACACAATAATAGAATGGGAGCATAGCTATAGCTCATTTTGAACTAGGCAAATGGATCCAGGCAAATAATTGGATTACTGTTTCACCTAACTGGAGGGCCCATACCAAATAAATGACAAAGATATTAAAAATCAGGCACTCACTGATTTCAATTTTGTCTTGATCATCTGCAGACTAATGGATATGTTGGTTTACAAAGTATAACCCAGAAAATATAACATTATTTTCAGTTTCTTTAATTTAAAAGAAGTATTGGAATAAGAATCCAAAAATCTCAACATACATTTTACATCCTCATACTGAACAATATGTAGACAGAGATAAAAAGGCCACCCTTTTTTTAGAATAAAGCTTCATTGACCCAAAGAAAGACTTAGGCCTTTAGACTGACAATGTTAAAGCAATACACGAAAAACATAATAAAGAAATTCACAAAAATCATCCATTCAGGTATTGGTTTATTCACCAAATATACTAAATGTTGAAAACAGGTCAGTGAACAAAATAGATCAATTTCCCTATCCCCATGAAACTTAAATCCCAGTAAAGGCAGACATGATATATTAGTAAGTTATATATTAGAAGATAGCAGATGCTAGGAGATAAATAAACAAGTTAAAAGAGAAGAGCTGGAAGGGGAGAGGTTGATTTGTACTTCTAAATAATATGGTCAAGGAAGAACTCCTTAAAATGCAATATTGGGCTTAAGGCTGAAAAATATGATAAAAGGAACCTATAACATTAGAGGAAAAATTCTATATATAAGCATATAAACGTAACCATGATCCATCTCAAAATACAATCCTATCTTAAGGTTTTTAATGTCAATGTAAGATTTTTAAAAATCATAGATAAACCCAGAGAGAAAAGCAGAATTCCTACCAAAGAGTAATGCAAAACATCAAACCTTCTGTTCTCAGTACAAATAACAGAGTACTATAGAATGGTATTTACCAAGTCTAGAAGAGGACAAGCTTGTGTACAGAATTCTAACTGAGCAAGGAGTGCTATTCATGTTTGACAATACATACCTGGAAGTCATTTTGTTTATGCCTGAATTCAGAAACTATCTTATTTAAATATCTTACTTACAATTCCAAATATATATTGAAGAAAATAGATTGAAAGTTCAACCTAATGAGAGATTTAAAAAATGGAAAACTTAATGTTTTAGGGAATAAAGAAAAACTCATGGGGAAAGTTTAAACAATGTTTCATATTTTGACTAATAATTGTGAATATAATTATATAATAATGTCAATGTAAAAATTATTTTTAAGGTAAAAAGGTTTATTCCTGTTGTCATTTAGTTCTCTGGTGGTACTTATTTATAGGTAATTATTTCTTTAATATTCCCAATTATCACTTTCTTAGACTTTATGTTTGAAGAAAAAACATTTTTTGAATAATTAAATGTCTATTTTAGTAATATCATCCTTCAAATAGTAAATAGAATAGTAAATTCCATTTCATGCAATATGTTGCTACCATATTAAATACCTGAAGTTGCCTGGGACAACAGATAATTTAAAGTCCAAATGACAGGGGGCTAGGATGCTAATCTGTGCAAGGACTATTTTACATTCTTGGTATCTGAAACATTTCTCTGTAGACACACACAAACACATACAACACAGTGGAGATAACAAATTACAGTAAACCTAATGGCTTAAAACACAAATTTATTAACTTCCAATTCTTGAGGATGGAAACATAAAATGAGTATGCAGGGATGCTTTCCACCACAAGGCTTTAAGAGTACATTCAATTTCCTTGCATCTTCTACTTTATAGAGGTTGTCTGTATTCTTTGGCTTGTGGTTCCCTCTTCTATCTTCAAACCAGCGGCATAGCATAACACTCTCTCTGACTCTGTGTTCATTATCATACCTCCTTAGATTGACAGTCGTGGCTCTGTGATTACAATGGCCACATCCAGACAATCCACATAATTCCAGATAATCAAGATCCTTAATTGCAGTCACATCTGCAAAATCCTTTCGTATTTTGGTAATGGTTAATGTATAATCATAGATTATGAAGATTAGGACATGGACATCTTGAAGCCATCATTCAGCCTAGTATGTGTATATGTATGTGTATGTGTATGTGTATGTGTATGTGTATGTGTATATATATCTATCAAGGCATCCTGGTTGTTGCAGTGCAACAATTCATCATTTAAATTCTCTTTCTCTCTCTTTTTTTTTTTTTTGGCTATTGAGCTATAGACTATTAGATTAATTAGACTAATAACTAATATTAGACTACTAGATTAAAGATCAGATGAACATTAAGTCCCAGTTATCCTGGGAGAAACTACCTCTAGAAAATGCATATGGACAATCAGCTATTCTATATAGAATGCAATAGTTTTACACATTTATGTCCTTGGAGTTAATATAGATATATACACTACCCCAACTTTTATCTTTAAAACACATAAAACAGATCCATGCAATAAAAATCAATGAGTGCTCAGAGAGGAATTTATCTGAGAGAGAAGATATAAATATTTCAGAATGGATTTGGGGTTTTTCTTAGCTTTTAGAAACCTCCAAATCCCCTTCTAAGATGCAAAAAAGTGTTCCTTGAGTAATTTCAACTTCTCAGGTGCTTTCATCCACGAGAAATTTGGGGAGATTTTTGCCTGCAGGCATTAAAAGCACTAAATCCTGTAATACAAAATACCACTTATGCTTCTGAGCTTTTCACCACTGAATTCAGGAAGCTCTCTCATTGAGTAGCATTCTAAAATAACTTTAGGCAGGATGAGATATTATTTAAATACACGTAGAAATTGCTGTTTGGAAAAGCCAAAGGCAACTAACTCTAATTACGAAAGCCAGTAAATATTACCTATAATCACGGAAGTGATCTGTAAAAGGAAACAGGTCCTAAGACAAATACTGCCGCAACAAAAAGAAGCAGACTAGAGGGCAAAGGAAGATGTAGTTTTAGTTCGATATCCTCAAACACATGCAGGGAATTACTTGGCATCATCAGGATTGGTGATGGTATTATAGATCAATTTCCTGAGTGACAATTGTGGACAATCATGAGCTAGACCTGAAAGCTTGAAAGCTCCCTGTAGGCATAGCTCTGAATTGCAGAGAGAGGCTATGACAGCAGTAGCCTGCATTGTGAGAGCAATGCTGCAGTGTTGTATACATCAGCATGGGCTGGAAGTGGTTGTCAGTAGAGATTAGGGTGCAGGTGCTGGAGGAAAAATAAAATTTAAAAAAATGTGTGCTGATCAAACAGTGTGTTTGCATTACAGGTGTGATTGGGGGAAGGCAAAAGATTAGAAAAGAACAGTTAGAAATGAATTAATGTGCATATGTAGATTTTTCTTTATATATGAGAAAAGGAATCTTCTATTTCTTTTTAGTTCTTGTAGAACATATAAGGGAAAAAAGCCGAAGGGCAGGCAGAAAAAATGAGAAAATGAAATAACAGAAAGAATTAAGTCTCAAGTGGCTTGGCTAAGCAAATTTAAATGCCTGGCTGTGTTCTTAAAGAAAAAAGAAAGGAAGAATAACAAAACAAACAAACAAACAAAAATGGGGTCTGTTCTGTGCTTGCTTATAATCCTTTCCTTGGGATTTTGGTCAGTACCTATCATTTATTTCGTGCTACTGAGCACAGTTTTTGTTTGCTTATTTTGGTTTTTATTTAAACGAGTGAATCCTTTTAGGGGCGCTCTACAGAGATTTACATTCATATGTCCAACGGGGCACAGATGACATTTTCCCTAGAGTATGCTGGCAGTGATGATGAGCATTTCTTTTTCTTTAGACCGTATAATAGCTACCTGGTTGAATTGGATAGTTATTTACACATTGTTTGGCTCCCACAATGTAATATACTTACACATGAAATACTTTGGGATCAATCTTTAAGAAAAGGGACCGCCAAACTACATTTTCCTAAGATGCCCTTTATTCATTTTACATTTTTTTGTCCCAAAATTTTAGCAAAATCTTTTCTAGTACTGGTAAACTTGGACATGAGAATAACCTGACTTTCTACTTGTATGTATATCATCCTGACACCTGATTTTCCTAAGGGGATTCAAGATTGCAAAAAGCTGCCATGTTATTACAGTCCGTCATGAAAGATTGCCTGAAGTGATGTCACAACATCAGACATTCAGCTCTAGTTGACACTGAAACATCACTTACAGAAAATGCTTGCTTTGGGCATATTTTTATTTGAGCTATGACAGCTCCATCTAATCATCTAAATGACATACCTGTGGAAATAACACTAGTCAATATCTTATTCTATTACTCTTTCTATTTATTTAATTATTCATTGCCTATTCAGTATTTTACTTCATTTTTCAGAGTGCCACTTTTGGCATTTATATTGGAAACTGATACAGAATCTTATATTTAATAGCAGAGTATAAAGAATCTTCATTATCAAGATCGACACAACTACCATGAGAGAATTTTAAAAGCCTCTTATAGTACTATAGTTTAAATCAGCTTATGAAATAAAAAAAGAACTAAAACACAATTCAGTGATTAAAAATAAACATTTGCAAAAGCAATATAAAGGATCAAAGAGGAAATTTTGGAGGAAACAACTCAAGATATAGGTGAAGAGAAATAAAATTCTAAATATAGCACATTTACATATATATATATATATATATATATATACTGAGGCAACTGCATTTACATTTCTTGTCATTACTGTAAGATATAAGGAAGGTCAAGGCAATACACTGAATTATTAGTCTCCCAAACCATTTCCTACTAACTTTATCTTATGTTTCCTTCAAAATGGTATTTTGAGCAACTCTGAAGTATACTGTTTTATCAGTTTGTACTAGACGAATTTTGAGAATATTCCATGCAGTATTGTTCCTTATGATTGCTTTATATATCTTCTAGGTGAAAAGCCCTTGATTATATTATTCTAAGGAAGAGAAAAAAAGTTCCTGACATCCTCATCACTATCTCTCTTTTTGACAGTCCCAGTAGAGCCTCACACTACTGCCTGATTTTCTCTCCTGACAGCAAGCCAAGTTGGCCACCAATTCAAATGACAGATAAGGAAGGTTGGGGGGCTGGGGAAGAGGAGAGAAAGGCTAGATTTAAATAGCAGCTTGAAAATATTTCTCATAGCATAAAATATGTCAAATATCAGAACAAAGTATTCTAAAAATTTTGGCTAAAATATCCTATTCTAGTCAAGTTTAGTCTAATTCTTATTATTATCCCTCATCTCCCCTTAATTATATCTTCTTCCACAGTCCTGTAGAATTCTGTATATTATTATTTGACACTACAGGTAGCATCACAGAAATAAAAATTGAAGGATGTCTTAAAATTTCTACTCATGAGATTTTAATTTAGGAAGGTGACTGAGTGATGACATGGAGAAGCCAATGCCCTTGAAAGAAGATTTGCTTTTATCACTTATGTTTTCTGAGAAAGGGAGGCATGCTACACCATGCAGGGCCACAAGAGATGCACTAGGTTTGAGCAGGAGGCAGAAGCAGGAGTAGGGGGAAGCCTAGGTCAAAATTATTATTGTGGCTTCTGTGCGAATGCAAGGCAGGACAGAGTGTATGGATTTACAGCTTGGGATTGGCTAGTTAGAATAATTCCCCAGTGCTTTGGGCTGTAGGAGTGGTCTCCAGTTGCTGGGTACCTGGCCTTGGAATGATTTAGGGCAGGGCACATATTGGCTTGGTGTGTCAGAGTTAGATAAGAAGATGGCTAAAGCTAGAGACTCAGGATTGGTTGGTCTGCATATGAAAGGCTTGCCCATAGGCAAGCTGTTAGTATCTTTAGGGATTAGCTCCCAGGTCTATAAAATCCCCAAGTGCCAGAGCATCAAAAATACAGAAAACAGGTGCTTACAGGACAGAATACATGCCTCATTTTCTAGGGCAGGAAAAAAAAGAAAGAATACAGAAAACAAGAAAATGCGGTGGATATAATTGGTCCTTTGATGATTGAAGGAAGTGAGTCAGTTGGCATTATACTCTCTAGCTCTATCCACATTATTGAAAATGGTAAGATTTCTTTCTTTTTATGGCTGAATGATGTGTGTGTGTGTGTGTGTGTGTGTGTGTGTGTGTGTGTGTGTGTTTCTCACCTCCTCTCTACTCATACACCTATCAGTGGACATTTGGGCTGCTTCCATAATTTGACCATTGTAAATAATACTGCTAGGAACATATGTGTGTATGCATCCCTTTGAATTAATGCTTTGTATTTTGGGGATAAGCACAATCTTTGCATTATAGGGTAATTCTATTTTTAATTTTTTGAGGAAACTCCATACTGTTTTCCACAGTGGCTGTACCAGTTTGCTTTCCCACCAACAGTGCAAGAGGGTTCCTTTTCTCTACATCCTTGCCAACACTTTTGTTTCTTGTATTTTTTATTTTGGCCATTCTGACAGGTGTAACATGATATCTCATTGTAGTTTTGATTTTCATTTCTCAGATGATGAGTGATGTTGGGCATCTTTTCATGTGCCTATTAACCACCTTGATATCTTCTTTGGAAAAATGTCTGCTTATGTTTTCTGCTCATTCTTTAATTGGATTATTTGTTTTTTGGGTGTTGAGTTGTATCAGTTCTTTGTATATTTTGGATATTAACTCTTTATTGGATATGCTATTTGAAAATATCTTCTCCCATTCTGTAGGTTACTTTTTAGTTTTATTAGTTTTAGTTTTGTTGCACTGTGCAGAAGCTTATTTTGATGTAATTCTAATAGTCTATCTTTGCTTTGGAAGGAATATGGCCCCACTGACACCTTGATTTCAGACTTCTGGTTTCCAAAATTCTGGAGGAATGTATTTCTGTGTTTTAAACCATGGAATTTGTGGTAATTGGTTTCAGTAGTCACAAAAAGCTACTACGGCACTGGATAACTGTAGTAGACACCATCTGCAGCACCTTGATGGTATATAAGGGAAGATAAGCATTTGAGTGTTAAGAGAAGTGCAGGATATCTTTAACATTAATATTCACATTGTTTGCCTTAATTCCATGCCTGTATATATTAGCAATTATTTTTATCATACAAATAAAATATTATTATTACAAACAAATAACATTTATACACAAATAGAAAATTATCAATATCCTTAAAAAAAATAAAAGTAAAGAGTTTCTCATGTATCATTTCATATTCCCAGTTTCCCTGCATAGACTGATATAGCTTAGTACAGTATCTATATTGGTTTCCCGGGGCTCCTGTCACAATATACCACAAATTGAGTGGCTAAACAAATGAAGTTAATTGGCTCAGTTCTTTGAGACTAAAATTCTGAAATCAAGGTGTTTGTCAGGGCCATGCTTTCTCTGCATGGGAAAAGATGTGTTCAAGGCCTGTTGCCTAGCTTCTGGTAGATCTTTGGCTTATGGTAGCATAATTCCAGTCTTCATATAGTATTCTCCCTGTGTCTCTCTCTTTGCCTAAATATTACCTTTTATAAGGATACTGTCATATTGGATTAGGCCTCACTTTAATGACTTCATTGTAATTTGATCATCTGCAAAGAGCCTATCTTCAAATTAAGTCACATTCACATGCACTGAGGATATTAGTATTTCAGAGTCTTTGGGGGGCACATAATTCATCCCATACCGTGCCCAAATCAATAATCTTGAATTGAGTTGTAAAGTGTATGTGACAAGGAAAGAAGATGATAAAGACACTTTAGAGAATAGAGAAGATATTAATGAGCGAGATTATAATTCTGGTTTGGGTAGAGTTTTCAAAATACAAAAATATTGTCCATGTGTAGCACACATAGCCGAATAAAATATTTATACAAGGTATCTCCTCTATTTTCAGTAACTGAGCTAGTGTTGCCTCTTGTGTTTTTAATCTAGAGAGTAGCTGGTGGTAGAGAAAAGGGAATCTGAGGATTTATAAAGTTGTGAATTAGTGGCATCTTGAATTTAAGTCAGGTTCATTTGCATAATTCTGTCTTTCAAAAGCATTCACTATGCCTCAGGTTTCCATCCGTTCCCTACGCTTCCACTAATATCTCAGATATGTGGGATAAATTTTCAACAACTCTGCCAGAAGGTGTGGGAGGAAAGGGCCTCACGTCAGTGGTTAGGTAATTACTGGCACCTGCTGCAGTCTGGCTGCTCTGTGTCATTGCAAAGACTGCAATTAGTGAAACTGTGGTCTGTTCTTTTTGTCAAATACAAGATGGTGGTCTTCCTTATGTCTTGTTTCCATGTTTACCCTCCCTTGTTCTGCAGACCTCACTGAATCTAGCCACATTCTCCATCCACCTTCTAGCTAGTTGTTTCTCATCACAGCTTCTGTAGAGTTTATAGAATCTGTCACTATGGCAAAATTTGGCAGGTCTTCAGGATGCCATCTCAGTTACATTTTGCCCCTACTGTTGAGCACTTTAGAAATGTCTCACTCTTTTCATTCCAAATGAGGTCTAAGGGGTTTCAAAAGATAAAATGCAGGTTCTTTGTGGCCTGCCATAGTTCGCCACCAGTATTTACCTATGCTGCAAATTTTTTGTGCTTGCATCAAAACCACCCTGCAGAATGCTATCCACCCAGAGTTCTAAATAGGGAGTGGGACACAAACAAAGCTTTTTTGGCTTTTGCTCAATATATTCAATTCTGCTCCATCCCCCTGAAAATTCAGCTAGTAGAGATATGATACTGGCATTCTGATGTCCTTTCTTATCTAAATTCTTCCCAATTCTACTAATAAAGAAGTGACGATAATTTTTTGTTTTACTCTATGTCTCGGCTAGAATATCTCTTAGATTCTATTCCTTTTCTTTAAATGTGAATTAACGTTATGGTCTAGTCATGGTTGGTGGGAGTATTCTTTACACATGAAGGAATTAATTAAATAATATTTGTTTTCATGGAAGTTGACTCTTGATATGGAGAAACGGGCAAATTCAAAATAGGGATTATGAGAGATAAAATACACTCATTTGATCCCCTATTTTATTCTCATTATTTTCAACTAACAACAGAGTTAGTGACATATTTTCATTAAAAAAACAAATTATTTCACGTTTGCAATATCCATTCCTATATTTTTCTCAACTTCTTTTTTCTTACTTCTTTCCTTTTTTTTTTCCAATTTATTTTTATTAGAGAGATAGAGATCACAAGTAGGCAGAGAGGCAGGCAGAGAGAGAGGGGGAAGCAGGCTCCCCACTGAGCAGAGAGCCCCATGTGGGGCTCAATCCCAGGACCCTGAGATCATGACCGGAGCTGAAGGCAGAGGCTCAACCCACTGAGCCACCCAGGCACCCCATTTCTTTCCTTCTTATATGTGCTTGTTAAATTCATTAGATGTATACCTAGAGATTATTATGAGCCAGGTACTAAACTAGATACTGAGGATAGAAAAATAAATAAAGCATATCATGCACCGTCAAATATTTTACAGGTTAATGTAATAGTTAGACACACGATATTTTAATTAAATTTTATTTCAGTTTGGTTAAGTGTACCTAATCACCTAACATATAATATATATATATATATATATATTTTTTTTTTTTAATTTATTTATTTTTTTTTTTTTTTACCTAATCTGTTGACCTTGAATATGGGTTAACTTAATGTCTTTCTTTTTCAGGTTTAAGAAAATTTGCTTGGGGACTCCTGGATGTCTCAGTCGGTTAAGCATCTGCCTTCGGCTCGGGTCATGATCTCAGGGTCCTGGGATCGATTTCCGCATCAGCCTCCCTGCTCAACGGGAAGCTTGCTTCTCCCTCTCCCTCTGCTGTTCCCCCTGCTTGTGTGCTCACTCTCTCTCTCTGACAAATAAATAAATAAAATCTTTAAAAAGAAATTGCTTATATGGAAAAATAAGGTGTGTAAGTAGCTGATAAAACATAATCAGTGGCACAAAAAACACTTGGTTCTCCTGAATCACAATCTAATTTTTTCCTTAATACTGTACTTATTCTAACATGTGATATATGGTTATAGGCACCATGTTGTGTGTGTGTGTGTGTGTGTGTGTGTGTGTGTGTTTCATCTTCTTATTTTTTCCCCCTTATGTTATGTTAGTCACCACATAGTACATCATTAGTTTTTGGTGTAGTGTTCCATGATTCATTGTCTGTGTATAACACCTAGAATTCCATGCAATCCATGTCTTCCTTAATACTACCACAAGGCTTACCTATACCCCCAGCCCCCCCTCCCTTCTAAAACTCTCAGCTTGTTTCCTAGAGTCCATAGCCTATCATGGTTTGTGTCCCACCTGAGTCCC
Organism: Lontra canadensis; assembly: GCF_010015895.1. NCBI lineage: Eukaryota > Metazoa > Chordata > Mammalia > Carnivora > Mustelidae > Lontra > Lontra canadensis. The sequence goes on along the minus strand of NW_022630995.1, from coordinate 75,639,719 downwards.
CCCCTTCATTTTCCCTTTTTTCTCCATATGCACAATGGAATATTATTTAGCCATCAGAAAAGATGAATACCCAACTTTTGCATCAACATGGATGAGACTGGAGGAGATTATGTTAAGTGAAATAAGTCAAGAAGAGAAAATTAATTATCGTATGGTTTCACTTATTTGTGGAACATAAGGAATATCATGGAGGACATTAGGAGCACCATGTTAAAAAAAAAATAATAATAATATTTCCTGAAAGACTTGGTACAATTCTCACTCAGAAAGTTTGAAACATTTTGACCCAAAATCAACTAAAGTACTTGCCAAAGTATGACACGATGAAAAATGAACAACAACTCATTACCATTTGGTACATGCCATTTGAAAATAGCTACTGACACATATATGTTAGTGTCTACCTTATTGAAATAATGCCTAGAATTAAGAAAACAGAAATAACTTGAAAAGGGAAATACCAGAACACATTAAAAACAGGAATCATTGCTCCCTATATTGCTGGAAATATTTTAAGTCCTCTTGAAATGAGATCAGGATTCAGAGACTCAATGACTGAGACAGAAATACTACTCAGAGGAACTTGAAAATTATAATATTAAATTAGGTTGTAGCTCCTAAAATGCTTATTGCCAGTACTTGTATTTTTTATCTTTTCTTCCTCATTGGCTAGATGAAGGATTGCCTCTACTTTCTCATCTTTGAGTTTGTATAACTATTGTCGATTTTACATTAAAAAATGAAAGCAAAGTCCTTTCCTCTGGTTAAAATATGTAATAATAGAAACAAAAGCAAACATCTCTTTTGGAAGTTTCTTTGAATTTGAATTTCATTAATTTCACTATACATTGCCAAATTCATTATCTCAATAAAGTAATTCCTCAAGCATTTGCAGGAATAGAGAAAAACACACAACAGATTTGAGAAATATGTACTTTTAAAATGTTCAACATGTACTGGGAGACAAGAGCCAATTTCAATAAACATTTTGTATTTCTTTAGGTTGAACCACATGAAATTGTCAATTTTGCCAGGTTCGCGCACCTCTACAGAAATCACAATTTCTTGAACCCAATACAGGCTTGCAGAACTCTACTTTTATTAGATTTGGCTAAAGATGTAAATTTTGGAACCATCAGGCAATATAAATGCTATAAATACAGGAAAATACACAAAGTGAGAAGAGAGTTGGCAAACACAGATATGTAAAGTGCCAACAAAGGAAGAAGTAGGGTTGTTTGGGCGACTGAGAAAAAACAATCAACAGCACTCCCAAAATGATAATATAACTGACTTAACCAGTCCCACAAATATGTTAAAATAACTTGAGTTCAAATATATTTTAGCTGTTGAATGACTTAGTTGTATTACACAAAAAAGACAATTCTCTTCACATAGTATGAACCAAGGACAAACTGAGAAATCAGTTCATTTTGCCCAATTACAAAGGAATAAAAATTTATGCATAAAATATTTACTTTTTACAGAATTAAAATTTAATTTTGAGAGACATTAACTATTTTACGTATTACATATATTATTTCAAGATACAGACTACTGGAGCACCTGGGTGGCTCAGTGGGTTAAAGCCTCTGCCTTCGGCTCAGGTCATGATCCCAGGGTCCTGGGATCGAGCCCCACATCGGGCTCTCTGCTCAGCAGGGAGCCTGCTTCCTCCTCTCTCTCTGCCTGCCTTTCTGCCTACTTGTGATCTCTGTCTGTCAAATAAATAAATAAAATCTAAAAAAAAAAAAAAAAAGATACAGACTACCATGTAGAGTAATGTGCTAGCTCACATATGGTTATGTTATTGATACATTGATAAAGATGGTAGCTAGAAGCTATTCTTTCAGCAAGCTGTTTCCTTTCTTTTACTCCTTTTCACCTCCTTTCTAATAACCATCCACCATCTCCACCAAGGTTAATAATAAAGCCACCTACTAAACAATACAATATATTCAGCCAAGTAATATAATAAAACCATAATATTATGAAGAAAGATTTTAATATATAACTTTCTACAGTACTTTTTTGAATACTTTCTTAAAACAGTTTTAAAAGGAAAAATGATCAAGTAATTTTCACAAACTTTATTTACAAAATATATGCATTAGTTATTTTTATAGTATAATTTCATTTAAAGATGTTACACTTTTTTTTTAATTTTTTTTTTTAAGATTTTATTTATTTTTTTGACAGGACAGAGAGATCACAAGTAGTGAGAGAGGCAGGCAGAGAGAGGAGGAAGCAGGCTCCCCACTGAGCAGAGAGCCCGATGCGGGGCTCAATCCTAGGACCCTGGGATCATGTCCTGAGCTGAAGGCAGAGGCTTTAACCCACTAAGCCACCCAGGCGCCCCCACTTTTATTTTATTTTTTTTTAAGATTTTATTTATTTATTTGACAGACAGAGATCACAAGTAGGCAAAGAGGCAGGCAGAGAGAGGAGGAAGCAGGCTCCATGCTGAGCAGAGAGCCCGATGTGGGCTCGATCCCAGGACTCTGGGATCATGACCTGAGCTGAAGGCAGAGGCTTTAACCCACTAAGCCACCCAGACGCCCCTAAAGATGTTACACTTTTTAAACAAGGGAAAATGTTTTGAATTATAGATTGGTATTAGAGCACCAGTTAACCTAATTCTGTCTTGGTTATAAGTTCTCAGCTTTTGCAATGGGAGTTTGAAATGTTAAAGGGCTAATGAAGAATGTTCAAGGAGAAGTTGTCTGATATCATCAGGAAGCAGGTAGAGAAAAATTGCAGAGATAGTTATAAATTTATAGCAAGGGTTAATAAAACAAACAAACAAACAAAAAAAAACCCCAAAACTATCCCTTACAAATTCATAAGTCTACAGAATGAATTAAGGTGAAAGAGATTCCCTCTCACTACCAACTGGGAGATGATTAAAATTTCAAATTTTATGCGACAGAAAGTGTGTTTTTATTTTGTCTCCATTGTGGAATGTCAGATGACACGTATTTTGTGACTTTTTTTCACTGTGCATAATCTTTTCAAGGTGATCCATGCTGTAGTATGTATCAATATTTGTTAATATTAATCTATGGAATGTCAGGGAATTTAAATCATTAAATCAGTCTTTTGTGACTTTTTTTCAGTATGCATAATCTTTTCAAAGTTGATCCATGTTGTAGTATGTATCAGTATTTCTTTCCATTTTATTGACAAATAATACTCCATACAGGGACACACCACATCTGTCTATCCATTCTTTTGACAGACACCATGGCTGTCTTTACTCCTTGCTTATCATGAAGAGTGCAACCATAAGCATTCACACACCAATTTCTAATGGAAATATGCTTTCATTTCCCCTGCATATATGCCTAACAGAATTATTGAGTCATATGGTAATATCTATGTTTAATCATTTGAGGAACTGCCAGACTTTTCCAGTACAGTTGCAATATTTTAGGTTCTCACCAGCAGTGTAAAACGGGTTCTGATTTTTCCCATGTTCTTGCCAACATTTTTGTTATGTGACTTTTTGACTCTAGCCATCTTAGTGGGTTTGAAGTGGCATCTCACTATAATTTTTTATTTGCATTTCCCTTATGACCAATAATATTGAACATCTCTTTATGTGCCCATTGACCATTTGTGTATCTTCCATGGAAAAATATCTATTCATATTCCTTGCCTACTTTTTGATTGATTTTTTATTATTGAATTATAAGACATTTATATATTCTAGATACAAGTCCCTTCTCAGATATGCAATGTACAAATATTTTCTCCTATCCTATGAGTTGTCTTTTCAGTTTCTTAATTGTATTTTTTAGAACACAAAAGTATTAAATTTTGAGGAAGTTCAATTTATATATTTTTGCATCTGTTATGCTTTTGATGCCATATTTAAGAATCTCTTGCCAAATTCAAGGTTGTGAAGATTTACCCATATCTTTCTCTCTAAAAGTTTTACAATCTTTGCTCTTAAATTAGGTATGTGATCCCTTTTGAGTCAATTTTTGTATGTGGTATGAGGGTAGGGTCCAGATATCATTCTTTTACATGTGGCTATCCAGTGATCCAGTATCATTTGTTTGAAAAGACTGTTTCTTTTCCTGTTGAATGGTCTTGGTATGCTTGTCAAAAATCAGTTGACCATAGGCATCTACATATAACTTTATATTCTGCTTTGACTTAGTTTTCTATCAGGTAACTTTTCCATATTAATTATTATTCTTGAAAAATGCCATTTTTGAAAAGAACATACTGCTCCATATGGATAGGTGGCATTTAGTCATTCATATACAGGAAACAGTTAAGATGCTTTCAAATTTTACTGTTAGAAATATCATTTTGATTAAAAATTCTTTCATTTTTGATAGCTTTGTGAAAATCTCATTTTTTTTTACCATGACAGAGAACTGTTGCACCTAATATATACAAATGCTTTCTTCTAAAAATATAATTTCTTCTATGAATAAATCAAATATATGCTCCCCCAACTTTAGCTTAGCTTTAAACACTCCTGAAAGCTTAATGGCACCCTTCAGGGTAAAGACTCTGCACTGATCACACAGCACCCTTCAGGGTAAAGACCCTGGACTGATCACATAGCCCAGGCGCCAGCAAGAAGTATTCCGATTCCAGAAACTGGCCCCTTGTGCACTCTCAAAGTCACAGGTGTAGGTTTAAGCACTTTCTGAAACCATCAGTGCTTCACATGGAAGAACGGCTGGTGGAAAAGATTTTCAGTCCAAGTAGAGTCCTCCTTCCGGGGTTCGAACGGGAGATCAAAATTCTGCTCTGGATGAGAGGACCCAACTCCAAGAGCAACGTTGAAATCTCCATCATGGGGAAACGTTGGTGCCAGGAAGAGTGCCGAAAGTCTGACTCGCATTTTGGCTTCAAAACCCTGAAGGAAAGGTTGTGGAGGCAATGTGATCCTTAGCCTTGAAACCACAAATTCTCTTGAAAGAGAGAATATTCATTCTGGTGTCTTCCTCTGAACCATAGTGATGAGCAGCCTGAAAGAAGCCATGCAATCACTGAAAATATGTTAGGAGACTGTCCAGGAACCTGTTACCACAACAGTGTGACTTCTGTGATTAGGACCTCAGTACAGGGGGGTCAGTCTGGGTCAGGAGTCAGAAGCCCAGTCTGAACTCTGCCTTTGTTCCCGTGGCTAAGGGGAAACAAGTATTGTCGATGGTCTATCCACCTTTCACCTACATAGACAGTTGTTGAAAGATTAAACGCGAGTTATAATAAAAAATAAACTTTAAAAAACATATATAGATACCTACATAGATACAGATTAGGATTGTCAGGAAAGACAATCTTGCTTTGCATGCTCCAAGATGGGAAAAAGCAAAGAATTAACAAATGGTTGGTTTTGCTTTTTCATAGTGTTTTGTATTAAGTGGGTGTGGCTAGTATCTTTATGTTCCTGGGAGGGAGCTTTTACATATAAGGAAGAACTTTACTGTTTATTTGTTTATTAATAACGAATAATTTTGAAAAAATAATCTTTCATTGATATTAAACAAGATTTATAGATCCAATTGTTAAGTGCTGAAACATTGATGAGAAGCTGATTCCATTTTGTCTTCTAGTTAAAAAGTATGTTTAAAAAAATAATAAATACTAAATAAATACTCTTGAAAATCTAGTTCCCAGGTTTTTCTTCCAGAATTTTCTTCCTCATATGTACAAAAAAAATAAGGTATCTATCATTTTCTATACATCTATGATACTCTCTGGTATTTTTGCTGATTATAACCTTGCTACATTGCCTTTTTCTCATGCTGTATTTTATTTCTTAAAGCCTGTTTAAAAAAAAAAAAAAACTGCTTTACAAAAATTTCCAAGATTTTCTTTGCCTTAACTAACCTCTGTAACACTACTTTCTCTTTCCTAGCCTTGAATTATAAGGTCCTATTTATTTTATCTCCTACCAAACCATGATTTCCACAGTATTAGTGTCATTATCAATGCATATTTTCTTTATGCATAAAAGAATCTCAAGTACTTGTTGTACAAATAAATTAATTGCATCTGTATATTACACAAAATTGCAAGGGGCTCTGATCTCACAGCACTTCCTACTTGTGATAATTCATTCTGCAGCAAGTAAACAACTTGCAAAAAAGAAAAACCAATGAATTGATTCTGATAATGTGAATCATGTGAATCTCAGTACATGTTCATTGAATTGTGTTTTATGATGTTCTCAAATATCAGGACAATGTGAAATCAAGTGTAGCAAGATGTTCAGTATTTAAATCTCACTAATGATAGAACTTAGTCTTGCAATTATGATGTATTCATCTTTGAATATTAATCATATTCAATAATAATATCTATATTAAAAGTGCTAGTATATGCATAATTAATTGGAGAAGATTGTAAATCGATATTTATAAACTATGATATTTACTGTCTCTCACTGCAATATCATTAATAAATTTGTTACAAAAAATCCATTTGGACTAACGTTTTGAGGGAAAACAAACAAAAAAAAACTATCATTATTCCACATCCAAAGATAGGATGTTCTTTTGTTTTAAAGAAAATCATAAACTTTTTTTAATAAAGCTTTAATTTATATAAATTTTGTTTGGAGTTTTGACACATTAGTTATTCCTCCTTAGCTTCTATTTATGGAGTTTATCCTCTGGTGAAATTAAGTAATTAATTTGAAGAGAGAATATATTCAATATCAGAATTTCATAAGATGAAAAGTTTCTTTACTCATCTGTAAAATTGCTCTCTTTATCAAAAAAGGGAAGGGGTGCAAGCAACCCAGGAGATAGCTCTTCTGGGGCCTGAATGTGGTTTATAGAATACATGTTAAAAATAAAAGAGAAAAGGTGTTTTCTACTTATAATATTAACAAATCATATAAAAATATACTTGAGAACACCAGATGAATTAAAAAAAAAACACATAGTTTTCCTGATTCTGATTTTGTTTTTGATATTCAATTCCTAATTTATGATTATTCTTTGTTAGAGTTTTCCTTTGACTCTATTTTATATTTCTAGGGCCAGAATTGTTGCATATAAAGTGGGATAGCAGTTGTCTTGTGCTGTTTTATAGACATTAACTCCATTTCTTACTTTTTGGATCAAACACAAATCCATAGCAGTTCATTTGCTAAAAAGAAGAAATGGTTGAAATGATGGAGAAATAAAATCCAAACACACACACACACACACACACACAGCCCAGAAGGTCTCACAAACACTGAGTCTAGATTATTTCCAGCAAACACTCTAAGGCAGCATGCTAGGCTGGGAAGCTTGAATCTTACCCATTTACACATATAAACAAAGGAGAAATGAATACAGATGTATCTCCCTATAGTAACTGCCTGGATCTTCTTCCTGGTTGAAGGTTTGTTTTTGTTGTGGTGCTTCTGAGGTAATCTCCCATTACCCTCACAAAAATCCTGCTCCCACAATAATGAAACTCTCAGCGTTTTGTTTTGTTTTTGTTTGCAGTAGAACTTCTCCTCAGTCCACTTCTTTGCCTTAACTGAATTCCAGCCTCTCCTTGGAAGCCCTTTCTGGGGTGGGGGTTTCAACCTTTCAAACTTCATTTCTACCAGGGGTTTCCTCCTAGTATCACACTGCCACTCCCAGAACCAACAGCTAGTCTCCACTACTGTATTTTCAACTTGTAGAACCCTCTTACTGATTAGAAACTCAAACTATCCAGCACCTTGGCATGAGCTTTCCTTGCATCACACACACTTGGCAAGCCTATGTCTTGGATAAATGTAAATATCCGTATTCTCTGTATTAGTACTTAAACAATGCTGGGGGGTAGAAGCAAGAGATTCAGGAAATGGGTGATACATTAAATCATGGTTAGTGATCTCAACTAGACACTTGGCACTGCCTAGCAGACTTCTCATGTTCAATGTCTCCCACTTCGATAACAAATTTACATATCAGGGTCACTCTTTTCATATCTGTAACCTCACTTTCACCTCAGTAACATTCTACCTTAACACCCTTCTTGTTCTTTGCCTCATCTTATAAACAGAATTCCTCTCCTTCCTGAGCTAATCTCATGTAATTTATCAGCACTCTCTCAATAGCAGCTTTTCTTTTCACTATTTCCTCTACTTTCCCACGCTGATGATCCTTTGACTATATCAGGACTTCCAATACAGTAATTCTCTTGATGTTCTGTTGCATGTACATTGACTCCTTTACTTTCTTGCTACAGAGTATTTACTTGGTGGAACTAAAATCCTTATTAAAGCCAACTATCAGTTTGTTCCAGGCCTGCTCCTTATAGCAGAAAGGGGATAGAGAAAATTATAAAATCACACAGACTGCTCATGTTAAATTTCCGGCACAAACCACAAATGAATCTTTGTGTTGGATTCTAGTCATAGTAAATTTACTTAGTGCATTCACTACCCCATGACTCAATGCTTACTTGCTCCTAGAAAAGAATTTGGCCATTTTTTGCTCTTTTCTTAAACCACCTTTCTATATTTACTCAGAATGGAACTACTTATCATCATCTCCACTTCTGTCACTCTGGTCCAGGACAACATCATCTCTTATTTGGATACTGCTGTAACTTCATGTCTCTTTCCAATGCTACTTTGAATGTCTGTGTCCCCCCTGGTGAAACCTAATGCCCAATGTGATGGTAGCAGGAGGTGGGGCCTTTGGGAGGTGATCAGGGATTAGTACTTTTGTAAAAGATGTCCAATAGAGTTCTCTTGCTCCTTCTGGCATGTGAGGATACAAAAGGGAATTGGAAGTCTTTAACCCAAAAGAGATTCCTCACCAAAACTCACCATGCTGGCACACATTTTGGACTTCCAGTTCCAGAACTGTGAGCAATATATTTCTGCTATTTATAAACCACCCATTCAGTGGTATTTTGTTGTAGTAGCCTGAACAGTGTAAGACATCAAAGTTCTTCTCCAATATAATACACAAATAACACAAATATAAAGATAAATCACAAATATAAATTGGATAATGTCATTCCTCTGAAACCATTTAGTAATTCTCAATTTCAATGAGAATAAAACCTGAACTCTTATAATGACCTACAGTGTTCTACATATATTGGCCCCTATTTATTTTTCTGACCTCTCTCCTCTCAATTTTTTTCTCTCTGCCCCAGCCATACTAGGACCTCCCTAAGGACTTTTCCTTAAAATTTCCCTTTTCTCAGATCACTAAATGTTTGTTACTAGTGACTAGGATATATTTTTCATGAGTCAATCTCTCTTCCCTTTGGATAACTTTTTTATTTATTTTTTTTCACCCATGAAGTTACTCATTTTCTCAGGCAATATCCTTCTGGCAATCCACCTGCCAGTATGTGTTTTAATGTGAGCAGTAGACACCACAAGCAAAACTGGGACACTGGTTACATTAAGTGGAAGAGACCCCTTAATTAAAAGTAAGAGACTTTTTCTTGTGAATAATTGTGCAGATTATGTCTAGAACAAGGGCTTCCAGCCAAAGAAACTAAAATCCAGCCCAGAATGTACTGTCATTTTGGAGGAAGAAATGACATTTTAAGTAATTAATTTTCCCAGCAAGCAAGGGTATGTTTTCCAATTCATCTGCCAGATTGGGTGTTTTTTTTTTTTTTCTTTTTTTCTAATTTATTACAAAGTCACCATATATACTATCAGAAAGCCTGCCCAGAAAGACCCGGATACTTGGGTATGTATTATTTTCCAATTCATATGACCTGGGAAAGTTCCTTAACATAATTTTTCTCATTTAGGAATGGGATAATATATCATTCAAAGTATTGCTAAGGATATTGAATAGTGGGTGTCTGGGTGGCTCAGTTGGTTAAATGTTTCTCTTGATTTTGGCAGAGGTCATGATCTCAGGGTCATGAGATCAGGCCCTACAATGGGCTCCACACTTGGCATGGAGTCTGTTTGATGTTCTCACTCTCCCTCTCTGTCCCATTCCCTGCTCAGGCTCTCTCTCTCTCCCTCTCAAATAAATAAATCTTAAGAAAAAATAATATTGAATTATGTATTAAAATGTATTAAAAGCACCAACAATTTGTGTTGCATACAGTAACTACTCTGTAAATGTTGGCTCTTATTGTTAATATTTTTATTTCTATTAATATTATCTTTTTAAAAACTTTTCTTACAGTGATTGCATTTTTGATGAATAATGAAGCTTAATGAATTACAACCACCTCTAAAGTTTTGAGAGAACAAATATAAAGACAACAATCCCTCTCTAATACCATTCCCCAACTACTAGAACAGTATAATGAAATCTTTGTTTTCACATGTCCTCAAAATTATAATTTGGGGTTCTGAGTGGCTTGGTGGGTTGAGTATCTGACTCTTGATTTTGATTAGATCATGATATCAGGGTTGGGGATCAAACCCTGCTTTGGACTTCATGCTCAGTGTGGAGTCTGCTTAGGATTCCCTTCTTCACTGCCCCATCTCTTCCCCCCACTCTCTAAAATAGATAAATTTAAAAAATCTAAAAAATTATAAGAATTATACTTTAATTTGATTAAAAATTAAATTTAAGTAGAATTAAATTTAGATAATTGAAATTAAATTTTAAGATTATTCAACTGCCACAGAAAATCAAAGATTTTTAGTATGAACTGTAATGAAAAGTGAAGCACTTTCTGTTTATAAATTTCCAAATTTAGATAAATCTTTGAGCACTATGTCACAGATGATTCTAGACAAAGGGGAGGTATTAGGCACATGTAATTTATATGCAATGCATAGTAGGCTGAAGAGTGACTCCTCAAAAATATCCAGGATTTCATTCCTGGAATACGTGACTATGGTAAAAGAGACATGAAAGTTTAAGTAAATTAATGATATGGGATTGAAAATTATCCTGATTATCGGGTGAGCCAGATGCAGTCATAAGGGTCTGTATAAGTAAGAGTCAAGAAGATCAGAGTCAGTAGAATGAGATACGGCAATAAAATCAAAAGGATGGAGTGATACAAGGAAGGATATCATAAGTCAAGGAATGAAGGTGACCTGTAGATACTGGAAAAGCCAAGAAAATAAGAAGAAACAATCCTGTGAACATCTTGAATTGAGTCTGGTGAGACTAATTTTGCATTTCTGACCTCCTGAACTATAGGGTAATAAATCTGTGTTGTTTTAAGTCACTAAATTTGTGATAGTTTGTTACAACAGCAATAAAAATAGGAAGTGCTGCCAGATAGCACAGTGAGTGGGGAAGTGAGATAGAAAAAATCACTATTAGCAGTTAAATTACCACTACATACATATGTATACACACACACACACACATACACACACATATATATATATAGCATATATATATGTATGTAGTGGTAATTTATGTAGTGGTAATTTAGCTGCTATATATGTGTGTGTGTGTGTGTGTGTGTATGCGTGTGCACACACACACATATATGTGTGTGTGTATATATATATATATACACACATACATATGCTGTTTGATTCTTTTGGTAAATCTGGGAGCAGGTAAAATGTACACTTCTGATTTTTTCTACTCCCTATCAAGGTATGAAAAAGCTAGAGGGTTTATACATGAACTACAATCAATCATCTATTGAGGGTTGATTCTAAAAATATTAATCTCCAGGCACTTTCGGACAGTAATGTGGACAAACAGAGTAGGTTCTAGTGGGCAGAGAAAGCCCATGGGTAAAGAACTTCAGGTGCTGATATCTGAAAGTCTACTTATTATACACTGAAACATAATTAAGAGGATGTAAGCAGGGCACTGATAGCGTCTACAAAGGTTTCTTTCTTTCTTTTTTTTTTTTTTAAGATTTTATTCATTTATTTGACAGAGATCACAAGTAGGCAGAGAGGCAGGCAGAGAGAGAGGGGGAAGCACACTCCCCACTGAGCAGAGAGCCCAATGAGGGGCTTGATCCCAGGACCCCAAGATCATGACCTGAGCCGAAGGCAGAGGCCCCAACTCACTGAGCCACCCAGGTGCCCCTACGAAGGTTTCTAATCTGTGTTTACTTACAGTGAATCAATGAACTAGATGAATTTAGGAATTGCTTATATATTTTAGTGTTGCTTACACACACAGATATATAGATAGATAGATAGATATAGATATAGATATAGATAGATAAAGATGTAGTATAGATAGAATATAGATATAGATATGGATAGATATATAGTGTGTGTGTGTGTGTGTATACACACACACACATCTACCTATCTCTGAAATATAAGAATATATGGAAGGAGCGCCTCATGAATTTAACAAAGACAATAAAAGTCCTGATTGGTGAAACAAAGCACACACGAATAATTGTAAAAGCTAATTTTATGCTTTTTAGCCTTATAAAATATGGAAAGATTATTTTAAGAGTTACAATGTATGTCTATAGTTGTTTACTGCAAAAATGACAAACTTTACATAGGAAGTAACATTACCTTTTTCAAACACATATGAAATTCTAAATATATGATTAGTGGAATGTGAAACATGATTTGTGAAAAATCAATGAATCATGCAGGTAGTATATGAAGGCAACATGAAAAACCAGAAGTAGACGCATGATTCTTTTCAAAGTTAATAACCTAAAGGAAATAGTGGAATATTCATCTTTGATAAAACTAAACACAAAATAATAAAGATATCTACAATTAAAACATTCAAAGATTAGCCAAACATATAACCGAGTATGCTTTATCAAAAATATTAACATAAACTTGCAATATTTTAATATTAACCTTTTTCCAAAGTAACTCACAGAAAAAAATTGAATTACCAGTTTCACAAATAATATTTTAAATGTTAAATTAATCTTATGTGATGGTAAATTATGTGCATTAGCAATATACCTATTAAATAAATATGGTTTTTAACCCCAACTTGGCAGTTTATTGATCACTATTGATTGTCAAAAAGTATTTTTGAACACATATACTAGACAACTCTAGGCACCAGAGATATAGAGGTTATATTATAGAGAAGACAGATAATAAAGAAATAAATAATTACACATGTAAAATGCAAAATGGTGAAGAATTTAATAGAAAGAAAATAATTACAGTGGATATAAAGTTTCCAGGGTAAGGAGGAGATATAATATTTTTAAATTTTGTTTGGAGAAGCTTTTAAGTTAGTATAGTTCACTGGAAAACTGAAATTGGACTTATGCATTCGATACCTGTCAGTGAATAAATATTAGTGAAAGCCACAGACTGTAAGAAATCAACGAATGAACCAAGAGCAAATAGAGCAAAAGACTGAACTCTTCAGCAACCCATGGTTTATATATCAAGAGGAAATGATCAGCAGTGAGCTTTAGAAGCAGCAATCACAGAGGAAGGAGGAAAACCAACAAACTGTATTATTTTTGAAGCCAAATTAAAAATATAGAGTCTAAAGGAGAAGTAAGAGGCCACTTGTGTGAAATGATATGGATTTCTTACAGAGGATGAAAACCATCCAATGGATTTAGCAACGTGAAGTTTACGGATCCTGTTGAAAAGCGTTGTTTGTTGGGACAGAGTAGGGGCACAACCATTTGGAGTGGATTTATCAGAGTGGAAGGAAGGGAGCTGTATTTCAGTTCTATTTTGCATATTCATTACTATAATTTCACACATAAATCTCCTCTGCACTGGACACCATGTAATTCAGGCCTCATTTTGGAGACGATTTTATCTTTTCTATCTGTCTCTTTTCTGAGGAATGAACTATCATTTCATATATTTCTGATTTATCTTATCTATTTGAAATTATGAACTTCTGATTTCAGTGCTCTTTCTCATCTTTGGTGTTTGTTAAATTACTTTTGATTCAAGCAGGTATGAAGATTCAGTTTTCCTTTTTTTTCATGTCTTGGTAGATGTGTCTGCTGGAGCAGAAGTACATTCACCTACTAACAGTTCTGTATATATTTTTCTTTTTGCACTATTTTTAATTGAGAACTGTTTTCTTTTTCTTTTTTTCATTCATGTTTACTTACAGTGGATATAATAGGCAATTCAAAGCGGGGGGAAAGCATAGACATTTGGGGTACTTAATTTGATTCTTAGTTTGTGCACGTTCTTGTTCCACTTCTATGTACATTTCATTAAAATATGACCTTGTTTCTGTAGTTTTCTTCAGAATCTTTGATATTACCATATTTTGGTAGCACTCATACTTTACTACCATGCTCATGGGGAATACATTTCCTTCTCAATTTCCTTTTCTGTTCCTTGAAATAGCACTTCTCTGAAAATGCAAGTAGTCCACTCTTTGATCCACCAGATCTCAGAGCTATTTTTTTGTATTTTTACAGTCAATGTGAGAACTTCTTTCTATAGGGATAACCTTGGTTAATGTTTTCTGTTTTCCTCCACCATCGGGATTCTGCTGATCCCTTCCCTGCCCAATCCCTGCCTAACTCTCCATTCTCATTTAGAAAACTCAAACTGCTGGTCAGAGATTCACAACGCCCCACATACATAAAAGTAAAAGCTTGCAGTGTTCTCTGCACTATTGATAGAATAGTGTACAGGCTAAAGGTGGTTTGATTTTACTAATTTCCTGTTTTCACTTACATGTGTTCTTTTTCTTTTTTTGGTTTATTTGGTTTTGAGAATGTATAGAGAAAAGTGTCAACTTCCATATTTCAAGAGAAGTTAAACCTCTCTTGATGTAGTACTATTATTCTTTCTTCCTGTCACATATTAATACAGATAAGTCTTCATTGAATAAAGTCTCACTAGAATTATTGTAACTTATTAATGTGAAAATTCAACTTGAAATAAACAAAACTTGGGATCACTATTCCAGTTATAGTCTATGAATCTAAAGGATTCAAATGAAAAGTAAGACACAAAAAGATAAATTTCATTTCTGTGTATAAATGCAAAGAAATGACTCTTATTTTGTTCAGAAAAATGAGGGTTATCAGGACAACCAATACTTCCATGTTATATTAAAGACTGTTACAATGAATTCAATTTAACTTTTTTTATTAATAAATTTCCATAATCTGCACAATTATAGTAATTATACATCTGAATAAATAACATGTGAAATTTTCATTTCTGGAAATTATCAGAAGATAAAATAGTGTTTTTGTTTATTGGAAGTGTTTTACGGAAGACATGAATGAGGTATTTCCTGACAAAGAAGAAATGAAATATTTGACCTCTCAGTGTTTCTTCCCACAGTAACATCAGTTTCTATGATCCAGCTGTGTTTCTAACCTATTACCTTGCTACCTTTATTCTTTTTGGTATAATTCCCCTTCCTTGTTTCTATGGTGACAGGTGAAAGGTACCACTTGGTGCTCCTTATACCTTCCTGTGTGCTACTTTTGCTTTAAAAAAAAAAAAAATGGCCATGGAAGGTGGAAAGTACTATAGAAGTTTTGAGCAGCTGGAAATACAAGAGTAAAGTTTTCTGCAAATGTTCATGGCTTCAATTTCATACTTAATTTATCTATATGACTCAACAGAATCACTTAACCACACAAAAATACTTAACATTTGAAATTGGAAAATTACTGCACTAATATCATTAGTAAGAACTATCATCAGCAACATAGAAAACACTCAAATATCTCTAATCCAGAAAATTTTAATTACCTAGCCATGATAAAAGTAACAAAATCATTTTCCCAGCTGCTTTTCTATTGCTTTTAAAATAAGCCCTTGAGTACAATGATAAGTTAAATGCTACTTTTGTATTCATGAAAAAGGAAGCAGTCTGAAAAGAGTGCAGCTGCCTCAATACTTTCAAGAAAACCTTTTATCTTTTGCAGAATCACACACACACACAAATCTGAAGAGGTTAAGAACAATTTCCATCCTGTTTTACATTCTACTAAAACACACTTTGGTGTATCAATTGATAATAGATAAATTGATAGATGGAATGGAAATAAACGTTTGAGTAAATAAAAAAATATTTTCTGGTGATCATATAATTTTATTTTTGACATCATTTTTGAGACATTCAAAAGACAGAAGATATTTTTATTCTAATTATAGTGAGATATTATAAATGTGGTTATTTTAAAAGCCTCATCTAGATTGCACTAGCATTTTCTCTGCACTTAACTGAAAACAATCAACTAGGTACCAAGGTTTTTTCTTTGTTTGTTGTTTGTTTTCTAAAGATTTTATTTATTCATAAGAGAGACATAGAGAGAGAATATGAAGCAGACACTGCACTGAGCTCAGAGTCCCACTAGGGGCTCAGTCACAAACCAGGAAATCATGACTTGAGCTGAAACCAACAAGCTGATGTCTAACTGATTGAGCCACCCAGGTAAACCTATGCCACGGTTTAAAACAATAAAGAAATATTGTTGATATTGTTGCTAAGACTGTGAAAATACCTCAACTTTTAGATATGAATTTAGGGTGCAGTAACACTACTTTAAAAGTATGATGCTTTTTGTGATTCTCTGTCTAGGAAATTTATCAATGTCTTGCCTTAGAATAAAACTCATCTGTCAGGCGGCTTTTGGTTTTATTTAAAAATAATTATTTTCATCTCATATGTTGCAACAATTTCTTTCTACACAAGCAAAACATATCTAACAAATTACTGGTAACTGAAACATTACTTCGCAGCTTTAAACCTCTTAATATTTAATACATTATGAACATTTGTAATTTTACTTCTATGGGAACCTCAAAATATTTCCTCTTTAACTGCTTTTCTCAGTGTTTGTTTGTTTTATTCAGCTCCTTTGCACTGGTTGCTCTTGAGATGTTTGTGGGTTTTGTTTTTGTTTTTGTTTTTTTTTTCTCCCTCCTCTCTTGAAACTCAATCTTTTTATTTAAGTCCATAGTTTTGTATTTACTCCCTGCCCCAGCAACTCCTGCCATAGACTTACTTGGGCACTAATAAAGTTTGTACTCCAGAAAGCATCATGGGCCCTGTTTACAGACACTGCACCAGATATTGTATTTTAAAATTTATATTTTTTATAAGGCCTCCAAAATTATACAAGTTTCTGACACTGTAAAACCTGTATCAGCCCCCTCTCTTGATTGTATACACCTGATCTGTGTCCCAAATGCATATCTGTGATTTTCTTTAGAAATTTTCACCTAGCTACCCATTCAAAAAGGTGGATTTCACATAGGCATCCCAAACTCTGTATACACAATCTGAATTTATATCTATACTCTAACCTTCTCTTCTAGTAATTCCTGTATTAGTGATTTGATTTTCACTCAACTAGTTACCCGCTAAGAAATGTAACAGACATCCTTCTACACTTCAGCCTCAAAAAAAAGGATAGAATTCATTTTAAGCATAGTACACAAAGTCCTGAATATGACCACCATTGGCCTCTCCTGTTAAACTTCCATAAATATACCATAAAATCTCACATTATTTATAGATTCATTAAACCTGTAACACCTCTTCAACTTTGAAAATACTATGTCTTTTGCTTAGTCTCTCTCCATCCTTCATTCTAACATAGTCATCATTGAAACTTAATGGTAACTTTCTATGAAGTCTTTTTGAAAACTTTCTTCATCGGTGTTCACCCATTCTCTTGAAATATACACCTTTTCTCTTTAATGATAGCATTGTATTTTTAATCTCTAGTAGAGCTCTTTATAAATCGTAATTTATTAAAATGAATCATGTTCATTCCTAGCTCTACCACAGGACTTTGTTTTTTTTGTTGTTGTTGTTGTTTTTTAAAGATTTTATGTATTTATTTGACACAGAATGAAAGAGAGCACAAGCAGGGCAAGTGCCAGACAGGGGTAGAAGGAGAAGCAGCCTCCCAGCTGAGCATGGAGCCAGAAGTCATCGGGTTCAATCCCAGGTCCCTAGGGTCACGACCTGAGCAGAAAGCAAATGTTTAACCAACTGAGTCCTCTGGTGCCCCTACCACAGGACTTCAATCCCAACAATGAAAACCCTATTTTATTCATTTTTATATTCTTATTACCTAAGGCCATAATGGCATAAATAATAGCACAAAGTATGTTGCATGAATGAATGGATTTACTGATTTATTTTGGATAAGCCATTTATGTTCCAACTCTCCGCTTATGACATGACACTATCTATTCTTTCCTACTTATTCAGGACATTACTTAAATAATTGTCTCATTTATCTCTTGTACCTCTTGTATCATTTTACTCTTCTCTATTGAATTACTTCCATTGACATCAAACTTGCTATAATATGTCCCATCTTTAAAAAGTCTATCATTTACCATGCATGTTCCCCAGCTATCACTATATATTTGCTCCTTTCTATAACTCATCTCTTAGAAAAAGTAGTCTAAATTTGTCTCTAATTACTTTTTTTTTTTCTTTTATTATGGTTTGAATTCTGTATATGCAGGCTTTGTTCTTCTATTCTACTACTTCTGTTCCTGTCAAGGGCACCAGTGACATCCATTTTGTTAAATGTTCACTTTTTTCTTTATCTTTCTGAACTTGTTTGGTGCATTTGACAAGGTGATGAAATTCTCCTCCTTAACACACTTCCTTCACTTAGTTTCTCTTCATACCTCATTAGTTGCTCTTACCCTCCTCTGCCCTCTTAATTTAGACCAATCCATAGCTGTTTGGAAAGCTTTTAGTATTTTGTCGGTGTGTATGTGTGCATGTTATGTCAAGTAGCGTCATGCTTTAAATATCACTCATATGACAATATTTCAAAAATTTGTAAATCCAGGTCAGACTTCACTGAACTCCAGACATATATCCAAAAACTTCTTTGACATATTCCTTCCTCTATCCCATAAAGATCTCACACTTAACACATTCAAAAACCCTGAATTAACTTCTCCATTCAGCTGCTCCATTGGAAAAGAATAATGTCATTCTTTAAATTTCTCAGGACCCAATACTTTGAGTTATCCTATGTTATTCTCTTCTTTTCTTCTCTTTCTCCCACATATCATACCCAATGATCAGTAAATCCTGGACTCTAATTTCAAAATATACCAGTGTCCAATCACTTCTTATCTGCATTACTAGCATCTCAATCCAGGCCACCACTGTATCTTACCTGGATTGTGGTTGCATGCCCCAAAGCATTCTCCTTGATTTTGCTGTTGTCCCTCTAATGTGTACCCTCAATTCAGCAGCCAAAATGACCTTTGGAAATTAAATCAGATCAGATGAATTACTCGAAACTGTCCCATATCTCCCCTTACCTTTTACTCAGAGTTCAGCCTTTCTTTCCCTACACTGCACTGCAATGCCCTGGATTTTTTCTCTCAAAATGCCCTCTATCTGTTCATTTTCTGACCTTATATCTTATTATTTCCTTCCTCTCATCCTATTCAAATCATTCTAATCTGGTTGCCAAGTTTCAGTCATACCAAGCATGTGCTTAACCCATGGACCTTTATACTACGTGCAGTTTCCTTTGAATAAAACTTTCCCCTAGATACGGTGCAGAGAACAGTTTCTTCAGCTCCCTGACCAAATATTACCACATAAATGAGATTATTATTGAACATACTATGTAATTCTCACCTTCTCCCTCATTAGACTTTGCTATCCCAACTCCTTCCTCTGGATTTACTTCGAAGGGCTTGTTACAATCTCTCATGCTAAATATTTACTTCATTATTATTATCCCTTGGATTAGATTAGCCAAACGGATTCAAAGAAAAATCTTTTTTCCCACAATCTCCTTTTGACAAGATCTGATTCTACCTGAATTTGTATATTATTATCTTTTATGGATTTTTCCCCTGATATTAATTTGTAGTTATAATTAATTACCCTTAAAACATTTCCTTACTTTCTGCATTTCCAGATACTGAAAATGAACTTTACTTATTTTTTTTTTCCACTATCATTGTATTTTTCTTTCGAGAACATGGTCAATTTATTGTTTCTCTTATAGTATTCAGTTGATTAATTTTCTTAGACTTTCAGATTTGAAAGACTACAGTTTATAATGCTTTCTTTAATTCTGTAGTTATTTTGAGTTTTATTTGGAGTGTATAAAGGACACAATACTTGAAAACACTATTATATTTAAGTAGCTTCTAGTCATTCTAGCTTATTTTAAAGGCTTTTATAGGACATACATTAAAAAGAAATACATATTCATGTGTATACACAAACATAAAAATACACACACAAGTTAGTTTTTAGAAAGCACTTTCTTACTATGCAATGTTTCTTAAATTTCTTCTACCACGGGGTTTGGCAATTTCAATATAGAATAACAATTTAATACACGTGTTCCTGATGATATTTAATTAATTTCTACCAGAGCCACCCACCACTAATTATCAATGTGTTTTTTAAATGTGTTTCCACATGTAAATTTTTGATTACCCAGTAAGTGGTACAATGGAAAAAATACATTAAAAAGCTTAATAAAATAATATCCATGAAAAATAAAATTAAAAGTATGTAAAATTAAAAATATAACTATCTTTTGTGGTTAAAAAAATGGATAAAATTTAGTACTTGCAGTCAACAGCAATTTCGTCAATGGCTAGACATATAATGTTAGTCACCGAAATAAAGATCTCTAAAGGGAAATCTGAGTACCTTTCACAGGTACAAAAGTATGAAAATAGAAATATCTGAAATGTTAAATTTCTTCATTATATTTCACAATGTGCTTTAACAATATGCTTTATTAATGTAATCATACTAGTCTTCATTTATGTCTATACTGAGTCAAAATAGTGGCTCTATACAGAAAAAAACTTTGAATTTAACTCGAATGAATGCTGGTCTTTATTCATCATGAGGTAATTCCTTAACATGACATTATAGTTCCATAGATGAAGCGCAGGACTCTTTCCAAATAGAGACCACATGTTTGTGGAATGTCCACGTCATATTCCTGTGCCACAGGTAATAATTACAATAGCATTTATCAAAGAGGTTGTCTGCAAAAGAGCCATGTGTACCTTCTCCTCTCCAATTGTTAAAAATGGAAGGAGACTAGAAAATTAAAAATAAAATTTCAAGGATGAAGGGGCAGAACAAAATATTAATCAGTTTCCAGCTGAGTTAGTATAACCAACCACCAAGTCTCACTTTGATGTAAGAAAAGAGCCTATCCTTGGGGAGAAAAGAATGAACATAAAGGGAGCATTTTAAAAGTCTCTCATCTTCTTTAGAATATTTGTTTCTTAAATTATCCATTCTTCTTGGTATTAAAACTTAAAGGCTTCCTACTAGGCTTTGAAACCGATATGCTCTTGAAGTTGTTAGGCTTAAGTGAAAAAGTTGACATCTTTATTAAAGCACTTTTTTGATTACTAAAAAAAAAAAAATTTCTACAACTTGCTCTGGTACCTCCATAACCAAATGTATTTCTTTTCTTTATCTAAAGTATTTTCCCAGCTAAAATATTTATGCCTAAGTAAAATACTTGTCTTTTATATAAAAATTTTAATTCAATGCCTAATGTCAAGATGTTATTTAATATTTCATATGTAGAGATTAGTGGATTAGATAAAGCTTTCAAATTTGTCAGTCACATTTCCCAATTTACAGTGAAGTAACTTTTCTTATTTCTAAAAAAATGGTACATTTTAAAAATTGCTGATTTTTTGAAATTTAATTTATTGATAAAATAATTCTATAGAACATTTCAGTTGATTCTAATTTTTATTTTTTAAAAAATATATGCATAACTTTTACTATAAATTTATGACAAACACACATAATAAACCCAGTGATAGATACCTAGTGCTATATCTTTAGCCTATTACTGTCTTATATTACCTCTACTGCCTATCTTGTACTTTGACACTTAAAATCACATGTACACACACATACACACACATACACACACTTCTTCATCCTATAATTAGAGCTAAAGTAATCTAATTATACCATCTTATTTAAATAGACAAATCTTCTAGCAATTAGGCTTTAAAAGTTCAATTATAAGTGTATAAAATATTCATTCCAATTTTTATCAAATATTGGCAAAGTCCTCTCATTTGAATGATGCTACTATCCTAAAGACAGAAAATGGCAACTAGGGACTGCCCTGTTAGAGCGTAGGCACTCTATGTCCCAAGTTCTCTATGGCTTTGTGAATTTGGCTAGATGAGCACTAGAATTAAGTCAACAGAAATAGTCATGGATATACAGCTAAGACTTTGGACATTTATTAACTCCTTTTTCAATCTATGAAATAAAAATATTTCTTAATTTTTTAAGTTACACAAAATTTGCTTTCATCTTCTTTTTATGCAACGAAAGGATTCTTTTTTTTTTTTTTTCAACGTAAGAGTATTCATTGTTTTTGCACCACACCCAGTACTCCATGCAATCTGTGCCCTCCCCAATACCCATAACCTGGTTCCCCCAACCTCCCACTCCCCGCCCCTTCAAAACCCTCAGATTGTTTTTCAGAGTCCATAGTCTCTCATGGTTCACCACCCCTTCCAATTTCCCTCAACCCCATTCTCCTCTCTAACTTCCCTTGTCCTCCATGCTATTTGTTACACTCCACAAATAAGTGAAACCATATGACAATTGACTCTCTCTGCTTGACTTATTTCACTCAGCATAATCTCTTCCAGTCCCGTCCGTGTTGCTACAAAAGTTGGCTATTCATCCTTTCTGATGAAGGATAATACTCAATAGTGTATATGGACCACATCTTCCTTATCCATTCGTCCATTGAAGGGCATCTTGGTTTTTTCCACAGTTTGGCGACTGTGGCCATTGCTGCTATAAACATTGGGGTACAGATGGCCCTTCTTTTCACTACATCTGTATCTTTGGGGTAAATACCCAGTAGTGCAGTTGCAGGGTCATAGGGAAGCTATATTTTAAATTTCTTGAGGAATCTCCACACTGTTCTCCAAAGTGGCTGGACCAACTTGCATTCCCACCAACAGTGTAAGAGGGTTCCCCTTTCTCCACATCCCCTCCAACACATGTTGTTTCCTGTCTTGCTAATTTTGGCCATTCTAACTGGTATAAGGTGGTATCTCAATGTGGTTTTAATTTGAATCTCCCTGATGGCTAGTGATGATGAACATTTTTTCATGTGTCT
Source organism: Lontra canadensis (assembly GCF_010015895.1). Lineage (NCBI taxonomy): Eukaryota > Metazoa > Chordata > Mammalia > Carnivora > Mustelidae > Lontra > Lontra canadensis. The sequence goes on along the minus strand of NW_022630995.1, from coordinate 75,616,754 downwards.
GATAGCCATTTGTATGTCTTCATTGGAGAAGTGTCTGTTCATATCTTCTGCCCATTTTTTTAACTTTTTTTTTTAATTTTTTAAATTTATTTTCAGCATAACAGTATTCATTGTTTTTGAACCACACCCAGTGCTCCATGCAATCCGTGCCCTCCCAATACCCACCACCTGGTTCTCCCAACCTCCCATCCCCCACCCCTTCAAAACCCTCAGATTGTTTTTCAGAGTCCATAGTCTCTGATATGATTGTCTGTTTTGTGTGTGTTGTTTGAGGAGTTCTTTATAGATCCTGAATATCAACCTTTTGTCTGTACTGTCATTTGCAAATATCTTCTCCCATTCCGTGGGTTGCCTCTTTGTTTTGTTGACTGTTTCCTTTGCTGTGCAGAAGCTTTTGATTTTGATGAAGTCCCAAAAGTTCATTTTCGCTTTTGTTTCCTTTACCTTTGGAGACATATCTTGAAAGAAGTTGCTGTGGCTGATATCGAAGAGGTTACTGCCTATATTCTCCTCTAGGATTCTGATTGATTCCTGTCTCACGTTGAGGTCTTTTATACATTTTGAGTTTTTCTTTGTGTATGGTGTAAGAGAATGGTCAAGTTACATTCTTCTACATATAGCTGTCCAGTTTTCCCAGCACCATTTATTGAAGAGACTGTCTTTTTTCCACTGTATATTTTTTCCTGTTTTGTCGAAGATTATTTGACCACAGAGGTGAGGGTCCATATCTGGGCTCTCTACTCTGTTCCACTGGTCTATGTGTCTGTTTTTATGCCAGTACCATGCTGTCTTGGTGATCACAGCTTTGTAGTAAAGCTTAAAATCAGGTAACATGATGCCTCCAGTTTTATTTTTGTTTTTCAACATTTCCTTAGCGATTCAGGGTCTCTTCTGATTCCATACAAATTTTTGGATTATTTGCTCCAGCTCTTTGAAAAATACCAGTGGAATTTTGATCAGAATGGCATTAAAAGTATAGATTGCTCTAGTCAGTATAGACATTTTAACAATGTTTATTCTTCCGATCCAAGAGCACGGAATGGTCTTCCATCTTTTTGTGTCTTCTTCAATTTCTTTCAAGAGTGTTCTGTAGTTCCTCGAGTACAGATCCTTTACCACTTTGGTTAGGTTTATTCCCAGGTATCTTATGGTTCTTGGTGCTATAGTAAATGGAATTGATTCTCTAATTTCCCTTTCTGTATTTTCATTGTTAGATATAAGAAAGCCACTGATTTCTGTACATTGACTTTGTATCCTGCCACGTTGCTGAATTGTTGTATGAGTTCTAATAGTTTGGGAGTGGAGTCTTTTGGGCTTTCCATATAAAGAATCATGTCATCTGCAGAGAGAGAGAGTTTGATTTCTTCACTGCCAATTTGGATACCTTTTATTTCTCTTTGTTGTCTGATTGCTGTTGCTAGGACTTCTAATACTATGTTGAATAAGAGTGGTGAGAGTGGGCATCCTTTTCGTGTTCCTGATTTCAACAGGAAGGCTGCAAGCTTTTTCCCATTGAGGATGATATTTGCTGTGGGTCTTTCATAGATAGATTTTATGAAGTTCAGGAATGTTCCCTCTATCCCTATACTTTGAAGTGTTTTAATCAGGAATGGATGCTGGATTTTGTCAAATGCTTTTTCTGCATCAATTGAGAGGACCATGTGGTTCTTCTCTCTTCTCTTATTAATTTGTTCTATCACATTGATTGATTTGCGAATGTTGAACCATCCTTGTAGCCCAGGAAGGAATCCCACCTGGTCATGGTGGATAATCTTTTTAATGTGTTGTTGGATCCTGTTTGCTAGGATCTTGTTGATAATCTTAGCATCTATATTCATCAGTTATATTGGTCTGAAATTCTCCTTTTGTGTAGGGTCTTTGCCTGGTTTGGGGATCAAGGTAATGCTGGCTTCATAAAAAAATTTCTGGAAATTTTCCTTCTGCTTCAATTTTCTCAAACAGCTTCAGGAGAAAAGGTGTTATTTCTTCTTTGAAAGTGTGGTAGAATTCCCCAGGGAATCCATCAGGTCCTGGGCTCTCGTTTTTTGGGAGGTTTTGATCACTGCTTCAGTCTCGTTACTAGATATCGGTCTATTCAGGTTGTTAATTTCTTCCTGGTTCAATTTTGGGAGTTTATAGTTTTCCAGGAATGCATCCATTTCATCTAGGTTGCTTAGCTTATTGGCATATAACTGTTGACAATAACTTCTGATGATTGTTTCTACTTCGTTGGTGTTAGTTGTGATCTCTCCCTTTTTATTAATAATTTTATTAATTTGGGCATTCTCTCTTTTCTTTTGGAATAGTGTGGCCAATGGTTTATTGATCTTATTGATTCTTTCAAAAAACCAGCTTCTAGTTTCACTGATACATTCTACTGTATCTCTGGTTTCTACCTCATTGATCTCAGCTCTAATCTTGATTATTTCCCTTCTTATGTGTGGAGTTGGTTTGATTTGTTGTTGATTCTCCAGTTCTTTAGGGTGTAGAGACATCCGGTGTGTTCTGGGTTTTTCAATTTTTTTGAGGGAGGTTTGGATGGCTATATATTTCCCCCTTAGGACTGCCTTTGCTGTATCCCATAGGTTTTGGACCGAAGTGTCTTCATTCTCATTGGTTTCCATGAATTGTTTCAATTCTTCTGTGATCTCCTGGTTGATCCAAGAATTCTTAAGCAAGGTGGTCTTTAGCTTCCAGGTGTTTGACTTCCTTCTGAACTTTTCCTTGTACCTGAGCTTAAGTTTCAAAGCATTGTGATCTGAGAATGTGCAGGGAATAATTTCAGTCTTTTGGTATCAGTTGAGTCCTGATTTGTGACCCAGTATGTAGTCTATTCTTGAGAAGGTTCCATGTGCACTTGAGATGAATGAGTATTCTGTTGTTTTAGGGTGGAATGTTCTGTATATATCTATGAGGTCCATCTGGTCCAATGTGTCATTCAATGCTCTTGCTTCTTTATTGATTTTCTGCTTTGATGATCTGTCTATTTCTGAGAGAGGCATGTTAAGATCTCCTACTATTATTGTATTCATATCAATATGACTCTTTATCTTGATTAACAGTTTTCTTATGTAATTGGCTGCTCCTATATTGGGGGCATAGATATTTACAGTTGTAGATCATCTTGGTGGATAGTCCCTTTAAGAATGATGTAGTGTCCTTCTGTATCTCTGACTACAGTCTTTAGTTTAAAATCTAATTTGTCTGATATGAGAATTGCTACCCCGGCCTTCTTTTGAGGCCCATTGGCATGAAAGAAGCTTCTCCATCCCTTCACTTTCAGTCTCGGTGTATCTTTAGGTTCACAATGGGTCTCTTGTAGACAACATATAGATGGGTCCTGTCGTTTTATCCAATCTGCAACCCTGTGCCATTTTATGGGCACATTTAGGCCATTCACATTGAGAGTGATTATTGATAGTTTTTATTGACATTGTGTTACCTTTGAAGTCTTTCTTTCTGTAGATTGTCTCTATATTTCTGTTCAATGCTATTCTTAGGATTTTTCCTCTTTTATAGAACCCCCTTAATATTTCCTGCAGTGTCGGCTTGGTGGTTGCATAGTCTTTTAAGCCTTGCTGGTCTTGGAAACTCTTTATCTCTCCATCCATTTTGAATGTCAGTCTTGCTGGATAAAGTATTCTTGGCTGCATGTTCTTCTCATTTAGTGCCCTGAATATATCTTGCCAGCCCTTTCTGGCTTGCCAGGTCTCTGTGGATAGGTCTGATGTTATTCTGATGGGCTTTCCTCTGTAAGTAAGGAGCCTCTTTGTTCTAGCGGCTTTCAAGAGATTATACCTACAATTATGATTCCTCAATTTGACTATAAGGTGCCTTGATGTTTTTCTGGAATCTATAATCTTGGGTGGAGACCATTCAGCCTCTAGTACATTAACACTGGTTCCATTCATGAGATTGGGAAAATTTTCATGAAGAACTTGTTCCACTATATCTTCTAGACTTCTTTCTTTCTCCTCCCCTTCAGAGATTCCAATAATTCTGACGTTGGAACATTTCATGGCATCATTTATTTCCCTGATTCTGTTTTCTTGGCTTCTAAGCTGTTTGTTTCAGCCTTCCTCCTGATCCTTTCTCTCTGTTTGTCCTCCAGATCACTAATCCTATCTTCTGTCTCTGTTATCCTAGTTTTGAGAGAATTTAGATTAGATTGGAACTCATTGAGGGCATTGTGAACCTCATCCCTGGTAGCTTTCAGCTCTGCCCTAACATTGTGAACATCAACTCTGGTCGCTTTCAGTTTGGCCCTAATCAATTCCATTTGGTCATCCATGGCTTTCTCCAACCTAGCTATTGCCTGGATAATTGTTAGCCTGAATTCTCTTTCTGACATATTGTCTATGTTGATAGCCATTAGCTCTGTTGCAGAAGGCCCATCTTCTGTATTTTTCTTCTGTTGGGCATTCCTCCTCCTAGTCATTTTGGTGAGAGATGGCTGAACGGATGTAGCTGGATGTATTGACCATGGTGCAGTCAAGATGCACCCTGGAACACTTCTGAGCAATCAGGATTCCCTACCCAAACAAGAGAAAAAAGAAAAGAAAAAGGAAAAAAAAAGAGAGAGAGAGAGACAGGAAAGAAAGGGAAGATAAAAGAGAAGGTTCAGCCCAAATGGGCCCCAAGGTAAGATTTATGAAGTATACAAACAAAAACAGACAAACAAAAAAGACTGTTAAAAGTATATGACAAGAGAAAAAAAAATATATATATATATATGCAAATAAAGGAATAACCTCGTCAAAAAGAACCCCAAGTGTAAGATTTATATACTATCAAGACAAACACAAAAACACAGAAACACTGGTGGAAGAAAAAGATGGGAGAGTGGTTATAAATTCTCAGTGTGGGTGAGGAGGGTTGTTTTGATTCTTCCTGGATGTATCTTGATATCTTTGTTAAAGGACTCAACTTTCCTAGGCTAAAGGGGGTTTAAAAATTGGTTTACCTATAGGGGTAGTATTGATTGGGGAAAGGGGATTACCTTGAAGTTTAACTCTATATGAATATTAGAAAATAAAAATTAAAAAGGAATAAACTAGACTAAACTAAAATTAAAAAAAATTAAAAAGAAATGTAAAAGAACAACACAGGTGTATGTATCAAAAAGTTCAGGTTAGAAGGTTATTATGGAATTTGATGTACTGGAAAGCTCACTGTTATGGTAAATAGGTTAAAAAATTATCTATATAAAAAAAAAATGAGCCAGAATAGTGGGAACAAATTAAAAATAAAAGTTGTCCTATGAAGTAGTGGTGTTTGTTCTCTTGTAATCTTTTTTTTTTTTTTTTCTTTCCTGGTTGGTTTTCTGGGGGAGGGGCCTGCCAAGTGGGTTTTCAGTAAATGATGTTCCCTGAGGTAAGTCCTCCCACCCCCCCCCAAGGGGGTGGGCTCTGAGGAAACCGGTTTTTTCAGGCTTTTGTTCTCTGGAGGTTTTTATGTTTTTTCACTTTTTTTTTTCTCTCACCTTGACCACTTTTGATGGTTTTTGTAGGTTTAGAGGAAAGCAAACTGCACCCTGACCTCCCTCTCAGAGAGAAGCCTCAGTCTGGCTGCAGAGCCCATATTAATTCCCCCTTGGCCGCTGGCAGAGCAGGTTCCAAGTCACGGTTCCTGGGGACGCAGGATTTTTTGCTTGTACCCAAAACCATGGCAGCGGCGGCTGTCTGGGCAGCTCCAGACTGCCAGAGAGGTTCCAAGCAGTGATCGCACACTGAGATTTTCCTGCTGGCCTGGGCTGGGAGTGCCTGGTCTTTCTGTGTCCGAGAGCACCGGGCTGGTGCCTGTGCACACCTCTCTCAGGGGAGGGTGCAGGGTGCTACTCGGACTCTGATAGCACGGCATGGCACTCGCAGGAGGACTGCAAAAAGGCTGTGCTTCTGCCAGCTGGTGAAGCTCCCAGCCCCTCATGGGAGCTGGACCCAACGCGCTCCCAGGCACACTGGTGGCTCAGGAACCAAAACCTGGTTTCTCCGCTGCACTCTCTCTGGCTCTGCACCAGGGGTGGCTGTCCTGGGTCTGGGGACTTAAGCCCCTGTCCCTAGCCACCCCGATTCCCACAATTTACCCCTCCCCCCATGATCCTTTGCTCTTTCTGAGTGCTTTCTACCAGACTCCAAGTTATTGTTGGTCCCCAGACGCAGGGCACTCTCGTATTGGGATATTACTTTACAATGGGTCGCCTCTGGTGGCTCCCTCCCCCTTTTGTTTATCTTCCGATATCAGTCCGACATTCCCACTCCACTTTACCTGCCCACTGGTGTCTTCTGTTCCTGTAGAGATCCAGACGTGTATAATTCTGATCTCAGGCTGATTTCATGGGTGATCAGAGTTCTTTGGAAGGTAATCAGCTCACTTTAGGGTACAGGTTGAAAGGGCACCTCCTCCTACTTCCCCGCCATCTTGTCTCCCAAGAACGAAAGGATTCTTAAGTAGGTTAATATAGATTTCTGATAGAATATTTTATACTGTTTACAAACTTTATAAAAGCTGGTACATATTGTCTTTCCCTTTTCCTTTCTCATTTCCTCTCCTGCTTCATTTATAAAAATTGTACTCTTAGGTGTCAGTCTTAAAGTAAAAAAGAAAAGTGAGATTTTTCCATGTCTCCATTTGATTCCAACTTGTCACCTCAGACATATCACATGATGTGACTAAGCCTTAATTTCGTCATCTGGCATGTAGGAATATTAATACTTATTTGTATAAAAGAAATAAATATCAAGCAAAAAACAGAATCAGACTTATAGAGGACAAATTGATGCTTGCCAGAGATAGGGTGGAGGGTTGGGAAGAACGGGTGAAGGGCAGAGAGAGATACAGGCTTCCAGTTATGAACAAATTACAGGAATAAAAGGCACAACATAAGGAATACAGTCACTGATACTATAATAGCAATGTAACAGGACAGGTAGCTACACTTGTGGTGAACATAGCATAATATATAAACTTATCAAATAATTAAGTTGTACACCTGAAATTAATATAACATTGTGTCAACTATTCTCAAATGAAAATTAAAAACAAAAAATGGAAAATCCCATAACATATTAAGATTTTTAAAAATTTTTTTCCAAGTTAAAATCAATTGTGTTCTTGAAAAACAGTGAAACTAGTAAATTTTAACTATTGTTTCCAAAGCAAGGTACAATAAGACTCTATTCCTTCCCAACAGGTCATCATTATTGAAATGTCTATGAGAACTTACTTTGTGCCACAATTACAATTGCTTGCAATTTTTATTATTTCTACTAAATAATAAAAAATACAAAGAAATAGGGATCTTAGTAAAAGTAAAGGAGGGCTAGATATTTATCATTGTGGTCAATCCTTTCTACTTCTGTGGCGATAATAAATGAAGTCAGATCACCTTCTTGGTTTTAAGGATTCTAAAATAGCCATCATGGCGGGGAGGAGTCAAGATGGCGGAGAAGTAGCAGGCTGAGAGTACTTCAGGTAGCAGGAGATCAGCTAGATAGCTTATCTAAAGATGGCAAACACCCACAAATCCGACGGGAGATCAAAGAAAAGAAGAACAGCAATTCTAGAAACAGAAAGTCAACCACTTTCTGAAAAGTAGGACTGGCAGAGAAGTGAATTCAAAGCGACAGGAAGGTAGACCGCGGGGGGAGGGGCTGGCTCTCGGCAAGCGGCAGAGCAACGGGGCACAAAATCAGGACTTTTAAAAGTCTGTTACGTTAAAGGACATCCCTCCAGAGGCTTAACTGGGGTGAATCCCACGCGGGGTCAGCGTGGCCTCAGGTCCCGCAGGGTCACAGAAGGATCGGGGGGTTTCTGAGTGTCGCAGAGCTTGCAGGTATTAGAACGGGGAAGCCGGCTACAGAGACAGAGCCAAGGAGTTAGCTCTCAGCTCGGGGTTACCTTGAACCGGTCGCAGGCTTGGTCAGCTGGGAGCGACGCCGGAGGCCAGGGTGACGGGAGTAATTGGGCGCTATTCTCTGAGGTCGCACTGAGGAATAGGGCCCCGGGCTCTCGGCTCCTCCGGGCCGGAGACTGGGAGGCAGCAATTTTCATTCCCGTCCTCCAGAACTCTACGGAAAGCGCTCAGGGAACAAAAGTTCCTGAAAGCAAACCCGAGCAGATTACTCAGAACGGCCCCTGGTAAGGGTGGTGCAATTCTGTCTGGGGCAAAGACACTTGAGAATTACTACAACAGGTCCCTCCCCCAGAAGATCAACAAGAAATCCAGCCAGCACCAAGTTCACCTACCAAGGAGTGCAGTTTCAATACCAAGGAGAACAGCGGAATTCCAGAGGAGGAGAAAGCAAAGCACGGAACTCATGGCTTTCTCCCCATGATTCTTTAGCCTTCCAGTTAATTTAATTTTCTTTTCTTTTTCAATTGTTTTTTCTCTTCTTCTGCCAAATTTTTAACTTTTATCCTTTTCTTTTTTAATGTTTTTTAACTAGTTTATCTAATATATATATATTTTTTCTTTTTTAAATTTTTTCTTTATTCGTTTTCTTTTTTTAATTGTTTCTTTTTTTTTTTTCTTTCTTTCTGAACCTCTTTTTATCCCCTTTCTCCCCCCTCATGATTTGGGATCTCTTCTGATTTGGTTAAAGCATATTTTCTTGGGTTGTTTTTACCCTTTTAGTATTTTACTTGCTCCTTCATATACCCTTATATGGACAAAATGACAAGGTAGAAAAATTCACCACAAAAAAAAAAAAGAACAAGAGGCAGTACCAAAGGCTAGGGACGTAATCAATACAGACATTGGTAATATGTCAGATCTAGAGTTCAGAAAGACGATTCTCAATGTTCTAGGCGGGCTCGAAAAAGGCATGGAAGATATTAGAGAAACCTTCTCGGGAGATATAAAAGCCCTTTCTGGAGAAATAAAAGAACTAAAATCTAACCAAGTTGAAATCAAAAAAGCTATTAATGAGGTGCAATCAAAAATGGAGGCTCTCACTGCTAGGATAAATAAGGCAGAAGAAAGAACGATATAGAAGACCAAGTGACAGAGAATAAAGAAGTTGAGCAAAAGAAGGACAAACAGCTACTGGACCACGAGGAGAGAATTTGAGAGATAAGTGACAGCATAAGATGAAACAACATTAGAATAATTGGGATTCCAGAAGAAGAAGAAAGAGAGAGGGGAGCAGAAGGTATATTGGAGAGAATTATTGGAGAGAATTACCCAATATGGCAAAGGGAACAAACATCAAAATCCAGGAGTTTCAGAGAACCCCCCTCAAAATCAATAAGAATAGGTCCACACCCCGTCACCTAATAGTAAAATTTACAAGTCTTAGTGACAAAGAGAAAATCCTGAAAGCAGCCCGGGAGAAGAAGTCTGTAACATACAATGGTAAAAATATTAGATTGGCAGCAGACTTATCCACAGAGACCTGGCAGGCCAGAAAGAGCTGGCAGGATATATTAAGAGCACTAAATGAGAAAAACATGCAGCCAAGAATACTATATCCAGCTAGGCTATCATTGAAAATAGAAGGAGAGATTAAAAGCTTCCAGGACAAACAAAAACTGAAAGAATTAGCAAACATCAAACCAGCTCTACAGGAAATATTGAAAGGGGTCCTCTAAGCAAAGAGAGAAAATAAAAGTAGTAGATCAGAAAGGAACACAGACAATATACAATAACAGTCACCTTATAGGCAATACAATGGCACTAAATTCATATCTCTCAATAGTTACCCTGAATGTTAATGGGCTAAGTGCCCCAATCAAAAGACACAGGGAATCAGAATGGATAAAAAAGCAAAGCCCATCTATATGTTGCCTACAAGAAACTCATTTTAAACCCAAAGACACCTCCAGATTTAAAGTGAGGGGGTGGAAAAGAATTTACCATGCTAATGGACATCAGAAGAAAGCAGGAGTGGAAATCCTTATATGAGATCAATTAGATTTTAAGCCAAAGACTATAATAAGAGATGAAGAAGGACACTATATCATACTCAAAGGATCTGACCAATAAGAAGATCTAACAATTTTAAATATCTATGCCCCTAACGTGGGAGCAGCCAACTATATAAACCAATTAATAACAAAATCAAAGAAACACATCGACAATAATACATTAATAGTAGGGGACTTTAATACTCCCCTCACTGAAATGGACAGATCATCCAAGCAAAAGATCAACAAAAACATAAAGGCCTTATATGACACACTGGACCAAATGGACATCACAGATATATTCAGAACATTTCATCCCAAACAACAGAATACACATTCTTCTCTAGTGCACATGGAACATTCTCCAGAATACATCACATCCTCAGTCCTAAATCAGGTCTCAACCGGTATCAAAAGATTGGGATCATTCCCTGCATATTTTTAGACCACAATGCTCTGAAGCTAGAACTCAATCACAAGAACACACTTGAGAATTACTACAACAGGTCCCTCCTGGAAAGAACCCAATAAATGGAGACTAAACAGCATCCTTCTAAAGAATGAATGGGTCAACCAGGAAATTAAAGAATAATTGAAAAAAATTCATGGAAACAAATGATAATGAAAACACAACAGTTCAAAATCTGTGGAACACAACAAAGCCAGTCCTGAGAGGAAAATATAATGCAGTACAAACCTTTCTCAAGAAACAAGAAAGGTCTCAGGTACACAACCTAACCCTACACCTAAAGGAGCTGGAGAAAGGACAAGAAAGAAACCCTAAACCCAGCAGGAGAAGAGAAATCATAAAGATCAGAGCAGAAATCAATGATATAGAAACCAAAAAAACAAAAACAAAAACAAAAAAAAAAACCCCAAAAAACAATAGAACAAATCAACGAAACTAGGAGCTGGTTCTTTGAAAGAATTAATAAGATTGAGAAACTCCTGGCCAGACTTATCCAAAAGAAAAGAGAAAGGACCCGAATAAATAAAATCATGAATGAAAGAGGAGAGATCACAACTAACACCAAAGAAATACAGACAATTATAAGAACATACTATGAGCAACTCTACGCCAACAAATTTGACAATCTGGAAGAAATGGATGCATTCCTAGAGACATAGAAACTACCACAACTGAACCAGGAAGAAATAGAAAGCCTGAACAGACCCATATCCAGTAAGGAGATTGAAACAGTCATCAAAAATCTCCAAACAAACAAAAGCCCAGGAACAGACGGCTTCCCGGGGGAATTCTACCAAACATTTAAAGAAGAACTAATTCCTATTCTCCTGAAACTGTTCCAAAAAATAGAAATGGAAGGAAAACTTCCAAACTCATTTTATGAGGCCAGCATCACCTTGATCCCAAAACCAGACAAGGATCCCATCAAAAAAGAGAACTACAGACCAATATCCTTGATGAACACAGATGCGAAAATTCTCACCAAAATACTAGCCAATGGGATTCAACAGTACATTAAAAGGATTATTCACCACGACCAAGTGGGATTTATTCCAGGGCTGCAAGTTTGGTTCAACATCCGCAAATCAATTAATGTGATACAACACATTAATAAAAGAAAGAACAAGAACCATATGATACTCTCCATAGATGCTGAAAATGCATTTGACAAAGTACAGCATCCCTTCCTGTTCAAAACTCTTCAAAGTGTAGGGATAGAGGGCACATACCTCAATATTATCAAAGCCATCTATGAAAAACCCACCGCAAATATAATTTCAATGGAGAAAAACTGAAAGCTTTTCCGCTAAGGTCAGGAACATGGCAGGGATGTCCGTTATCACCACTGCTATTCAACATAGTACTAGAAGTCCTAGCCTCAGCAATCAGACAACAAAAAGAAATTAAAGGCATCCAAATCGGCAAAGAAGAAGTCAAACTATCACTCTTCGCAGATGATATGAGACTATATGTGGAAAACCCAAAAGACTCCACTCCAAAACTGCTAGAACTTGTACAGGAATTCAGTAAAGTGTCAGGATATAAAATCAATGCACAGAAATCAGTTGCATTTCTCTACACCAAAAACAAGACAGAAGAAAGAGAAATTAGGGAGCCAATCCCATTTACAATTGCACCTAAAACTGTAAGATACCTAGGTTAAACCTAACCAAGGAGGCTAAGAATCTATACACAGAAAACTATAAAGTACTCATGAAAGAAATTGAGGAAGACAATGTAATGGAAAAATGTTCCATGCTCCTGGATTGGAAGAATAAATATTGTGAAATGTCTGTGCTACCTAAAGCAATCTATACATTTAATGCAATTCCTATCAAAGCACCATCCATTTTTTTCAAAGAAATGGATCAAATAATCCTAAAATTTATATGGAACCAGAAAAGACCTCGAATAGCCAAAGGAATATTGAAAAAAAAGCCAAAGTCGGTGGCATCGCAATTCCACACTTTAAGCTCTATTACAAAGCTGTCATCATCAAAACAGTATGGTACTGGCACAAAAACAGACACATAGATCAATGGAACAGAATAGAGAGCCCAGAAATAGACCCTCAACTCTGTGGTCAACTAATCTTTGACAAAGCAGGAAAGAATGTCCAATGGAAAAAAGACAGACTCTTCAATAAATGGTGTTGGGAAAATTGGACAGCCACATGCAGAAAAATGAAATTGGATCATTTCCTCACACAACAAACGAAAATAGACTCAAAATGGACGAAGGACCTCAATGTGAAAAAGGAATCCATCAACATCCTTGAGGAGAACACAGGCAGCAACCTCTTCGACCTCAGCCGCAGCAACATCTTCCTCGGAACATCGCCAAAGGCAAGGGAAGCAAGGGCAAAAATGAACTATTGGGATTTCATCAAGATCAAAAGCTTTTGCACAGCAAAGGAAACAGTTCACAAAACCAAAAGACAACTGACAGAATGGGAGAAGATATTTGCAAATGACATATCAGATAAAGGTCTAGTGTCCAAAATCTATAAAGAACTTAGCAAACTCAACACCCAAAGAACAAATAATCCAATCAAGAAATGGGCAGAAGACATGAACAGACATTTCTGCAAAGAAGACATCCAGATGGCCACAGACACATGAAAAAGTGCTCCATATCACTCGGTATCAGGGAAATACAAATCAAAATCACAATGAGATATCACCTCACACCAGTCAGAATGGCTAAAATTAACAAGTCAGGAAATGACAGATGCTGGCGAGGATGTGGAGAAAAGGGAACCCTCCTACACTGTTGGTGTGGTGTACACTGTGGTGTAGCTGGTGCAACCACTCTGGAAAACAGCATGGAGGTTCCTCAAAATGTTGAAAATAGAGCTACCCTATGACCCAGCAATTGCACTACTGGCTATTTACCCTAAAGATACAAACGTAGTGATCCAAAGGGGCACGTGCATCTGAATGTTTATAGCAGCAATGTCTACAATAGCCAAACTATGGAAAGAACCTAGATGTCCATCAACAGATGAATGGATAAAGAAGATGTGGTATATGTACACAATAGAATACTATGCAGCCATCAAAAAAATGAAATCTTGCCATTTGCGACGACATGGATGGAACTAGAGGGTATCATGCTTAGCGAAATAAGTCAATTGGAGAAAGACAACTATCATATGATCTCCCTCATATGAGGGACAGGAGATGCAACATGGGGGGTTAAGGGGGTAGGGGAAGAGTGAATGAAACAAGATGGGATTGGGAGGGAGACAAACCATAAGTGACTCTTAATCTCACAAAACAAACTGAGGGTTGATGGGGGGAGGGGAGTTGGGTGGGGGAGTGGGGTTATGGACACTGGGGAGGGTATGTGCTATGGTGAGTGCTGTGAAGTGTGGAAACCTGGCGATTCACAGACCTGTACCCCTGGGGATAAAAATATATTATATGTTTATAAAAAATTTTAAAAAATAAATAAAATAAAATAGCCATCATGGAATATAGCTCTAAAAAGAAGTCGTGGGTCCTGGATCATTATACATTTCGAACATTTGGAACAAAAAAGACAAATATATTAAGCAGAAGAGTATAGGTAATATTTTAATTTTTTAAAATATTGTCTCAAGTAGAAAATAAAATGGATAGCAAAATAGCCTCTTTAAAGGTGTCTTCATGTCAAGAAACTTTTAGACTTAACTCAGAGAAAGGCACTAGTATTTTTCACAAGGTTTTACATACTATCTCTGAGGGTTCTTTTGAATAGCTCATGAAATAATCTAAGTGAAACACCTAATTTATGCTTGATACACAAAAAGCACTGAAACATTAGTTTTTGTCTGTACTATGTATATTTTTTGTACATTTGGGCAATATTATTTTCATGGTTTAATTTATTTTAAAATATATGTCATTGTTTGATTCTAACATCAGAAAACACCTGACTGAATGGTTTGAGCCAATCATTTCATAAATAGAAAAATAAAACAAAGTAAAGCCATTAACTCTAAGTAATTAACTCAGAGATAATAACTGGGAGAACTCTGAGAACAATCCAGTTTTTTCCCCAAATTTCCAGGCTTTCAATCAGTTTTTAGCTTTGGTTCTTCACCTTGATTTATCAACTCAATGAAGACAGGAATTCTTTCTGTGTCTGGACCTTTCATAGTGTCCATAACAGCTGCCAACACATATGTCCATTTGACATTCTAGTAAGTTTTAAACTAATGAATTATACCATAGAACTAAGATTGCAAATTGGAAATACTGAGAGAAGAATAGAACAATCCTCAGTAATAAAAGTTGTGGTGGAAACTGGGGCATCATGTTAATTTGAAAAGAAAATATTTCTATCCTAAAAGAGTGACATTCTATGTATTATTGAAAAATATGGGGCATTTCCCTTATGCTTTTTTAATAAATAGAAATGTCTCTGTAAACAACACACCCAGAATTATTCCTATGAACAAATAAACTAATGCAAAAATAATAAGGCTTTTATTAGAACTCCTGCTTAATCCCATTTATAATCTTCCCTTGTTTTTAAGTCCTCAACATGTGGGCTGCCTTACTGATTTTCTTATAACAGAAAATATTTAATTAAAGTTATGATCAAGAAAAATGGAATTCATACAGGTACAACTATATTATCATCTGTATAACCATTATTTTATGCCCATTGAACATTAAAAATGTTGACTTAAATCACTTTACTGGTAAAGTTTCTGGTAAACACAATACTCATCTTGCTTTGAATATTTAAAACAAATTCAAATTATTTAGTGAGATTGTTCTTTGTGGTTGAAGACTTTCACAAATTCTTTTAATATTTCCATTGGTTGGAATAAAGTTATTTTCTAAATATTCAGCTGTTAGAGGATGATGGAGATTTCCAGAGAAATAGATGCCAATATTCTGATTCAAATTGGTGGGTAAATAGCTTCTGCTTTTAAAACCATGCCTAAGTGATTAGGGGGAAAATGGTATTTTGTGTTCTTGGCTCTCTGTGATCTTCTCAAGTGAACACAGGGAACTGAATATGGGATCAAATCAAATACTGAATGCACTACTGTCCTCTACCTCAGTTTTTCCCTTTCAATTTACTTTTTTTTTTCCTTTTAACCCAGATCAAATCTCTCCATATGTTGGTTCCTATTTAGAACAGCAATGATTTTCCCAAGATTGCACTTTTATGTTACATTAAAAACCCCAGGGGTAAATATCATTAACTGTAGTTTTAGCCATTAGTCTCAGCCCATCATTATACAATCGACTTTCCATAGAATTTTCTCTGTATGTGTAATTCTGACTAATTCGATTCTCATTTTGAGTAACTTTTCAGAATCCTTTAAGTGTAATGATTTACATTTAGCAATATTACTGGCAAGGGGAAATTTGAAGTAGTCATGCCTAAAATTAATTTCCTACTTTTATCTTAAAAAAAAAAAAGAGTGACAACAAAGAATTTATATTTAAATAGTTATTACAGCTCTGTTTAAAGTACAGAAGTCTATGGGAAGAAAGTAAAAATAAATAAGGAACATGAACAGGGACAAGAAAAGGGAAATGTAGTTAAGACTGAATATTATATATATAAGTAGATCATGTAACTTTGAAATAAAGTTAACAATTCTGAAAGAATTATGTGAATAATTTTGCTACATTAATGTAAATATAGAGATAACATGCTTATAGCTGTTGTTAATAATATTTTTATATATTTAACTCTGAAACACAAACATTTAAAAAGTATACTTTATCTGTTCACTACTTTGAAAAATATTTGCTGCTACTGTCTCCTTAAAAAGAAACAAATGAATCCTCATAAATTTAAGTTCTTCCATAGGTGTTAAAAGGGGACCCAGATTTCAGAGTTCTTCCACAAAAATCATTTCTATCTAGGCCTTAGATCTTGTAAATATCAGCTCCCAGGAGCATAGAATAAAATATAATCTATTGAAATATCAGACCCAGAGCACTAACTAGAAAAGTTTTATGGAATTTGTTGCTCAAACAAAGGCACATACTAATATAAATATCAAGCAAACTATCAAACACTCATGAAATACTGATAGTAAACAAAATGCATGAACTTATATGGCAAGAAATGACAGCTTCTTCAAGTGAATAAATAAATTATTCTTGAAGGTTCACTCATTGGCTAAAGGGGTGAAGAATTTATCCCATTCTTCTTTAACCCATCCATAGAGGTCAGTAAAATTGAGTACTAGGCCCTTAACAAATAAACTCTGGCCTACACTTGGGCACAGAAGGGAAAAGTAAAAGTGTGAACACACACCTGCCTCTTTTATTCTTGATTTCTTGATCCAAGGGCAGAATGTTCCATAGAATTCTAATGTTCCTTAGATCTGAGATCTGTGGAAAATAATGATATATTAACAATGTGGGGTTAATGGCATGTCTTGGAGAATAACTTTTCTGTTTCTGGAACTCACTTTTCACTAGTTTGCTCTGTGGTGATTGAGTTAGATTGATTTTTTTACCATCAAAATTTACATGTTGACCCATAGCTGCTCCAATTCTTGACCAGAGTTCATCCCTCTTATAGTGTTGTCCTCCTCTTTCCTGTCTTTGAGAGTAAGGCTGTGCCCCCACAGATTCAGGTCTTCTGATGTTTTTACTTAAGCAGGAACCCTGACATACATCTCTTTGGCTTATTTACCTTAAAAACGCATTCAGAGGAGCAGACTGTTTGCCCTTGTATGTCTATGTAAACTAACTTTTTATGCAATTTTTTACAGTGATTAAGGATAAATTAGGTAATTCTTAAATATCAAAATGTTTTTATAACTAGGAAATTCTACCTAGTATAAAATTAATTGTAACTATAAAAACCCATTGCCAGTGTACAAGGCAGTCCAATATTACTATAGGGGTATCCCCCACTTTTTGAGGGTTCATGTTACACCACTTTGCTTTTATGAAAGACCCATATTAGTACCTGTTTTCACTAACTGAAAGAAGTCCAAAGGGCATTTTCACTTTAAAGACAAAAGGCAAACCATGAAAATAGTGTTTAGTGCTTGTTTTGCAGCAAGTCATCATAGAGGCAATGTCTACCTTAACCAGCAGACTAGCACTGGCCAGTTCCTTTCCCAGGATCTAGGCTAGATATCAAATGGCCATAGCTCTGAACTGTGTCTCTGAGCATCTGTCCTTCATTTAGATTTATTTTGTGCATCTGTTGGCAAGAGGTGTCTTAAAGAAAAACCTAAAAGTAAGTTATTTTTTGAGTCTGGGAACACTCAAAAAATGTTTCCATACAAATTCATGGTAATTGCTTCTTCACTTTAAACCATTTCAGCTTACAAAATGTTTCTTAGAACTGCTGTACTTGCAGATAGTCGGGAAAAGCTGTATTTTGTATGTTTTTCATTTCCAAATTGAAATAATAATAAGCATTGTTCTATCTGGGCCTCCGATGACACTGGGATTTTTTTTTTTTTCCTCACCTCACCTAAGTTGAGATCATCAGGAACAGAATTTGAAGGGTTTTCCTATTTTAATAAGATCAGTGCACTTTGAAAAACAGATGAAAACATCACTTCTTAATAAGTAGATAAGGAAAACTCTCTTAGGGAAGATATGCAAACTCTTACATCATCTGCTCCTAATGTTTTAAGGTTATGAGGCAGGTTTTGAGAAAAATGTAGGGCAAATAAGAAATAGAAGAATAAAACATTACTTCTAAAGGATCCACTTGACTGGAAACCTAGAATTATTGAGTTAAATATATCCTCTGAGGGTTTACCAATTCTATTTTTCAGAATTCTAAGTTACTTCCACTGTATATGATGAAACTAGCTTATCAGAGAGCCATTTTAAAGACAAATAATAGATACATTTTATCTTATGCCAGGTTTTTCTATTCTGATCAATAAATAATTATAAACCCTTCATTGTGTTTTTTTTAAACCTTCATCATGCTCATATAGAACCCATTAACAACACTGAATATTTTAGAATCACAAGAGACTTCAAGAATTATTGCATCATTACCTAAAATGCATTCGAGAGTATTTTTTCTGCAAAATACTCTAAGGAAAAATAATGATGGTGGGGATAAAGAAGCTAAATGGTCAAGTATGTTTGGGAAATGGCAAATTATATCTATCTCTTGATAATTTATACAGCATATTATATACTAAAACCAAAAATGTGTGCAGAAGAGGGTGCCAAACACTTAAAGTGTTTAACAGAATATTTTTCAAATTTATCTGCCCACAAAAAAAGCCTGCTATCACACTTATCTACCCTAAAGTGTATTTTTTAAGCAAATTTGGTGACCTAATGGGACTGCTTCAGTCAGGACAATTCAAAGTTGTGAGTGCTTGTCACTATAAATGTTAAAAAATAAATAAATAAATAAAAGCTGTGAGTAATTTAGCTTGAAATATAAATGAGTAAAGTAGAAGTTAGGTTTTTCCCTTCAACAAAACTCACATGTTTTCATTTCTATATTATATCTTAAGTTGAAGAGACAGGAATGAGGTTACATCTGACTTATAAGTTGATCAGTCTTCTAACCACTACTGCCATGGCTGAGAGCATATCATCCTGTGTGTTATTGAAAAGACAGAATTGAGAACATCTGGTTCCAACACCTAATTTAATGATCTGAAAATAAGCCACATTTTATAAACAGGCATTTACATACTTCTTAGTAACATGTATGACATATGAACATTATTGTTGGCAATTACAAAAACTGCTAGAAAATTTGATAGTTTCTGGAAAGACATACAAGGCAAAGGGATAAGCAATAACCTTCCTGTCAGAAAACCTTAACCAGAATGACCTTCCACTACTTAAGGGAATACTAATGAAATTTTACCTGGTTCTTACAATTAATTTGAGGTATTGCTGAACTTTGAACTATTCCATAGTGTTTTTTGAAGTTTCCGAGTAGTCAATACTAAGTTTACAAGGAATTCTTAGAATTCTTCTTCAAAATTATTTCTCAAAATACTATTTTTACTAAATGTCCACTTTCCTTTTTGTCAACAACATCTGTGGTATTCTGAAGATAAGTTAGTATAAATCTTATTTAAAATCAGTGCTTTGGGGCGCCTGGGTGGCTCAGTGGGTTAAAGCCTCTGCCTTCGGCTCAGGTCATGATCCCAGGGTCCTGGGATCGAGCCCCACATCGGGCTCTCTGCTCAGCAGGGAGCTGGCTTCCTCCTCTCTCTCAGCCTGCCTCTCTGCCTACTTGTGATCTCTGTCTGTCAAATAAATAAATAAACAAAATCTTTAAAAAAAATAAATAAAATCAGTGCTTTACTTGTTTTAATAGCAAAGTAGAATGTTCTACACTTTGAAAATTCATTGATTTTTTTTCTTTTCTGTTAAAGGAAGATTACTCAGGCTCTTATTAAGCACACATACACACACAGACACACACATACAACCTAAGCTCATATATAAACATGGATGCATTTGTTTTGTGTGCATGTGTGTGTGTAATACACAAATAATCATGTATGTGTTTGTATGTATAGATGTGGATTATCTCTCTTTCTGGCTCTGTTTTGGTCTATACATACTATTGTAAGCTAGAACCAGGATTGTTTAAATGGTAGCTTTGCTAAGTCCAATTTAATAACCAAACTCTGATCTATTTTAGTAATCATATTTATATGTTAAGAGTTAGGAGCAGTGGAAAGCTTAGATGCTTGCCCTCAAGTCTTACCCTAAAATATATAATTAAAACCTTTGTTAATGTCAAAAATCCTTCTGGGTATTTTATGCTAAAATCACCAAAAATATAAAACTGGATTTATTACACTCTTTTAGAAATATATTGATCATTTCCTCTTTTCAACGCAAACGCTTAGAAAGTTTTTAAAATTCATAAGAAGGGGACTTTGATAATTATAGACGTATTTGTAAAAATGAGGGGCACCTGGATAGCTTTGTCAGTTAAGTGTCTACCTTCAGCTCTAGGGTCTTGGGATTCAGATCTCACGGTCTTGGGATTGAGCCCAGCATCTGGATCCCTGCTCAATGGGGAGTCTGCTTTGCCCTAGCTCTCTGCTCCTACCTCAGCTTGTGCTTTCTCTCTCTCAAATAAATAAATATATTAACTATTCTTAAAAATTATTAATAAAAAAGAAAGAAAACAAGTATATTTATCTTTCTTTCAAGATATTATCTATCGCTAAGATTATTCTGTGAGCAAAAATAGGATTTTTAAGAAACATATCACTATTTTGAGTATATAGGACATCTTCATTTGCATATAGATCATATTTAGACTAGAAGGTCATTTGTTCATAGTTTCATTTTAGATCTCAATTAGTTTAAATTTTGTTAAGATTACCTGGATATCTTACAATGCTTATGAGAATGAACAGCATTAAAGTATGGTATGTTTAGAAGCAAATAAAAAAGAAATATAATTTTCTCAATTTTACATAGTCTGTGGCATTTTTAAAGCACTAGAATTTTAAGGTTATCTCAAGATTTTTTTTTTTTATTATTATATTGACTCACTGCCTCCCATAGCATGCAGTACTATTAAGATCATCTTCCCTTACAGATTCTTGTCTTTGTTCTTTGATTTGTCTAATACATTTCTGGATCCTCTTACCTGGATCACTAAAGCTATGGAAATAAAACAAAACTTGGTTTTGATTATTTGTTGCACAACAAACAGCACAAAATTTCAGTGTCTTAAAATAACTACCATTATATTTTATTTCACATTTTGGAAGCTCAGGAATTAGAACAGTTTACAATCAGGTGGTTCTTCTCAGTCTTGCATTGTCTAGAGTCACTTAGTGGTATGCAACCAGTATCTGGACTGGTCTGAAAGGTCCAAGTGAGCTTCAGTCACATGGATGGTGTCTGGGTGATGGTTAGAACACTGGGCTTAACTAGGCTTGTTTCCTTCTCTACCTAGTCTTAGGGCCTCCCCATGTATAGTTTCCCTTATAAAATAGTTGACTATTTGTATATGGTCGTTCCCAAAGACCAAGTCTGAAACCAGCATAATACCACTTCTGTCATATTAGTCAAAGCAGTCATAGAACAGTCTTTATCTAAGAGGAGGGATAATAGACCAACCTGTCCATGGGAATTAGGAGAAGAACCCTTTGTCCTCATTGTTACTCCACAACACCATTGCAAAGAAAGTAATCTCTTACCTTTTTTCAATGTCTAAAGACTTACTGCCATGTATTGGAACTTTTGATTTATACCAAAAAAAAAAAAAAAAAAAAAAAAAAGAAAGAAAGAAAATGAGTAATATTTATCATAGTTTTTGTTATAGCTCACTTAATAGAATTATAGAGATCTAAAGTGAAGCTCTACACACTAGAAAGTACTTAAAGATAATACTGATAATTAATGTCATTAGATTGCCTTTAACTATAAAATAATACTAATATCTTACGATAATAAAAAAGGCCATGTTTTAAGGGTTTTCTATTTTTTTTTAAGTTACTTAATTTTTCAACAATTCCCCACAAATTGTACTATTATCATCCTCAGATGAAGAAGTTGTGGCATAAAAAGATTGAGACAATTTCTTAAGCTTCAAGAACTAGCAAGTTGTACACCTGAGATTCAAATCTAGTTAGTCTGGCCTTAGGATCTGTACTGTTTTTCTACTTATTATTTCTAGATACAATGATTTCAAAATATTCCCACTGAAAGATTTAGAAAATCTGGCAAATATAAAGAAGTTGCAAAGATTTTAGTATCTCCCAACTGGTCAGTGTTATAGTAAAAATTCAGCAATTTGTTATCTGTATCATTCCCATTATATTTTTGGGTTGCTGTACTTTTACAAACACCCAGATAGGACAAGGCTTATAAGATTTCATATGTTAACCAGCTGCATGGCTATTTAGAGTAAAAATAGTTCATAGTAAAGTTAACCATTGTTTTATTATTCTGAGTTCTATAGATTGTATATTTTGCTGAAATTTGTAACACCTCTGTTTGAATTGTTATATGTAAGCAATTCTAGTTGCATGTATGTGAAACATGATGATTTTCAGCCATAAAATAGTTACTCGTATTTTATTGTAAGTCTATTTACATTGTTCAGTAAATGAAATTTTACTAGTACTATGTTGATGTGACAAAAACATATTTTCAAACTTTCTACTAATGGTAGGCTTGAATTGTAAAGTAACATATATATTAATTTTTCATTGACAGTATGTAGAAATACATGATATAAACAAAACATCATTATTTAAAGAAAGCTAATTTCCTTGTGTATTTTATAATTTGAGTAAATGTAAAAGTGATCTTCAAAATTCTTATTCAGAGACAATATTTAACCTCTTTTGGAAATTAAAAAGTGTTTTTGGTTAGAAGTGAACTGGGATCAGAAGACACACAAAAACTGAAGTCATTCTCCATTCTTATTTTTTAAAAAGCTGTTTTGACATTTGGAGAATCATCTATGTAGAAAAGAAAAGCAGGAAATCAATCATCTCAATGGTAAGTATTCATCCAAGTCACTACAGAACTAATTGCAGACATTCTGAATTTGAATTTCAGCATATATGTATGGGATATTTATCCTGAAATAATTCAGATACCTATTTTGTTATAGAGGAAGCATAGTTTATTGTTGAAAATCTTGAGTAGGCTCTTTTGATTATGGTAAGAAAAAAATGAATATATTAAGGACCATTTTTGGAAGATTCATAGCACATATTAGCTTGATAAAATGATAAAATATTTAAAAGGCATGTTGTTTAGAAACCCTTTAAGTGTTGTTTAAGTGAACATTTCCTAAACATATTTTCTAAAAACAACATTTTAAACAGTCTCTTGATACCTTGATCATTACCAAACACTTTAGGAAATGCTACCTTAGAATATAACTTCTCCAAATATTTCAGGACCTTCTCAAAGGAAGCATATTTCAGAAGAACACAAAGCACATTCTTAGTGGGATTATTTACCTTTTTCTAAGTGTATAGTTAGTTGCTTGGTTAAAAATACAATCCAAATGCTATTCCAAATACAATCCAAAAGTACAATCCAAAGGGAATACATGAAATAATGTATTTAATACATATGACATATTGAACATGAATATGAATTATATTGAATAACTGAGATATATTTTAATTTACCTAATAAAAGTCTAAAAGATGATCATTTCAATGTTCAATCAATATAAAGTATTATTAGTGAGATATTTACAGTTGTTTTTTCCACACTAGGTTTTAGAACTATGGTGTATATATTTACATTTATGGCACATGTCAATTTGGAATAACCACATTTTAAGTTTTCCATAGCCATTTGTGGCTAGAGACTATTAAATAGGGAAGTCTAGCCCTACCTCACTTTAAAAATTTAATCCACAGCACCAGGGTGACTCAGCTGACTAACTGTCTGCCTTCCACTGAGGTCATAATCCAAGGGTTCTGGGATGGAGTGCTGTGTCAGGCTTCACACTCAGTGGGGAGTCTGCTTCTTTCTCTCCCTCTACCCATCCCTGTCCCTGCTTGTGCTCTCTGTCTCTATCTCAAATAAATAGATGAAATCTTTTTTTAAAAATTTAAAGAAAATACAAATTTAATTCAACAACTTCTACAATCATTCATTTGTTTTGATAATTTGAAAGCTGGTGTCTTCAGAATCTTTCTAGAAGTTGATATATACATTTTTTAAAAAATTTAATTAAACTTATTGTGGGGAGAACCTGGATGGCTCAGTCTGTTAATCAGCTGCCTTAAGCTCACGTCATGATCCTGGTGCTCTGGGATCAAGCCCTGCATGGGGCTTTCTGTTCAGCAGGGAGTTTGCTTCTCCCTCCCTCTGTTCTTGTGCTCTCATTTGCTCTCTCCCTCTATTTTTAACCTAAAATAAATAAAAATAAAAATTTTAAACTTATTGTGATATAATTTATATATAATAAAATGCACCATGAAAAGAGTATGGTTCTATGAGATTTGATATAGACATAGAACCACCTCCACAACACAATATAAAAAATTTTGGTACCCCCAAAAGTTCTTTTGTATATTCTTTCATTTACTCCCCACCAAGTCCTAAATAAACATTGATATGTCTCATCATGAAAGGTTAAAATTGCCTACTGCAGAATTATATATAAATGTAATTATATATTGTGTATTATTTCTTTCTCGCTTGTTTTTAGCCTAATGCTTTTTGAGATTCCTCCAAGCTATGTGAAACAATAGTTAGTTCCTTTATAATATTGAATAATATTCTATTATACAAATACATAATAATTTGTTTATCTATTTACCTACTCTTGAAAATTTGACTTGTATCCAGTTTTAGGCTATTATGAATAAACCTGCTATCAACATTCTTGTGCAAGCCTTTTTATAGACATGCATTTTCTTTTGGATAAATGCACAGACATGGGATTTGTGGTACATATTGTGTCTTCCAAAGTAGAATTTGTTTTCTAAAGTGCTTGTACCATTTTATAAAACCAAGAGTAGTGTATTACTCTATGTGACCCACATCTTGGCATCTCTTAATATGGTCAGCTTTTATAATTACAGCCAATCTAGGATTCATAGTAATCCATAATGACTAAGGATGTTAATCTTTTTATATGTTTACTGATTATCTGATATCTTGTTTTGTGATATGTCTGTTCAAGTCATTTCCTGGTTTTCTTAATTCTTTTTTTTTTTTTTTTTTAATTCTAGGTATGAGTTCCTGGTTTTCTTAATTCTTTTTTTTTTTTTTTAATTCTGGATATGAGTCCCTTATCAGATCTGCCTGTTACTAATATTTTCTCTCACTTTTAGGTTTGTCTTTTTATGTAGTTAATGGTGTTATGTAGTTAATGTAGTTATGTAGTTAATGGTTAACTGTAGTTATGTAGTTATGTAGTTATGTAGTTAATGGTTAACTGTTGTCTTTCAGAGTCTGAAAATTTTATATTTGAAGAAGGTCAATTTATGAAACTTTTCCTTGTTATATGCTTTTTGTGCCCTGTGAAATTTTTGCTCATTCTAAAGTACCAAACATTTTTTTCTACTTTTATAAAATATTTTTTACTTATATTTTCAGACCTATGATCAATTTTAATTTCTGTCTTTGTGTATAGATGTAGTTGTTTTTGTTTGTTGGTTTGTTTGTTTCCATTATGGATATCCAGTTGTTTTACAACTTTGCTATTGTCCTACAGGCCACTGAATCTTTGTCCACCTTCCTTTCTTCCTTCCTTCCTATCTTCTTTCCTTCCTTCCTTCCTCTCTCCCTTCCTTCCTTCTCTCCTTCCTTCCTTCTTTCCTATTTTTTTTTTTTAATATTTGTGCTTTAGTTTAGATATTGCTATGGACTGAATTGTGCTCCCCTAGCGCCCAACTAATCTATTGATGTTCTAATCTTTATCATGGCTATATTTTGTGATGGGGCCATAAGGAGGTAATTATCGTTAAATAAGGTCATATTGGTGGGACCCTTAATAGCATTAAGATAACATTAATATTCTTATAAGAAGAGGTTCCACAGTTCATTCACTCTCTTTAAGCAAGCACAGAGGAAAGGCTATGTGAAGACAAACTGAGCAGAAAGGTACAAGCCTAGAAGAGCACTCTTTTTTTTTTTTTTTAAAGAATTCATTTATTTGGCAGAGAAAGATCACAAATAGGCAGCGAGGCAGGCAGAAAGAGAGAGAGGAGGAAGCAGGCTCTCTGCCAAACAGAGAGCCCGATATGGGACTCAATCCCAGGACCCTGAGATCATGACCTGAGCCGAAAGCAGTGGTTTTAACTCATTGAGCCACCCAGGAGCCCCTAGAAGAGCACTCTTTCTGAAACTGGCCATCCTGGATTCCTGATCTCAATCTTCTAGTCTCCAGGGCCGTAGAAAAATAAATTGCTGCTGTTTAAGCTATCCAATCTGAACTATTTTGTTTTGACAACCTGAATGAACACAGGTATTCTCAACTGTTATTTATTTGAGTTTACTGATTATTTGACCTCTAGTACATACTTGACCAACAAACTCACCCAGTAAATATTTTAATTTTGATAATACATTTTTTATCTCTAGAAGTTCCACCTTGTTCTTATTTATATATCTTTAATTTCTCTTTTGCATTATGATTTCTTCAAAATCTTGAATAGTTCAGGTTTTTCTTATGTGGTTCACAATTCTGCCTCTTTATAGGTCCCAGACATTACATATGTCGTATTGTTGAATACTTAGGTTTTGTTAACTTCTTTAAAGAGTATTGAAGTTTGCTCTGGGAGGTATAGGAGTTATACAGGAAAACTTTTTTTTGTTTTGTTTTGTTTTTAATTTTGTTAGATCTGATCTGAGCAGTCTTTCCACAAAAGCTAATATAGCCCTAGTACCTCAGCTGTGACCCTTCAAGGTTTCTACCGATTGTTCAGGAGTTCAACAAGGATTCTTTCCTCTGCACAAGATTTGAATTCCATCCCTATGTGCATCCTGGAAATTGGTGTCTTATAAATTGCTTGCAGTTGGTTTTACTTGACTTTGTGAGATTTCACCCTGTGCATATGTACATTACTGTTCATCTAAGAGGACCACTCTATGTACTTTTCTGCAAGCTTTCTTGTTTGTGATAATCTACCCTATAGATTCCAGCAGCCTCAGCCTCCCCAAATTCCAATCTGTTACTCTTCAAATCAAAGAAACTCTCATGTTCTGTTTTCTTTCTCTTCTTACGTTGCAATCCAGAACTTGCTTCCCTCCATATAGAAAGGACAAATGTAGGACCCACCTCATTCCCCTAGGAAACACAATCCTATAATTTCTGTATTTTAATAATTTCCATATTCTGATGAATAAAAACACTGTTTTATACATTTCCCAGATTTCCTCTTTTTAAGATTTTATTTATTTATTTGAGAGAGAGAGAGAGGGAGAACATGAGCAGGGTGAAGGGACACAGGGAAAAGCAAGCTGCCCCATGAGCAGGAAGCCTGATGTGGGACTTGATCCCAGGACCCTGAAATCATGACCTGAGCTGAAGGCAGAGGCTTAACCCACTGAGCCCCCCAGGCATCCCCATTTTCCAGATTTCTAATTGTCTGCATTGGAAAACAAGCTGCGTACCACTTACTGCTTTATAGGATTTGCAGTAAGTACTGATTAGGTACAAATATAAAGTAAATAATACTTATTTCTGGATTTTTTTCCCTCTGCTTGAGAAATAGGATTAATGTGGGATAGAATTGAGATAATAGGCATTAACATGAGGGAAAATATTCTCTGAAAGGAGAGAGAGTTATGCAGTTGGTGCATACATAAAAGATGTACAGTTAAGAAGTATTTTCAAAATAACAAGATAGGGATTAAAAAACAGGTGGCTTATTCACATGCCTTAGCCACTTTTTATCCAACATCCCACTAAAATTATGGTACAGGAATGTTACGAAAGTACAGGAAAGTACAACACTTTACAAGAGAGGCAGAAGAAGCAGAAAAACATTTCAATGATATTTATAATTATACAGAACAATAGAATCATTAACTAATTTAATGAATAATAGTGTGTCTAATATAAAGACATTTTGAGAGGGGTAACTCCAAACAACTAAGTTTATTTATCCTTTTGAATCTCTGGGAAGCTTAGTACTTAAAGGGATCATTTCGAAGATGATAAAACCATTGAAATCAATTTCACATTAACTTCTCAATTTTTGTTATAGGAAAGATATTTAAATGCATTTGGCAACTTCTTTAAATAAAAATTTAGTATTTTATATCGAAATTCTACCTGTAAAATTCTCATCTGTACAAAGGACTTAATATTATTTATTGTTAAAGCTTGAGCAAATATTTTCATTTTTCTCTCCAAACTGAGCATATATATACAAACTAAGATATAACTTATGTAATTATTGCTGTTTTGAAAAATGTGTGAGCAAGGACTAAAATGTCTTCTGGTTATTTTTTTAATATTGCCAAATTAATATTTACTTGTTTCCTTATATGCAATGCACAATTTCATTTCTTAAAGGAAAATGGTAAGTTATTATAATATTTGAATAACGGAATTATTTCTATGATCAACTACAAATATGAATTTCATTCTATTGTTTTAGACTCATCTTAATAGATGGTCTGGTTACCTCTGGGTAAAAGATTTATCTCTAACTGAACATCTACCAGATAATATAGAACTGGATAGTATTACAAACCTGGAAAAGAAGAAGCAACTGAATATGGTAGAACATGAATACTGTGGTTTGCTCATAAGTGCAGCAATGTAAGATGAAATATAGGATTTCTTTTGTTAGTAATTAAAAAATCTCATGAGTATTATAAAATATATCTTATGAGACAGAATTAATATCTCATAAATTAAGAAGTATAATTTTATACATAAATGAAGATCTGTTTCTATTCAATCCATCATAAGAGCAATAGCAAGATTTCATAAATTAGTCACCTTAGCCTGATTGAAGGGCATTGTAAAATCGTGGCTTTAGCTTTTTAAAAATATTTGACTCCCAATTCATTCCATAAAAAAAAGAAATATGAAGGCAAATGGTTATTAACTCTGAAAACCTATGTCTCATATTCTCTTTTGAGATGTGGTAAAAAACTGGTAGGAGTAAGTGTCCCATAGGTTGAGACAATTCATACCTACTGATGTTTCTAGATGTAGCCAGTAGAGTCAACTACTTTCTCCTCCCCCTCCCTAGAAAGGAACTGAAAAATATTTCTCCAGCTACTATAAAATTATTTACTTATAAGAAAATGAAGTTTTAATATAATGCTGTTCTGGGAGTCCTGATAGGTGAAAGAGTGCAATGAATGGAACTTCTGGTGTTTATAGTAATAAAATCCCTTGGAGAGGGTCCAAAATCCATTTGCTTAATACTGAATTGTGTGTTCCTAATGCTGTTGATAGTGGCATTTCAGTCTATCTGGAAGAACAGATGCCCACTGTTTGGGTTTTGCAGATTTTCACAGGAGATTGGCTATGTCTACTCACTAAATGGCAGAACAATTTAGAAAATATCTCTGACCATATCTTCTTCATTTAAACTGATTAAGAGTGCGACCTATATAGTAATAGTATCATAACTATGTATAACTTCAGTTTTCCCAAATTGTGCTGACAGGGTATGAATTCATTTGACTAAAAGCCAAACCAGAATTTTTTTTTTATAGTATCACACAGCCGTGCATGCCAATGCAATTTAATTTTCATTAATTTCAATACATATGAGAAATAGATGTTAAAGCTTAAGACATCTAAAGTGCCACATTTCTTTTTACATCTATGTCATGAATTATTTTTCAATGTCTGTATTCAAAATAATGTTTTATTCAACTGTAATGGTAGTATTTTCTGATTTAAATACCAAAAGACCATATACAGTTAATTTTTACTCATCCTTCCATGATAGATACATAGATACACAGAGAGATACATAGACAGAATAGAATACATACAAAGGTTCTACTAGTAACATCAGATTTTGTCTCTAATCCAAAAGATGGACATATATCCGTGGGAAGAAACAGTAGCCCATTGTGATAGTCCATTTATAGCTTGAAGAAGTTGAAAGACAGTATAAAACTGATCATTGCAAATTCAATCCCATTCAATTCTAATGGTGTTAATGGTGCTGTTTATCAAGCCTATAATGAATTTGGTTTTTATTCCTTAGGTAATTCACCACATGAGATTTTCTCTCTTCCCTCTTCAATACTCTAAGCTGATAATCATTCCTCCCCCTATTCAATTTAAAATAGTAGAGACTATACCATTTGGTTTCAGAATATTAAGGTTTTAATTAAGACTTTTCATTTATTAGCTGTGTTGTTTAAAGTCATATAGCACTGTGTCCCTCTGTTCACATTTATAAATAATAAAAATACCTAACTCACAGGAATAATGTGGAAAGAAAATGTGACCACACATGTTGAAGTATTACCCATAGCCTGTGTGAATAAATCATTGTGTGACAGTGGTTCTCAAAGTATGGTCCTGGGAAGAACAGCATCAGAAGTACGAGGAATTTGTTAGAAATGCAAAGCAATTAAATCCCATCCCAGACCTACTGAATCAGAAACTCTATAGATAGAGCCTAGAAATCTGTCTGTCTAAAGATAGAGCCTAGTAATAAGCCAAGCAGGTGATGTTATGCTCAGTGAAGTTTAAGAACCATTAGTACAAGGAATCTTACTTGTCTTTCAACTTCTTTATAGAGTCTTCCCTGCTATAGTCCTTTTATGACCTCTTATAATTCATATCTAATGAATTTTCAAGGAATCATTGACAATGACATTGATCTTTTATATATGGCTTTATGACATAAACTATTAAATAGTTAATATATAATGAAAATCTCTCTAGATGTGTTCTTAAACATAATTACATAATATACAGTAACATGC
Organism: Lontra canadensis; assembly: GCF_010015895.1. Lineage (NCBI taxonomy): Eukaryota > Metazoa > Chordata > Mammalia > Carnivora > Mustelidae > Lontra > Lontra canadensis. The sequence goes on along the minus strand of NW_022630995.1, from coordinate 75,586,043 downwards.
AAATATCTATTTTAACTTTAATTAGTTTTTACCTACCTCTGGAATTGATGAAGATATCATACAACATGTCATATTAGGATCTAGGAAATATCACCATTTTGCTTCAATTTAGATTTCTCTTACTATTGTTGCCCAAATTCTGGTAACTTCCTTCCTTTTTACCTCCCTTCCATCCTTTTCTTTCTGTCTTTTTTTCATGCATGATACATATCATCATTTGCCGTGTTTGCTTTCCTTAAATAGTGCTGTTATTACTATTGCAACTGTATAAGAATGTCTTCATGCATTTGTTTTTAACTCATTTTAGATAAAAAAAAATTCATTAGAATAGCATAGAGGAAGAGAAGCTAAAAGAGCAGCAAAAACAACCACTAATAGAGGTGTTATTTAATGAAACTTTTATTGAGTTTTTTATGTGCATATGTTTAATTGTAATGTAAAATACTTTCTTACTCTGGATTAAGGAAGAAAAAAAAAACTACCTTGTATAATGTCTGCCTTCAATATATGTTTTTTTCTCTTCTTCTCTCTCTCAAGTGTCTAATACTTCTGTGTTCTGTCTTCTGCCAACACTGCTTTAATGGATTTGTGTTTTATGCTTCATTCCTTTGGGCAAAAACAGAGTAAATCCAAATTGTTTACAAGATAAAAAACGGACTCCCTACCAGAGAGAAATAGATCTTTATTAAAAATCTCTGGCTCAGCTGTTTAGGGTTTTAATACTTAACCATTTTTATACCACTATTGGGTGTTTGGAAAAACATTCTTGCACTATAAAACAGTATGCATTTTCTTGTAATTTTGATTATTTTTCTCCTATGTTAACAGTTTTGTTCATAATAATATAATTAATTATCCTAAGTATAATGTAACTTATAAAATTACTTATGTCCCCAGCAAACTTCTACCTATTTTAACTCATTTAATATTAATTATAACCTTATAAATAAACTTTGTCCTCATTTTACAGATGAAAAAAGAAAAAAAAAAAAAAAACAGAAGAAAAAAGAGTTTAAATGACCTGATCCAGACCACATAATAAAAGTGGTAAAGTAGGGATTTAAATGATGGTGGTCTTGTTATAGAGCCCTTAGTCTTAACTGATTCAAGAAAATACCAATGACAAAACTTAAGAGTGTCTTTTCACAAATTCCACTTCAATCATCATAATCTTTTCTTTCTTTTTAGTAGGGCTAGGAGAAAGTGTCAGCATTAGCCACTAGGACTTTACATAATTTTGAAACTCATCTGTTAGTTGTTAGATTACTATTTCTGGGGGCGCCTGTGTGGCTCAGTGGGTGAGGCCTCTGCCTTTGGCTCAGGTCATGATCTCAGGGTCCTGGGATAGAGCCCCCACATCAGGCTCTCTGCTCGGCGGGGAGCCTGCTTCCCCCTCTTTCTCTGCCTGCCTCTCTGCCCCTACTTGTGATCTCTGTCAAATAAATAAATAAAATCTTTAAAAAAAAAAAAAAGATTACTATTTCTGCAGAAGAAAAGTCCACTTTGGATAAAGAGCCTTAGAAAAACATAAAGAAGGATCTGGCTTGCTTCTTTCTTACCTTTTCCCCCATCTTCCAGCAATTTTTTTTTTTTTTCTTTAAGATTTAATTTATTTGTCTCAGAGAGAGAAAGAGAAAGCACAAGAAGGCGGAATAGCAGGCAAAGGAAGCAGCAGGAGCCCAACACAGATCTCAATTCCTGGACCCTGGGATAATGACCCAGGTGGAAGGCAGACGCTTAACCAAATGAGCCACCTAGGTGTCCCATCTTCCAGAACTTCTGATGCTCCACTCCACACTGGAAAAGTGCTTAACTCAGAGGACTACTGGAGACAGAGAGATTCCCTGATTATATTCATTTCAATTGAGGGTGTATTTGATTACTCCTTCCCTATAAAATATTTAGTCTTAGAAAATTTTGTTCTGCATATATTCATAGTTCTTTTTTTCTTCCTATTAGTTTGCCTTTGAATTCTTATCACAGTTTATCTTCTTTTTTTTCATTCTTCTACTGTACGTTTTTGCATCTTTGGCTTCCTTGGGTTTCTTTTATTTTGTTTCTTTAGTTATTCATATTTACTTTAAAAATATAATGTTTTCCAGGTAGGGATGAGGCTAAGGTCAATGAGAAACTTGCCCTGGGACACAGTATTTAAGATAGCACCAGAAGTCTCTGTAATCGAGATATATAATATTTTTGTAATATCTTAAAAAATTCACTGGCAAACAATGTCATCTCTTTTTATAAACAAAGTTTTACTGGAACAAGCACTGGGATTAGGTGAGATAAGTGATCACAGTCATGAAAGTGCAGAATCAAATTGTTTTTTATTTGAAGTTTTTCTTTTTATAATGTTTTTAAAATTATTTTTACTTTTAAAAATATTTCATTACCACCTTGAGGCAGTGGTCTCACCCACATCACCCTAGTCTCAACCTGAAAATATATAGAGTATTGTTTTTTATAAGTAATCCTGGAGCTCACTTTCATACTCTAATTATTATTATTTTCCCCATGAGATCTATAGTCAAAATCTTTCCCAAAAGGTAATGATTCTGTTCTTATTACTAGTACATATGGATTAGTAGATTTTTATTAGGTATTCAACAGATACCAGGCTATATAAAGTATGGCCTACTACACAAATTGAGAGCACAAGTTCAATACATCTCTTTTATTTTCCAAACAAAATATAATAAATATTCCCCATATCTGTGAAGAATCTCAGTGTCTAACTCTTGGTGTGCTTTTCAGATTTTCCTAAACTATGCAAGGTTATGGCACTCAAATAGTGATCTGAATGACTTCCACACTAAACTAGAAATAATGCACCTAAAGAATAAACATTACTGAACTGTTCTTCCTTGCCTTTTTTCTTTGGTGTCACACGGTGCCCTCTAGTCCTCCACAGAACAATAGCCACTACCAGCGCACTTTGTAATAATGCCTTCCTGGCCTGGAATTTAACACAAACTGCCATAATCCTATATAGCAAAGAGATCTAAATCCCTTCCAGGTAAAGTACTATTAAATTTATTTGTGTTCTCTTCCATTCTCTGCTTATTTACCTATTTTCAGCCTTTATTCTGAGAACTCAAGCAATGTACTTGGTCTTCTGGAAAAGCTTCTGGCATCAGTCTTATGCAAGGAAGATGGTAGTTATTTCCAAAGAACCTATACTCCTTGTCTTGAGATTAGTTCAATAGCCTAGACTCCCCCACAGCCTCAGGTAATTTAACATCAGGACTTTTGAATTTTTACACACTGAGCCAAACTGCCCACTGATACATGTCTCCTAACTTTAATTTCCAATGATTAGGTATGGAATATTGTTTGCTTCCCCCTGGAAAGTGCTAGATTTTTATGTATATTGGATCCTTTTCCTCTCATACTTTATTTTCTATTCTAGCATTGCCAAGTAGGGGGTATTTTATAGGGTCACAAAGAAATAGAAAGCCTAAGATAGCAGTTTTCCATAAAGATTTATAGAACCAAGAAGGCAAACTTTTTCAAAAGAAATTAATCAATTAATTAATTAAGCATATTTGTTCTCTCTAGTTGAGGAATGCTTATTTGTTTCTTTCCTTGTTCATCCACTTCAATCCACAGAGAAAAGAGTTTGTTATGTTCTTTTCTCTTGAAGACATTTTATTTCCTGAAGTAGACAGAACATTTCAGCATAGGGCCTGATATTGAGCTATATTTTCTGGAGGATGTCAATCACAAAGTACAAGTCTTTGCTTCCACTTGCTTTGGTCTCCTGCTGTTGTGCCCTTTCCTCCACACAGACACAGTTGGCTCCCATTACAGACTCTTTCCTTGGCTTTCCTTTTCATTGGTCCTCTGGTATTTGGCATCTCCTACCTGCCCCCATCCCTCCAACCCCTGCTAATCTCTATTTCTTTGCCCAGATTTAGAGGACCTTCAGTCCTACATCCACAAACTTAGATCTATAGACTGATGACAGGGATCAAAGACAATTTGGGGAGAGAACCAAAGATTCCTTTAGGCTTCACATATAAAGCACAGTTGCACTTATGATTTTATTAGATATACACTTGGCTATTAATTCTGCTAATATTTTCATTGTCACTTATCTAACTTTCCAGTTTTAAATTCTCTATTGGTTAAGTGCAGGAAGAAGTAAGTGGAGGGGTTTTTGTTTTATCAGTTTGAAAATGCTATTATATATGATTGTATTTATAATCCTCTTAACCAGTCTATGTCTCAGGTGGTCAGGTGTTTCTTAAGTGCAATATTAGAAATTTGGAAACCTTAAATAACATTCACATAATTACATGAATTGGGACAGCTAGAATTTGAATCCAGTTTTCTTGGTTCCAGTTGTTGGCCTCTTAATCATCATGTAGGAACAGCTCACCTTTTCCTTTCAGAGGTCCCTACAAGGTTCTCTGACACTTCTGCATTACTCTACCATTTCATTACTCCATATAGCATTTCACTCCAAAGACAGGTTTTGAGCTTTGTCAAATAAGATGTGGGTGAGGATGTTTGGATTGAGGATCATTCCCTTTTCCTCTCTTATTGCCTCTCAAGAGCAAGAACCAGATGTAAATCAGGTCTGTTTAAAAGTATCATAGTGTGCAATTACACCTTTCTCCTACTGGCAATAATGTCCTCCAAATGCAGTAAGAAAGCAGACAATTTTCTAAAATGGCATATTAATGAATGGTGTAAAAATATACAATAGATACTAAGTACAGAAGACAAAAATATGGGATACACAAAAAAAGAATCAGGGAATAGTCAGTCATCTTTAGAAATCCTTTAAGCAATAATTTTGCCTAAATTTTCTTTAATTATTTTGTAGGTCAAATTTCCATGCCAGGTAGAAGCAGCCAACAATATAGGTCAGAAAATTATGACAGTGCTCCCTTACAATTGTCAAAGTCAGAATCTTTTCTGTGGAATAATTTAAAGTTCCACATTATCTAGCACAATTGAGGTGAAGCTTAGTCAGTACGTGCAGCAAATTATAGGCTTCAGTGTGGCAAACACTTGGGTGAAGATAATTCATGAAATCGATCCATTACTTTATAAATACCTTCCAAATCTTTTCCTTCTTAATAAAGGAAACTTGTCAAGATAAATAACCCAGTGGCACAAAATATCACTGTGTGTCTCGTATTACCACTCACTAATTACCACTGAATTTTGCCTTTTGATTTTTAAAAATCACATTACTCCTTTTTTCTTCATTTCTGAAAACAATTTGCTAATTACTGTCATCAGTAAATTTGTTTTTTCTTTTTCTGAGTGTTAGACAAACAGTAGTTTGTGCTGTTTTTCCAAGATCTACAAACATTTTGATTCTGGACCAGTTTGGGCATATATTATTAACAGTGTTTCAGTGTATAATGATGTAGGACTGTATGCTGACACAGACCCCACAGTTATCATCAGACTAAGCCAAATATATGTACATGAAGAAGCTTTGGAATTTTTTCACATTTTTCTTTGCCATTCTGAAAGCAGCACTACTCCTTAAGAGTAAAAACTTTTGTGTTTTTTTGGTAATTTTAGTAAAGAATATAAATTTGTGACTATTTTTTAGTCTTTCATTTGATATCTAGGCAGTGATAATTTAATTCAAGAAAGAGATATCCATATCTATCATATATATTTTATGATAAAGACCTTTTTAAAAATAAAATCAATTAACTTGAAAAATTTTTTAAATTTTTTAAAAAAGATTTTATTTACTTATTTGAGGGAAAGAGAGCTTGAACTCAATGAAGGGCAGAGGGAGAAACCGACTCCCTGCTGAGCAGGGAGCCCAATGCAGGACTCAATCTCAGGACCTTGGCATCATGACCTAGAACAAAGGCAGACAATTAACCAACTGAGCCAGCCAGGTTCCCTGAAATTTTCTTAAAGGCAAAGACTCTGCCTACCAAAACCTGGGCTTTGGTCCCAACTAAACATTTAATGCTCAACGGCACAGGATGTATCCAGCCTACTGCCTGTTTTGTATGGCCAATGACCTAAGAATGTTGTTTTTATTTTTTAAAGTGATTAAATGGAGTGTCTAGGTGGCTCAGTTGGTTAAGTGTGTAACTCTTGATTTCAGTTCAGGTCATGATCTCAGAGTTGTGAGATCAAGCCCCTCAACAGGCTCTGTACTGAGCATGGAGCCTTCTTAAGATTCTCTTTCCCCTTCTCAGCCCCTCCCCCTTATCTTCCCTTCCCTAAAAAAGTAAATAAATAAGTAAATAAATAAAAGTGGTTCAAGAAAATCAAAATAATATTTAATAATGTCATGTTAAAAATTATACAAAATTCAAATTAGTGTGCATAATAAATTTTTATCAAACACTGGTTTACATAACGGCTGTTGCTATTTCTGCACTGCAACAATACAGTTGAGTAGCTGAAACAGAGACCTCACGGACCCGCAAAGACTGTGGTAATAAATTTCTGACCTTTCACAGAAATTTTGCAGAGCTCTGATGTAGATGAACTAAAGTAAGTGATTACTGCCTACTGCCTGTTGGCCCTTGTGCCAAATTTTTGTGTACATTTTTGTATTTAATCCTCATAATCTTGCATGGTAGGTATTATCATCAACTTTTTCATAGGACTTAAATAATTGCTTCACTGCTTAAAGTTAGTAAGAGGCAGAGATATTATTCTAATTTTGGTGCTTCTGACTCAGAGGATGTTATTTAATTAAACTAATGCATTCCTTTCTTAGAAATTTTTACTCACTTTTACTAAAGTTATAAGAAAATATACATTTTATTAAGGAAATGATAATGGTCTATAGATGACAAATATTAGGAAACACTAGCATATAATTCCTTTTGTATGGAAGAAAACATTATTTATTGATGTACGAGGAAAAAAATGTTTCAGCTACTCATGCAGTGGCCCTGCTTGTGATTTTGTTGGGTGAATAGTCCTGAAACAACATTGAACAGTAACCATTCAAGCATCTAAAAGTAGTATGTATTTTTCTAAGCCACCTTCAAGGTGTTTTTCAAGACCACCATTTTTTATCTCAGTTTAAAAAGCAAATTATTATGATTATTTAATATGACTCTGGTTTTTCATTTTATAAAAAATACTTTCACACATATTTTATTGTACCTTCAAATCAGACAGTTAACAATTTTATTTATCATTTAGAAGTGAGAGAGTGGGGGAAAAAAAAAAGGTAAATTAAATCCCAGAGAGTAATGGACAGAGGTAGGACCAAATATTATGGTCTCAAGTACTAGTTCTGGGTTTGTTTCTTCCTGGGAGAAAGTCACTGGTTATATAACCATTCTTCTGTCAATGGCCAGGAATAAAGAGAGCTGCCTGTGTTTGAAGGTAAGAGAGACAAACTGATTTTTTTTTTTCCTTTTCTGTACTAATTAATAAATGAACCTCATTAAGACATGAAGCATGGAAAACTACTGGCTATTTATTTAGAGCAAATTTGCTATTCTTATATTTTTATGTTTTGCTGTGATTTATAATTAGGAATTTTATTTAAAAATTGTATTTAGTGAATAATTTTACTGTTTTTATTTTATTCTTCTGAAAAACACAAAGTAGTTTTTAAATCAAAGTTGACAGACCTATTTTTTCTCCATTAATTGAATGACATGATTTATTCAAATATGCAGGCAGTGAATATTTTTATGAGTAGTTACTTTTTATGCCATTCATAAGATGTTCCTATTAAAGTATGAACATTTTCAAATGCAAAACAAATATATCTTTGATTGGCTAAGTGAAGTCTGTAGAGAGACTTTCATAGAGCAGGCCATGTCATTTTGTGTTTTTAATATGATCTGATGAACACCATTGTTCCCTTTATTCAAGAATTGTTTGGCTTTTCCCAGAACAAAGATGCTATGACTACAGTTACAATTTTAGTTTTAAGATTACAGATTATAATCATCCTATTACTGTATCAGATATGTCATATTCAAATAGACTTCCTTGCATATTACTTTCTACCAAGAATAAAGAAAAAATATTTCCCTGAATGAATCCAAATTATGCTGAAGTCACAACTGTGGAATTAGACACCAGTTTATTCTATAAAGCAACTGGGAATGTAGACTTTAACTCTGTACTAAAAATAAGAATCTTAGAGTTATAAATTTTACCTATAAAATTATAGTTTTATCCATTAGAGTTTCCATTACATTTTAACCTGATTTACCTCACAATGGTGCTAAGGTATATGATTAAAAAACCTACAATAAATAAATTATAAAATTATTATTATTTTTTTTAATTTTGTCTATTTTCCTTTCTGCTTTTGGTTCAAAAAATAGAATAAACAGAATTAGCAATACCATTCCATAGTTATAGCACTACTATGATGTAGATTTTTTAAAATACTAGAGAAATGTTTAATTAGTAAAAAATAATACAGTCCAGAATAAGATAGGATTCAGAGGAAAATTTATTATAGTGAAATGATCTTGGAAATCCTGGAATATTTTTCCTCAAAAGAATGCTCTGCTGACTGAAAGCTAAGTTTCATGTTTCAAATGAAAGCATAACAATGACGATAATAATAATGTTGCATTGTAAGCATACTGAGGTCTCTGCAAGTCAGGGATATTTGTCAAAAGAAATCACAGCCAGCAGTTAAGATGTCTGCAAGTGGCATGTATTATTAAAATTTTTTTTGGTATATTTTTTCTCTGAAGTAGGAAACAAGGTGATCTCTTGAGAGTAAAAGGATAAGATCAAGATTAGCAGGTTTAGGAGAGGAGAAAAGGTTTAAAATAATTATTGCATTATACACACCCTCTTGCACACAGTGAATGCTGCCCATTGACTTGAAATTATAGATAGCATTGCAAAGCCTAAGACTGTAATCCTGCCATTTCAACTGAATTGTTGAATCAATTTGGTCAAACACCATGTTAATAAGGTCAAAAAGCCAGTCAAACTGGTTGTCTGACATGAATGATTGTGTGACTAAAGTGATTAGGAGAAACAGCCCTGAACTCACATTCATCTTCAAACCTTGTCTTCTGAAAAGCTGTCCTCTTTTGCGCGCTAGGCTGTTCCTATATATTATGTTTACGTGAATGTTCCTCAAAGTTTTAGAGCTCACACTTCCTGTTGAAAGCAAAATAAATTCTATGCCTTCTCCTAAAGTTTTCAAATTCAAACAATTTTTTAAATGCCAAAAGAAAGAGTCAGTTGGTTTTCAAAATAAAGCTACTTCATCTTTATTATCATGTGAGTCCATGCCTATTTTACAGGAAATTGTCAGGTCAGCAGTGGCCTTGAAACTTCACTTTGTTCCATTATTTCTATATGCCTATCAGGGAAACTGTGTGTTAGTAAACACCTCATAAAAAAATCCTGTTTTCCATAATCTAATTCTTGTTAACTTTACACTGATACTTACTGTAATAATATATTAAGCACACTGATATTAATTCTGTGTGTACTAACACCATGTGACACAGTTATTATTGTACAGACATGGTAGAACGTAGGTTAAGGCATTTATCAACTTAACTTGAGTCAGCGATGTTTCATTTGTGGCTTCCTACTCTTTACATATTGAAATCAATCTTTGCATTAACATAATAGGATAAATCAAACCCAGAGCTGGACTCTGGGTAGCTTGTGTTATGGGTATCTCTGTGGGGCAAATAGGATCTACTTTAAAATTGTTTTTGGTAAAATTATTAATTATTGAAAAGTCTAATACCATTAGCTAACTGAAAAAACCAAACACGGTCATTACATAAAATGATATAAAACTATGAGCATCTTTCAATAATCCCTTGATAACTTCACTGGAAAAAAAAATGGAAAACTGAAATTTGATACTATGAAAGGAATTTTAAGTTTCAACATCTTACTGTTCATCCTATACATCATACCCATCATGACCCAGATGATCTCCCACTTCTTTTAGCCTCATCCAAGACCTGTACCTGACCCTAAGTGTCCTTGAGGACTTTAAGAGCAAAAGAGAAGAATTTTCTCATCTCCCTTCTCCCACACATTAAAATAAGAAGTGAAGAGGAGCCTGCATGGCTCAGTTGCACAAGCATCTGACTCTTGATTTCAGCTCAGGTCATGATTTCAGGATGGTGAGATTGGGCCCCACTTCGGGTTCTGTGCTGGGTGTAGATTCTGATTAAAATTCTCTTTCTTCCCTCTCTCTCTGTCCCTCCCCCCCAATAAATAAATAAATAAATAAATAAATAAGGTGAAGTCAATCAAGAGGGGTACAGGTTGGAGAGGGAATAGTTCACTAAAACAGGAAACACTGAGAAGAAAATACTGAATAATAGGCTAAAGATTATGAAATCAGTACTATAATGAAATCAAGGTAACCATGTGAAAGAGAAAAGTATAGATGCTGAGTTATCAGTTGCATATAGAGTTGAAGTTATTAATAGTGTTTTTACCTGGAAAGATAAATTTTAGAGTCCTCATTGTTATTAGCATACTTGGCAGACTACAGTCACAAGGCTAGTAAGTATCAGTATCATTCTGCCTTACAAGTTCTCTCATTGAAAAATCCTACACAAATGGCTCCGATATATCTCAAACATACCATTTTCTCTCTCCCTCTTCAAATCACTGATATCTCATTCCCAGTCTCCAGAGATAGCCTCATATACTTCTAATTTACACTCTTGTCTTTTCCAAGCACAGCTTCTTGTCCTCAAAATATGTTTTCTTCAAAAATGGGACCTTATGAATCAAATCACTACTTTGATCCAGCCATCCTAAATGATCTATTTAAAATGCATCATTATTATTCATACAGTATTGCCTAAGCCTTGCATGGTCTGGCCCCGCCTGCATTTTCCACCTTATCTGGTTCTACTCCTACTGTGCTCCATCAGTGTTGTTTCATCGCTTTCCTTGCACCAGTCTCCTTCCCCTGCAGAGATTTCTGTATATCTTACATAGATTATAGTCATTCTACCTCATTCCCATAAAATATGGACCAGTGTAGTTTCATCAATTCAATCATTTTGAGTTACTACTGCATACTTTAAAGTGCTCTGCACACAGGGAGAAAAAAGGGAAGAGTAGCCAAGATGTAAGTGGCCGTTCAAATATGAATAAAAGAGTCTGAGTGTAGCCATAAAACAAAACACTTTGGAAAGGTATTTCTAATAGAAATTATTGTAACTAACAAGAAATTACTGTCCTAAGTTATACTGTGGGAACATTTATTTGTCCACTGAGGAGACCACCATGAAATAGTCTGGTTCTTATATTTGTTTGTTCTTGGCTCAATTATCAAGTTTTATTAATCTTTTAGTCTTTAAATTTAGGAGGTGTCATGTATCACATACTTTTTTTCCTCATTACACTTTGATTGAAGACGATCTCTTTTTCCTATAATTTTTTTTAAAGATTTTATTTATCTATTTGACAGACAGAGATCACAAGTCGGCAGAGAGGAAGGCAGAGAGAGAGGGGGAAGCAGGCTCCCCGCCAAGCAGAGATCCCGATGTGGGGCTCGATCCCAGGACCCTGATATCATGACCTGGGCCAAAAGCAGAGGCTTAACCCACTGAGCCACCCAGGTGCCCCTCTTTTTCCTATAATTTAAGACAGTCTTCTTGAGGGGAGGAGTCAAGATGGCGGAGAAGTAGCAGCTGAGACTACTTCAGGTTGCGGGAGATCATCTAGATAGCTTATCTAAAGATTGCAAACACCTACAAATCCAACGGAAGATCGAAGAGAAGAAGAACAGCAATTCTAGAAACAGAAAATCAACCACTTTCTGAAAGGTAGGACTGGCGGAGAAGTGAATCCAAAGGGACGGGAAGATAGACCCCGGGGGGAGGGGCCGGCTCCCGGCAAGCTGCAGAGCAACGGAGAACAAAGTCAGGACTTTTAAAAGTCTGTTCCACTGAGGGACATCGCCCCAGAGACTTAACTGGGGTGAAGCCCACGCGGGGCCAGTGTGGCCTCAGGTCCCGCAGGATCACAGAAGGATCGGGGGTGTCTGAGTGTCGCAGAGCTTGCAGGTATTAGAACGGGGAAGCTGGCTACAGAGACAGAGCCGAGGAGTGAGCTCACAGCTCGGGCTTACCTTGAACTGGTTGCAGTCTCGGTGAGCTCGGAGCTCGGCCGGAGGCCAGGCAGACTTGAGTAATTGGGCGCTCTTCTATGAGGGCGCACTGAGGAGTGGGGCCCCGAGCTCTCGGCTCCTCCGGGCCAGAGACTGGGAGGCCGCCATCTTCATTCCCGTCCTCCAGAACTCTATGGAAAGAGCTCAGGGAACAAAAGCTCCCGAAAGCAAACCCGAGCGGATTACTCAGCCCGGCCCCTGGTAAGGGCGGTGCAACTCCGCCTGGGGCAAAGACTCTTGAGAATCACTACAACAGGCCCCTCCCCCAGAAGATCAACAAGAAACCCAGCCAGGACCAAGTTCATTTATGAGGAGTGCAGTTTCAATACCAAGGAGAGCAGCGGAATTCCAGAGGAGGAGAAAGCAAAGCATGGAACTCATGGCTTTCTCCCCATGATTCTTTAGCCTTGCAGTTAATTTAATTTTTTTTTCTTTTTCAATTTTTTTCTCTTCTTCTGCTAAATTTTTTTAACTTTTACCCTTTTCTTTTTTAACGTTTTTTAACTAGTTTATCTAATACATATATATTTTTTTCCTTTTTATATTTTTTTCATTATTGGTTTTCTTTTTTTATTTGTTTCTTTTTTCTTTTTTCTTTTTTTTT